>NC_140987.1:38572868-39125368 GCF_052327205.1 Somniosus microcephalus
AGCATGGCATCTCACGATGCTCTCTCCAACATCCACTGTGTACAATAGTGGTCCCTGCTGTGTGCATATCGTTCCTGGCTGCCATTTTTCTGTTCGGTAGCCGCGGGCCAAGACTGATTGCCCTATCTTGAAGCTCCTGGTTGGCTTCTCATTTATGTGTTGGAACTGCTTATCCTCAACATCTCGTCTTATGTTTGGTTTGAGCAAATCCAAGCGACATTTTAGTCTCCGGTTGAAAAACAGTACGGCTGGAGTTTGGTTGGTTACTGCATGTGTCGCATTCCGGTAAGCAAACAAGAAGTTATCCACCTTGTGTTGCAGTGGTATGTTGTCATTATACATTGCATTTATGGCCTTTTTAAAGGTCTGAACAAACCTCTCAGCCAATCCATTTGTGGCTGGATGATATGGGGCAGATGTGTAATGTTTCACCCCATTATTCTTCAGGAACCTCCGGAAATCCTCAGACATAAACTGTTAAGTCCATGAATGATTTAGACACGGACTAGCAGGAGTGAAAACAAACAGATGTTTACTGGTGGAAGTCCATAACAAAACTAAACAACAGAGGCTCTCTAGCGCCTTTTATACAGGGGTGGTCACTGCCGGTACTGCAGTCTGAGACCAGTTATTCTCTTAAAGGTACATACACAACAATTCCTCCCCTTTTAGATAAACAGTACATAACATTCATTTAACAACTAAATGATAACGAATTACAATCACAATTACTGTTGCTAGATACATTGGTTAAGTTTAAGCAATTATAAGTTCAGTCTTTGAGGAGGCTTCCTGATTCTGTCTGGATAACGCCTCTTTGGGGTATCAGGTTCTTCTGGCAATGTTGAGTCAGAATCAATGTCGTTGTTTGGTTCATCTGCTTCCAATATTACCGGTTCTGCGGTAGCTGCAATTGGAACGTCGATTTCATGACCAGGTGTATCAGATCATGGTGTGGAGTTGAGGTTTTCCCGTGACTCTAGAATCTGGTCAGCATGGCGTCTTACAATGCTCTCCCCAACGTCCACGGTATACATGAGAGGTCCTTGTCGTGTACAAATCATTCCTGGTTGCCATTTCTCAGTGCGGTAGTCCCGGGCCAAAACTGATTGACCTATCTTAAAACTCCTGGTCGGCCTTTCATTCATATTCTGAAACTGCCTGTTCTCCGCATTTCTTCGGACGTTTGGCTTAACCAAATCCAAGCGGCATCATAGTCTTCAATTGAAGAACATCATGGCTGGAGTTTGGCTGGTAACCGCATGTGTCGCATTCCGGTAGGCAAACAAGAAGTTGTCCACCTTGTGTTGTAGGGGTATATCTTCATTACACATTGCCTTGATAGCCTTCTTGAATGTTTGGACAAACCTCTTGGCCAATCCATTAGTGGCTGGATGATATGGGGCAGATGTGTAATGCTTATCACCATTGTTCTTTAAGAACCTCCGGAACTCTTCAGACACAAACTGTGGTCCATTGTCAGAGCAAATCTGTTCAGGCAGCCCATTCCTGACGAATATGGTTCGTAAAACTGTGATAGTTTTTTCCGTGGTGGTTGAGGACATTTTTATTACCTCTGGCCACTTTGAATGTGCATCCACCGCAATTAAAAACATCGAGTCCATGAAGGGACCAGCAAAATCAATGTGCACCCTTTGCCATGGAGATGAGGGCCACTCCCATGGATGCAGAGGAGCTTGGGGTGGGGCGTTTTGGACCTTCTGGCATCCTGCACAGCTCTTGGTCATCTCTTCGATTTCTCTATCGATTCCCGGCCACCACACAAACGCTCTGGCTAAGATCTTCATTTTTACCCCACCCAGATGACCCTCATGAAGCTCATTGAGAACTCTATCCGTCAACTTAGGTGGAATTACTACTCTGGATCCACACATCAAGGTTCCTCTGCACACTGACAGCTGTTCTCTTCTCGGCGAGAATGCTGGCAGCAGTGGTTCGCCATGTGCTGGCCATCCCTTCACCGTTAAATCATAGGCCCGTGATAGTGTCGGGTCATTCCGTGTTTCCTTTTCTATGTTTGCATTCGTCACAGGGAGACATTCGACTATGGTCGAGTGGAATAACTCCATTGGATCCACTGCAAGGTCTTCTTCTTCCACCGTCGGCAACGGTAGACGTGACAATCCATCAGCATTTCCATGCTGTTTAGTTCCTTTGTACTCGATGTCATATTGGTGTGCCCCTAGGAAAAGGGACCATCTCTGCAGCTGTTTGCTGTCATTATCGGTACGCCCTTCTGAGGGTTGAAAATGGAGACAAGAGGTTGATGATCGGTTAGTAGAGTAAATTTTTGACCGTGCAGATAGTGATTGAACTTCTTCACCCCCCACACTAGGCTGAGGGCCTCTCTGTCAATCTGGGCGTAGTTACGCTCGGCAGAAGTTAACGAGCGTGACGCAAAATCTATCGGCCTCTCCAAACCATCAAGGAATTTATGCGACAGTACCGCCCCAATGCCGTAGGGAGACGCATCACACGCCAGCCTGATTGGCAGTGCTGGGTTGTAGTGAGCCAATACTTCCTTTGAAGTGATTAAGTCGTTACTCTTCTGAAAAGCACGTTTACAATCATCGCTCCATTTCCATGCTACCCCCATTCGTAGCAGGGCGTTCAGTGGGTGCAGAATTGTCGACAAATTCGGCAAAAACTTATGATAGTAATTCACCAACCCGAGGAATGACCTCAGTTGCAACACATTTTCAGGCGCTGGGGCCTTAACAACCGCTTCAATTTTGTCAGGGGACTTATGTAACCCCTCTTCATCAATCACGTGGCCACAATACGATATCTGTTTCTTAAAAAATTCGCACTTGGGGCGGTTGGCTCGCAGCCCATGTTCCCGTAGTTTAGTGAGCACCTGTTCTAGGTTGTTAAGGTGTTCACTGTCATCTTCACCTGTTACAAGGATGTCGTCCAAGTAACACTGAGTCCCCAGAATCCCTTGCAGGACTTGTTCCATCGCTCTTTGACATATCGCCGGAGCCGATGCTACTCCGAATACCAATCGATAATACTGGTAAAGACTTTGTGAGTGTTTATCGTGAGATACTTCCTAGAGGACTCTTCAACCTCCATCTGCAAATATGCTTGTGCTAGGTCAATTTTTGTAAAACGCTTCCCTCCAGACAGCGAGGCGAAGATGACTTCTATCCTTGGAAGAGGATATTGTATTGTGCGAAGGACAGGGTTCACCGTCACCTTGAAATCCTCACAGATGCGAATCTTCCTTGGCTATCCGGACTTATTGGTTAACGTTTTCTTCATGACAGGAACGATGGGTGTCGCCCACTCACTCCAGTCGACCTTAGACAACATGCCCGCCTTCTCCAGATTCTCCAGCTCTGCCTCGACGGCTGGGCGAATTGCATATGGTACCGGTCTTGCTTTGAAAAACTTGGGAACTGCATTCTCTTCCATTTTTATCGAGGCGGTTATGCCTTTAAGCGTGCCCAGTTCTTGTTGAAATACCTCTTTGGCGTTAGCTAAGATTGTTGACAATCGTCCAGGAGTGACGTCTTCATCTTTTTTACCCTCCACCGTCATTGCCTGAATGGAATGCCAATCTAAGTTTATCTTCCTGATCCATTCCCTACCCAATAACGGTGGTCCACCATTTGGCAGTATGTAGAGATACAATTTCCGTATTTTCTTGCCATTGTATTCGACAGGCGCCCTTATTTTTCATCTGGGGTATTCTTTTTGCCCCGTATACGTCGTCAAGACGATGGATGTCTCTCTCAAGGGTATGTGTGAAAATAGCCGCTCGTAGTCTCGTCGATTCATGACGGTTAGCGCTGATCATGTATCCAATTCCATTTTAACTTGGGACCCTGCTATCGTGAGAGTGACCCAAATGGTTCGGTGATCCTCTTTTGCGATTACATTGTGAAGTTTGAGACAGCTTAGTCTCCTGTTTCCGGATTCACTATCGCTCATCTGGTCTTTGGAACTACTGTCCGTCATCTTTTGTACTTTCTTGTACGGTTCCTTAGTAGCCTTTTTGTTGTCGCTGGTCTTCTTCCCAGACCTACAAACTCGTGCAATGTGTCCAATCTTCCCGCATTGTCTGCATATTTTGTCTTTGGACCAGCAGTCCTTCTGGTCATGGTTAGTTCTGCCGCAGCGATAACATTTTGCAAATCCCCGTGTCATTTCGTGGGTGCCGTATTCCTGTGGTTTTTGTTGAATTTCTGCATCTCCCCTGGCTGCTGCTTCATACGATACTGCCACGCTGAAAGCCTTATCTAGCGTCAGCTCTTTTTCTGCGAGTAACTTCTTCTGTGTTCCTTCACTCAGGAGTCCACAGACAAATTTGTCCCGTAGGGTATCTGCCAGTCCTGCTCCAAACTGGCAGTGCTTTGATAGCTTGCGTAGTTCCGTAAGATACTCAGCATTGCTCTCATCTTTGTGCTGAGTTCTCCTGTGGAATTTAAATCTTTCTGCTATCAACAGCGGTGCAGGGTTTAAGTGCTCCTGTAGAACAGCAACAATTTCGTTAAAACTCTTCGCCTTCGGTTTGGCTGGAGTAATCAGATCCCGCAATAGGCCGTACGTTTTAGCGCCCATTAAGTTTAGCAATATTGATGCCTTTTTCCCCTCCGCTATTTCATTTGCCTCGAAATATACCATGACTCTTTCCACATACTTGGTCCAGTCCTCTAATGTGTTATCAAAAGCAGTGATACAGCCAGTCTTCGGCATCTTGCAAATCTAAAATGGCGCCTCCCGTGCTTTGCCTTCTTCCCCGATTTAACAAAATGGCGCCTCCCGCGCTTTGTCTTCTTCCCCGCTGTTGTTAGCGCTGCTTTCCATGGTTTCTTGCGCGTATTCTTTTTCTTTTATTATTTTCCCGTCGTGGAGCGGACCCCCTGGGACACTTCCCTCCCTCTTCTGATGTCCGAACGCTGCCCGGCTTCGAAACACCGGCCGCGCCCTGTGTGCTCCACCCTCTCTCTCTCTCTTTGCTTCCCGACTCGCTGCCCGGCCCCGTTGAAAGGCCACCCGATCGAGCTTCAGCCCGCCGCAGCCCAGGAAGGATCAGAGCACTACCTGCCACCAGCCCGATTAGTTGGGAAACCACGGACCGAGGAACCCAGCCTGGCTCTGGGAAGTCGCTCCTGCAATTTTTTTAATCGATGATTGACGGTCGACGCCCGTTTCTCGAGTTTCAATGGCCTCTTTTTTTTTCTGGCTCCGACCTTCAACAACTTCGTCGGAGCTGCTGCTGAGTTGCAGGTAAGTTTGTTTCTTACTTGTCGCCAGTGTTAAGTCCGTGAATGATTTAGACACGGACTAGCAGGAGTGAAAACAAACAGATGTTTACTGGTGGAAGTCCATAACGAAACTAAACAACAGAGGCTCTCTAGCGCCTTTTATACAGGGATGGTCACTGCCGGTACTGCAGTCTGAGACCAGTTATTCTCTTAAAGGTACATACACAACACAAACTGTGGGCCATTGTCGGAACAAATCTGTTCTGGCAACCCATTCCTGGCGAAGATGGTCCTTAGGACTGCAATAGTTTCTCCGTTGTGGTGGAGGGCATTTTAATGACCTCTGGCCATTTCGAATGGGCGTCCACAGCGATTAGAAACATTGAGTCCATAAATGGACCAGCGAAATCAATGTGTACCCATTGCCATGGAGATGAGGGCCACTCCCATTGATGTAGCGGGGCCTGTGGTGGAGCGTTTTGGACCTTCTAGCATCCTATGCATCTCTTGGTCATATCCTCGATTTCTTTATCGATTCCCGGCCACCACACAAACGCCCTGGCTAGGCTCTTCATTTTTACCCCTCCCAGATGACCCTCGTGAAGCTCATTGAGCACTCTATCTCTCAACTTGGGTGGAATTACCACTCGGGATCCACACATCAAGGTTCCCCGGCACACTGACAGCTGTTCTCTCCTTGGCGAGAATGCTGGCAACAGTGAGTCGCCATATGCTGGCCATCCCTTCACCGTCAAATCATAGACCCGAGAGAGTGTCGGGTCATTTTGGGTTTCCTTCTCAATACTTGCGTTTGTAACAGGCAAACATTCGACTATGGTCGCATGGAATATCTCCACAGGGTCCACTGCAGGTGCTTCTTCCGCCGTAGGCAACGGTAGGCGCGACAGCCCATCAGCGTTTCCATGTTGTTTCGTACGTTTGTACTCTATGTCATACTGATGTGCCCCTAGAAAAAGTGACCATCTTTGCAGCCGTTGCGCCGTCATCACCGGAATGCCCTTCTTTGGGTTAATATTTGAGACCAGGGGTTGATGATCAGTCAGTAGGGTGAATTTCTGCCCGTGCAGATAGTGATTGAACTTCTTCACCCCCCACACCAGGCTGAGGGCCTCCCTGTCAATCTGGGCATAGTTACGCTCGGCTGAGGTTAGCGAGCGCGATGCAAAGGCTATTGGCCTCTCTGAACCGTCACGGAATTTGTGTGACAGCACCGCTCCAATGCCGTAAGGTGACGCATCACATGCCAACCGAATCGGTAGTGTTGGGTTGTAGTGGGCCAATACTTCTTTTGAAGTGATTAGGCATTTACATTCCTGAATGGCACGCTTACACTCATCACTCCATTTCCATGTTACACCAGTTTGAAGCAGGGCATTCAGTGGGTGCAGAATTGTAGATAAATTCGGCAAGAACTTATGGTAGTAGCTCACCAACCCGAGGAACGACCTCAGTTGCGACACATTTTCCGGTGCTGGAGCCTTGGCTACAGCCTCAATCTTGTCCGGCGGCTTATGCAACCCTTCCTCATCAATCATGTGGCCACAATACGAGATTTGTCTCCTGAAGAACTCGCATTTGGGACGGTTGGCTCGTAGCCCATATTCCTGCGATCTCGTGAGCACCTGTTCCAGGTTGGCAAGGTGTTCATTGTCATTTTCGCCCGTAACCAGGATGTCGTCCAAATAACACTGGGTCCCCAGGATCCCTTGCAGGACTTGTTCCATTGCCCTCTGCCAAATAGCTGAGGCCGATGCTACCCCGAATACCAGTCGATTGTACTGGTAAAGGCCTTTGTGAGTGTTTATCGTGAAGTATTTCCTAGATGCTTCTTCCACCTCCATTTATAGATACGCTTGAGCCAGATCAATCTTTGTAAAACGTTTCCCTCCAGATAATGAGGCGAAAATATTTTCTATCCGCGGAAGCGGATACTGTACTGTGTGCAGGACTGGGTTCACAGTCACCTTGAAGTCCCCACAGATGCGAACCTTCCTTGGCTCCCCAGGCATGCTGCTCAATGCTTTCTTCATTACAGGATCGATGGGTGTGGCCCACTCGCTCCAGTCCACCTTAGACAGCACCCCGAACGCTCCAGACTCTCCAGTTCAGCTTCCACGGCTGGACGGATCGCTTATGGCACCGGTCTGGCCTTGAAAAATGTTGTGGTTGCGTTATCCTCAATCTTTATGGTTGCTTTTACTCCTTTTAGAGTCCCAAGTCCTTGTTGGAACACCTCTTTCACGTCAGATAGAATTTGTGACAGACGTCCAGGTGCGACGTCATCATCTTTTTTGTCAGTCACAGTTAGTGCCAGAATGGAATGCCAATCCAATTGTAGTTTTCGGATCCATTCACGTCCCAATAATGGTGGTCCTCCATCTCGTAGTATATACATGTATAGTTTCTGTGTTTCCTTTCCGTTATATTCAACTGGCACCCTTATTTTTCCTCTGGGGTAGACCTTTTGCACCGTGTATGTCTTCAATACAATGGACGTGTCCTTTAAGGGTATGTGTGAGAATAGCCGCTCATAGTCTCGTCGATTCATGACAGTTAGGGCTGATCCTGTGTCCAATTCCATCTTTACTGGTGACCCTGCTATCATGAGGGTGACCCAAATGGTTCAGTGATCTTCCTTTGCGGTCACGTTGTGTAACTTTAAACAACTTAGTCTCCTGCTCCTGGAGTCCTTATCACTCTCCTGATCGTCTGTCAGTTTCTTTACTTTCCTGTACTGTTCCTTAGTAGTTCTTGTCGTGTTGGTTTTCTTTCCCGACCTGCAGACTCTTGCTATATGTCCCATTTTCCGCGTTGCCTGCATATTTTGTCTTTAAACCAGCAGTCCTTCTGCTCATGTGTTGTTCTGCCGCAGCGATAGCACTTTTCGGCTCCATACGCCATTTCGTTAGCGCTGTATTCTTGTGGTTTCTGTTGTATTTCCGCAGCTCCCCGTGCTGCTGCTTCATAGGATACTGCCACGCTGAAAGCCTGTTCTAGCGTCAGGTCCTTTTTTGAAAGTAGTCGTTTCTGGGTTCCTTCACTCTGGAGCCCGCAGACAAACTTATCCCGTAAGGTGTCTGCCAGTCCTGCTCCGAACTGGCAGTGCTTTGATAACTTGCGTAGTTCCGTAAGATAGTCAGCATTGCTCTCATCTTTGTGCTGGTTTCTTTTATGGAACTTGAATCTTTCTGCTATCAGCAGTGGTGTAGGGCTTAGGTGTTCCTGTAAGATATGAACAATCTCCTCAAAACTTTTCTCCATTGGTTTAGCTGGGGTAATTAGATTCCGCAATAGGCTGTACGTACTCGCACCCATCAGATTTAATAATACCGACGCCCTCTTTCCATCGGCCACCTCATTTGCCTTGCAGTACACTTCAATTCTTTCCACATACGTGGTCCAGTCTTCTACCTCGTTGTCGAAAGCAGTGATACTGCCACTTTTCGGCATCTTGGGCGATTTAAAATGGCGCCTCCCGCGCTTTTGCTTCTTCCCCAACGGGATAAAATGGTGCCTCCCGCGCTTTTGCTTCTTCCCCAATGGGATAAAATGGTGCCTCCCGCACTTTTGCTTCTTCCCCTTGCTGCCACGCTGCTCCTAGCATTCTACGGGGTAATGGCGGCGACCCGCAGCTTCGGCGCGTCTCGCTTTCCTTCCCCCCGTTTAGTTTCTCTCCACTGCCCTGTTCTTGAGCACCGACCGCGCCCTGTGCGCTCCACCCTCTCTCTCTCTTGTTTTCTTTTCCCGGCGACGCTGCGCGGCCTGTTTTGTAGAGCTGCTCGATCGAGCTTGAGCCCGCCGCAGTCCGGAAGGGTCAGCGCGCTACCTGCTACCAGCACGATTTGCTGGAACCTCTTAACCGTGGAGCCAAGCACAGCTCTCCACAGTCTCTCCCGCAATTCTCTGAACACCGATGAATTCTTTGGGCGGTTGCCCTCGGTCGACGCCCGTTGCTCAGACTACGACCTTCCAGGACCCTCCTCTCAGGCGAGATCCCCGTGAGATGGTGCCACACTGCAGGTGAGTATGAACTTACTCGTCGGCACTGTAAAGTCCGCGCCTCAATTATACACGGACTTCGGGAGAACAGTTTAACAGGTACTTTACTGAACAGGAGGCAGCGTCAGACTGAAAATACAGAAGCCTGCTAGGGCCTTTTATACAGGGGTGGTCACTGCCGGTACTGCAGTCTAAGACCAGTTATTCCCTTAAAGGTACATACACAACAGACACCATTCACGCGGTGATGCAACAGTACTGTGCCACTTTGAAGTGTCCCACCTCAAGGAACCCCGTCTCGGCGCCTCCACAGACCGGCCTCTGTTACTACCATGCCCGGTTCGGACCGAAAGCCAGATACTGCCGACCCCCATGTAGTTTCGTGCCACCGGCACCGAGAAAGCAGCAAAACCATGCGCGAGAACGGAAGAACGACACCGAGGTCAGGTTCGCATCCACAATGACGGTTTTTGATTCCGGGAATATCGGAGTCGCTCCGACAGGATTTTCCGACCTCCTCTGCGATTGACCTTTGCGATTAAAGACACTTCTGGGGGGGCGCATGTGGCAAAACCCCCAATGATCTTCTGTACAAATGCATAACTGTCTTTAACCTAATGCTACAGCATCTGTTTGTTTGCTGAGTGTAAATAAGCTTTCTGCAAAAGCCCTGAAACAACGTGATGACGTCATCACGTTGGTCACGTGATGCCCCAAACGGTGGGAAACATGATGATGTCATGACGTCAGAGAGTGGTTGGTTCTAAGCCCAGACCTTGTGTAACAAGCTGCTGAAAAGATCTGTTTGCTGTTGCTCCTGCATGTTTTTGTTTTGTTCATTTGTTTGATTAAATTCAGTTGAATTATTGAACTGACTCGACTTCAGTGCTTCAGTTAGGGATAGATCGATTCCTACAGTATTGTATATTTTCCTGTCTCAAAATAAAGACCTGAATTCTTTTGACCAACCCAGGTGTCTGTTGCAAGTTCATTACAACCCCCAAATAAGTCCAAAGTCTAGAACAAAAGGGAGTGGGAGCGATTCGAACCGCTCAAGGGAGTCAGAGGTGAAGCTGACTAAACCACCACACACCACCCCTTACACTCCAGAGCCCTCAGGTAAGGGCATAGGTTTTTTCCAGATCAGAGGCCTACCAGGAAGCCTCCGATTGGAAAATACGGGCCATAATGTCTGCTATAATCCCCTGTTCCGTATCATATGATCCTCCTTTTCCAATACCTTCTAACCACACTTGGTGGTGCAATGTAACTAACTGTATACGAGGTACGATGACTGTGTGCATGAAGGAAGTTCCAATAACAGCAGAAAGACAAAGGGATCGACTTTCCACTTTGGGTGCAATCAGAAATTTGGGCAGAAATTGCGCTCGAAATTGCGCTGTTTTTCTGAATTGATTTTACGGTTCAAGTTTTCGCCCAAACTCATTTGCATAACCACAAACGTAAAATCGTCCCTGAACCCAGCGCAATCAGGCAGCGTGATAGAATGTAATTGTGTCGGTTGTTTTCCTTTCATTAAAAATTATTCCTTGATGATTTTAAGAGTGGTAACCTGGTGCAGTTTTATTACGACAGCTGAAAATAGGTTTATCGCCAAAAAAATTAATATTTTTAATTAGAGTGTCCTGTCTAGCACCTGTGAGTAACCTGATTTTAAATCACTGAAAATTACTTTAAAAATCAATACTGAACCATTTGCTAGTTTCGTTGGCGTACAGTAGTCAGTTTCTTAGTAAATTAAATATAGTTTAATATTTAATTTTTTTTTAAATGTGCCTATTCGTGCCCGGCGCCTAAGGAAACGAGCTCAATTTGAAAAGCCTCCTCGAAGGGCGGCAAATGGGCTCAATTGGTGGAAATTCGCCATGGTGATTAATTCGATCAGGGGGCGTGTCCAGTTTTGTGGGTGGGTCTGGTTTTTATTTTAGTTCCCGGGATGTGGGCATCGCTGGCAAGGCCAGCATTTATTGCCCATCCCTAGTGGCCCTTGAGAGGGTGGTGGTGAGCCTTCTTGAACCGCTGCAGTCCATGTGGTGAAGTTACTCCCGACAGTGCTCTCAGGGAGGGAGTTCCAGGATTTTGACCCAGTGACGATGAAGGATTGGTGATATTTCTCCAAGTCATGATGGTATGTGACTTGGAGGGGAACTTGGAAATGATGGTGTTCCCATGCACCGGCTACACTTGTCCTTCTAGGTAGTAGAGGTGTGGGTTTGGGAGGTGCTGCTGAAGAATCCTTGGCGAGTTGCTGCAGTGCATCTTGTAGATGGTACACACTGCAGCCACGGTACGCTGGTGGTGGAGGGAGTGAATGTTTAAGGTGGTGGATGGGGTGCCAATCAAGCGGGCTGCTTTGTCTTGGATGGTGTCGAGCTTCTTGAGTGTTGTTGGAGCTGCACTCATTCAGGCAAGTGGAGAGTATTCCATCACACTCCTGACTTGTGCCTTGTAGATGGTGGAAAGGCTTTGGGGAGTCAGGAGGTGAGACACTCGCCTCAGAATACCCAGCCTCTGATGTGCTCTTGTAGCTGCAGTATTTAGTTGGCTGGTCCAGTTAGATTTCTGGTTAATGGTGACCCCCCAGGATGTTGATGGTGGGGGATTCGGCGATGGTAATGCCGTTGAATGTCATGGGGCGGTGGTTAGACTCTCGCTTGTTGGAGACCATCATTGCCTGGCACTTGTGTGGCGCAAATGTTACCTGCCACTTATCAGCCCAAACCTGAACGTTGTACGGTTCTTTCTGCATGTGGGCTTGGACTGCTTCATTATCTGAGGAGTTAAAACTAACATCTTTGACCAAGCTTTTGGTCATCTGCCCTAATTTCTCCTAATGGGGCTCAGTTTCAAATGTTTCTTATACTACTCCTGTGAAGTGCCTTGGGATATTTTACTACATCAAAGGCACTATATAATATAAGTTTGCATTGCTGTTGTTGAGTTGTGATTGGCATTGAACACTGTGCAGTCATCAGCGAACATCCCCACTTCTGACCTTATGATGGAGCGAAGGTCATTGATGAAGCAGCTGAAGATGGTTGGGCCTAGGACACTGCCCTGAGGAACAATGAAACATAGAAACATAGAAGATAAGAGCAGGAGTAGGCCATTCGGCCCCTTGAGCCTGCTCCGCCATTCAATGCGATCATGGCTGATCATCCAAACTCAGTACCCTGTCCCTGCTTTCTCCCCACACCCCTTGATCCATTTAGCCTTGAGAAATATATCCAACTCCTTCTTGAATATATTTAATGAATTGGCCTCTACTGCCTTCTGTGGTAGAGAATTCCATAGGTTCACCACTCTCTGGGTGAAGAAATTCCTCCTCATTTCTGTCCTAAATGGCCTACCCCTTATCCTTATACTGTAACCCCTGTTTCTGGACTCCCTGATCATTGGGAACATCCTTCCAGCATCTAGTCTGTCTAGTCCTGTTAGAATTTTATAAGTTTCGATGAGATCCCCTCTCATTCTTCTAAACTCCAGTGAGTACAAGCCCAATCAATCTAATCTCTCCTCATACGTCATTCCTGCCATCCCAGGTATCAGCCTGGTGAATCTTCACTGAACTCCTTCCATGGCAAGAACATCCTTCCTCAGATAAGGATGTTCTTTTGAAGAACTTTTGAAGTGTAGCCACTGTAAAGTACGGAACCACAGCAACCAATTGCGCACAGCAAGCTCCCACAAACAGCAATGTGTTAATGACCAGATAAGTTGTTTTTTTCTTTGTTATGTTGATTGAGAGATAAATATTGGCTAGGACACCGGGGATAGCTCCCCTGCTCTTCTTCAGAATAGCGCCATGGGATCTTTTACATCCACCTGAGAGAGCAGACAGGGCCTCGGTTTAACATCCCATCTGATAGACGACACCTCTGACAGTGCAGCACTCCCCCAGTACTGCAATGGACTGACAGCCTAGATTTTTGTGCTCAAGTTTCTGGAGTGGGACTATGAACCCACAAACCTTCTGACTCAGAGGCGAGTGTGCTACTCTCTGCGGTGAGAGAAACAGTGTTGACACTTCAGGTTGATGATGTTTCATCAGAACAACAAGGTTTCAGTTTAAAGGGAGTCCAATCACTGGCAAGTCCAATCCTGTCTTCATCCGATAACCAGACAAGTACAGTTTCCAGCAGGGACACTCGACATTGAATGGGAATGGGAACCTTGGCTTATTTACCCTCTCCCCAGTCCAAGGATAGTGAGGCTAATTGTAGCACCCTTGTCTGACATCAGCTAAATCAATGTACACTAGAGATTGAGCACAGGACCTTCCTGCTCTCAGTGGTCCCATACCATGACAGGCAGTCCATTGTCCTCTAAGGTATTGTGAGAGCTGGGTTTCTTACCAACTTTGCAACTTCTGTGCGATAACTATTTCTGCCTCAGCTTACTGATATCCAGAGAGGTTAAAGTCTATTTTTTTTGGTCTTCCTTTGGGTCGATATTAATATACTGTACTAACCAGTGTTACTTTAACCAAAGTCTCTGAATCATCCCTATTGTCTTTCCCTGAATTCTCTCTGCTGCATCATTGTGCTTTGAAGGAGCTGCCAAAACTGGACACAATAGTCTACATACACCCTTATCAATGAATTATATAAGTGTAAAGTAAGCTATGTCAACTTGCAATTGAGCCTTCCAATTTTCAAGTTCTATCCTTTACTGGTCAAAAAAACTTGCATGAAATCAAGTGCGAGCAAACTCATTCCTTTCTCAGGCGAGGAGTTGAACAGAATGCTCGTAATCAGAAGTTCTCAGAATCACAGAATCACAGAAATCCCACAGTGCAGATAGAGGCCATTTCGGCCCATCGAGCCTGCACCGACACATATCCCACCCGATCCCCGTAACCCCTACACCAACACATATCCCACCCTATCCCCGTAACCCCACGTATTTAATCCCCCTAACACTAAGGGTCAATTTATCATAGCCAATCATCCTAACCCGCACATCTTTGGACTGTGGGAGGAAACCGGAGCACCCGGAGGAAACCCACGCAAACACGGGGAGAATGTGCAAACTCCACACAGACAGTCACCCGAGGCCGGATTTGAACCCGGGTCCCTGGTGCTGTGAGGCAACAATGCTAACCACTATGCCACCGTGCTCTCCATTTTAATCGGCCAAACACTATAGGAAGCAGCAGTTAAAAATAAATGTTTGCAATTGCCTTGGCAACGTGTGCGTGCATCACTGATTACATCCTTGGCAATTCCTCCCCTGTGGAACTTTGCTCAGCCGTGACGCAGTCGACCAAAGGTGTGCTCTGTGTGGAGACTGCCCGCCGTTACTGATAGCGAATGAAGTGCCCCCTACGTCAAGCGGGGAAAGCGACTGCAAGCCTGACGCCAGAACTGCAGCACGCTGATGTTGATGGTTCCGGTTTTTTATTGAGCTCACACCCAGTTTGGGAATTTGTCTTTTGAGGGGCTAATATCAGGTGTAACCCTCAAACCTGGCAGCCTTACTTCTAAGGGGGTTGGAGTATAAGAGTAAGGAAGTCTTGCTGCAGTTGTACAAGGCTTTGTTGAGACCAAACCTGAGTACTGCGCACAGTTTGGGTCTCCGTACCTAAGGAAGGATGTACTTGCCTTAGAGGGGGCGCAACGAAGGTTCACTAGATTGATTCCTAGGATGAGAGGGTTGGCCTATGAGGAGGGATTGAGTAGAATGGGCCTATACTCTCTGGAGTTTAGAAGAATGAGAGGAGTTCTGAGAGGACTTGACAGAGTAGATGCTGGGAGGCTGTTTCCCCTGGCTGGAGAGTCTAGAACTAAGGGTTTTTGTCTTAGGATAAAGGGTCGGCCATTTAGGACTGAGATGAGGAACAATTTCTTCACTCAGAAGATTGTGAATCTTTGGAATTCTTTACCTTAGAGGGCTATGGATGCTCAGTCGTTGAGTATATTCAAGGCTAAGATCAATAGATTTTTGGATGCTAAGGGAATCAAGGGATATGGCGATCAGGCGGGAAAGTGGAGTTGATGTAAAAGTTCAGCCATGATCTTACTGAATGGCGGAGCAGGCTCGAGGGGTCGTATCGCCTACTCCTGCTCCTATTTCTTATGCTCTTAAGTTCTAATGAAATGTCCTCAGAACCTTGCCATGTATAAATTGGCTGCCGCGTTTCCTACATTACAACAGTGACTACGCTTCAAGAGTATTTCATTGGCTGTAAAGCGCTTTGGGATGTTCTGAGGTCATTAAAGGTGCTATGTAAATGTAAGGTCTTTCTTTTTTTCTTCCCTTATACTTGTTGCTAGGAGCTTCATATTAATTACATTTCAGTCAATGGCTAACAATCACACCTAAATCCAATCATTCTCTGCTTCTGCTGATGACCTTTGTTAACAGACATCCAGTTATTATTGTTTCATGTTGACTTTACCAATGGACCAGCACATTACATTTCACCCAACAGTGAGTAATGGACTGATTAAAATCATCCAACCGCAGCAGGTGAGTTCGAGTGACAGAAAAACCCTGGACTCAGGACTTATGACCTTCTAGTTGGTACTGACGTGTTCCCAAAGCTTATGCTCCAACACTCCTGAGCATTTTGTAGATCTGGAAGGAAAGTCACCTTTAGAGAAGGTACTTCTTTTGATCAATAATAAGGTTGAACTTAACATGCGTCCGACATGCCAACAAGCCAAAGAAAGAAAGACTTGCATTTATATAGCGCCTTTCAAAACCTCAGGAGGTCCCAAAGCACTTTTCAGCCAATGAAGTGCTTTTATGTTTGAAGTGTAGTCGTTGTTGTAATGTAGCCAAAATGAGGTGAATACAAAACTGTTTATTTCAAATTAGAATGTTATTTAGGTGACACAAAGCGAACAGGAAAATCCACGTTGAATATTATTATACCATCTACTGAGAAAGAAAAGCTTGCATTTATATAGCGCCTTTCGCAACCTCAGGACATCCCAAAGCACCTTACAGCCAATGAAGTATTTTTGAAGTGTAGCCACTGTTGTAACGTGGGAAACACGGCAGCCAATTTGTGCAGATAATGTGCTTTTATTTTAGTAATGCTGGTGGAGGGATAAATATTGGCCAGGATACTGGGTAGAGCTCCCCAGCTCTTCTTCAGCCTTGGGAGCTTTTACATCAACCTGAAATGGCAGATAGGGCCTCGATTTAGCATCTCATCCAAAAGACAGCACAGCGCTCCCTCAGTACAGCACTGGAAGTGATGAGGTCGTTACAGGCTCTATATGGATGATGCGCTCAAATCTTTGGAGGGGGAAAAGAGCCCACAACCTTCTGCCTCAGAGGCAAATGTGCTACTCACTGAGCCATAGCTACTGAGGTTAGAGGAGCAGCAATGATCAATGGTGTGATTGTTGCAGAACTGTGAGAGATGCTGGAGGCGAAAGGAATATTTTATTGTAACTATTTTTGTTATCCACAGGTTTTATGTAAGCTGCTACTAATAAAATATACTTCCATCTACACGTCTTGGTATTGTTATATGAAATATTAATGGCCCGGACTTTGCTGTAATGATAATGATGAGACTATCAGCACTTGCCGTTAATACAGGGTAAATCTGACAGCAACTTCTGGCATCCGCACATGCGCAGTTAAACGTGGAAATCTAGATGTTTCTGTCAGAGATACCCTGTTCCTCCACAGGGTGCGCTGTTGCAGTTTTTGCCGATAGACTCTGCACTGAAATCACTGTAATGGCATTAACTTGAGGTACTTGCCTACTAGTTCCGCACTAAAAGCAGCTGTAAAAACTTAGGACTGGTACATTTAGGAATAAATTAGTTTTAACAGTGTAATAAGTGATAATTACCATTGAACAATCTCTCTGGCCCTGAAAAATTAACCTTACAAGTATGGAGTCTCCTTCCCTCAGAAGAAAATTAATGTTGCAGATATAAAGGAAAATAAAAATAAAAATAATTTTATTTTTACTTTTTCTGTTTGTCTCTCCCTTAATCCCATCTGTACTTCCCAATCTTTATTTTACTTTCTCTGCATCATTCAAATGTAATTTATGTTTCCGGCTTTATATTTCCTGGTTTGGACTCTATGGGCTGAATTTTCATTGAGGAGGCGGGTAGGAGGCGGCTCTACAACTTTTGGGGTTGTAGTCCCGCCTCCATCGAGTTCTAGCCAACCCACGCGATTTTGACTTGACTGACCTTGTTGAGCCCGCCCAGCGGACTCAGCAGGCCAATTAAGGGCCACCCGGCAACAGGTGACGTCACAGATTGAATTTCATCTGTCAAGACCTATTGACAGATGAAATATCAGCGTTTCACAGCTGTTTGAAGCTGTCAAACACTGACAATCTGTACTCCAGGTTAATCCTTCCTCTCATGATGATTTAGAGATCTCCCCAGAACAGAAAGCAGAGGCTGCAGATTTTGACAGCTGGCGGCCATTCTGCTTTCTGTGCTGGTGAGATGAGGGACTCCCGAGACCTGAAGGAAGGAAGGTTGTAAAGGTAAGTAAAGGTTAGTAGAACTGCTTTAAACACTTTACACAGACCAAACACACTTACCTCTGCACTCATGCACCCATCACTCACCTGAACACCGGACATCTCGACCCCTCCAAGCCCTTCCTCCCGAAGGCCCGCCTCGCTAACTTGGCGTGGTTTGGAGCCATCGGGAATCCCACATTTCAACAATGAAAATAGGGATGAGGCTAAAAACTGCCTGTTAACTACCTGTTAACAGACAGTTAATTGGCACTAATCCCCTTCCCGCCTCAGGGAGGCGGGTCCCAGTGCGGGGCGGGTACCCACCTCCTTTGAAACTGGCATGGAGGCGGGTTGGGGGTGGGATGGGGTCGGGACCCCTGATTTCGTGATTTTAACCCCCCACACGCCTCCAATCCTGACTCCACAGCCCAATGAAAATCCAGCATGTCTCAATGAGAATTCTTTAATCTGATTGCTTAAAAAGCCTCGCTGTTGCTTGCCCTATTTACAGATGCTATAGATCTCCTGTAGAAGGCACCATGCTGGAACAGATGCCGGATTCGTGGAAATCTCCGCTGACCAGCCTGTGAAAAGTTTGTGGGCAACTGTGCACGAGGTGAACGGAGAAAGCTGAGAGCAAAATCTGGGCCATTATTTTGATCATGGTGAATCATTAGCTGGGCACATCTTTAGCACATTATTTCAAATACTAAGGGCTAGAAATTGATCTCCTTACCAACACTCCATAGCACCATGAAATGGCGATAAAATGGAGGCCGCCGCTCTTTCGCCAGCTGGTGGTGGGTCCCGCGACGGCTGCCATATACCTCTCCCCCTTTGCGCTGCCGGTAACTGGCAGCGTCCTGGGAAAAAAATGGCGGCATGGTGAAATCAATCGACGTGCAATGCCGACTTAGCATCACCAGTGCGAACTTCGACCCTAGCGCTGAATTCAGCGCTGAGTTCTAAACACGCCAGGTGAACCTGGCATGCAAACAGGCTGGCAGGGGTGATATCTACAGCTCTTAAAGGGACACACACATCATTCAGGTAAGTTTGAATGGAAGGGTTTGGACTTTTTTTAAAAATTTATTGAAGTGGTTGCTTGCTGCAATAGATGTGAAAAGTTTTTTAAGTGTGTAGGGAGTGCTGCTGGATGCTTGCAAGGGCTCAGATTGTGAATAAAGGCCTTTGAGAAGACAGAACATGCTGCAAATACTCAGCAGGTCATGCAACATCCGTGGAGAGAAAAACAGAGTTCATGTCTCAGGTCGAGATGCTGCCTGACCAACTGAGTAGTTCCAGCCTTTTATGCTGTCATTTCACATTTACAGCATCTGATTGCAGAGGGAAGAGGAAGACACAGAAGAGGAGGAAGCCGAAGGGGAGGAATCAGATGGAAGGTTGCAGCCCAGACAGTCTCTTTGTGGCTGAGATATCCGGGATGGAATCATCCGTCTGTGGTCCCACGGGCAGGGTTGGCTGCCTTTTCTTGTTGACCCACTGGCTGGGCAGGCGGCATTTCTTGGGTATGTGAAATGAGGAAGGCACATGGGTGGAGTTGTGCTGACAGGAGTGCGGGAAAGCAAGAGGTGCATGCCAGAAGGAGGATAACGTACGAGGATACCAGCATCTTGTATCCTTCCAGCTCTGCCACTGGCCAAGGGCTCAGCCATGCCCCTGCCAAGAATGGCCTGCAAGGGGGTGAGGTGAGGCTAGGAATGGAAGATGTGCCTCGTCATTGGTGCAGGTTGTTGGTAGGGGAGTGATTGGGGAGTCGTGCATTGAGCAGTGTGTGAGACTAGTGGTGCAGTTGGTAGGAGACGGCTTTTGAAGATGCATTCACTGACCTTGACCAGTGGTCTGAGGTCATGAAGCTTCTTTGGGCACTGGAGGTGGTGGGGGCAACACTGCTGGCAGTGACGGCCTTAGTGATGTATTTCCACCTCATTCTTTCTGGAGGTAGAAGGCTGCTCTTGCAATGTTGACCCCCTGCACAAAGCTGGATTGCTGCATGTGAGACCCTCGGTGCCCCTTCCTTGGCTTGCTGAGCAATTTGTGTTAGTGCTGAGGCAGTCTTCCAATCTGTTAAAGCTAGGAAGGTAATTCAGCTTTAACAGCTGAATATTCACATTTGGAACTACTTTTAAACGTTGAATATTTTTAAAAGACAGAAAGGGTTAAAAAATGTATTGATTCACTGCATTTTATTTTGTATTGCTTCAGTGTGCATGGCCCCTTTAATTCTCAGACCTCTTCATTGCCCACAATTCCCTGCGAGCTCCACAGCTTCGCTCCCAGAGGCTGTGGGAAGCTGCAACGCCGCACCTGGACAGGACCTTCATCCCGGATCCCTCCAGCAATGCCACCAGGACGGCTTTGCATGGCAGGTGAGTGCTGCGCCACCTATCTCCATGCCCCCCAGACCAATTTCACTCACTTAGCGTTGCGGCCATTTCCAGCGGCTGTTAACTGCAGTTGCCAGTGACTCCAGTAGCTTTGCTGGCGAACACATATTTTTCCTCCAAAGCACTAGAACAAATTATTACATGGAGATAGGGGATGTGGAGGTGAACTGCATGTTTTTTTTAAATTCGTATATGGGATGCGGGGGTCGCTGGCAAGGCCAGCATTTATTGCCCATCCCTAATTGCTGTTGAGAAGGTGGTGGTGAGCTGCCTTCTTGAACCGCTGCAGTCTGTATGGTGAAGGTACTCCCACAGTGCTGTTAGGGAGGGAGTTCCAGGATTTTGATCCAGTGACAATGAAGGATCAGCGATATACTTCTAAGTCAGGATGGTGTGTGACTTGGAGGGGAACTTGGAGGAGGTGGTGGTGTATGACTCCAGCCAGTGGAGCGTTTTCCCCCCGATTCCCATTAACTTCAGTTTTACTAGGGTTCCTTGATGCCACACTCGGTCAAAGGCTGCCTTGATGTCAAGGGCAGTCATTCTCACCTCACTTCTGGAATTCAGCTCCTTTGTTCATGTTTGGACCAAGGCTGTAATGAGGTCAGGAGCCGAGTGGTCTTGGCGGAACCCAAACTGGGCATCTGTGAGCAGGTTATTGGTGAGTAAGTGCCGCTTGATAACACTGTCGGTGACACCTTCCATCACTTTGCTGATGATTGAGAGTAGACTAATGGGGTGGTAATTGGCCGGGTTGGATTTGTCCTGTGTTTTGTGGACAGGACATACCTGGGCAGCTTTCCACATTGTCGGATAGATGCCAGTGTTGTAGCTGTACTGGAACAGCTTGGCTAGAGGCACGGCTAGTTCTGGAGCACAAGTCTTCAGCACGACAGCCGGGATGTTGTCGGGGCCCATAGCCTTTGCTGTATCCAGTGCGCTCAGCCATTTCTTGATATCACATGGAGTGAATCGAATTGGCTGAAGTCTGGCTTCTGTGATGGTGGGGACCTCAGGAGTAGGCCGATATGGATCATCCCCTCAGCACTTCTGCCTGAAGATGGTTGCAAATGCTACAGCCTTGTCTTTTGCACTCACGTGCTGGGCTCCACCATCATTGAGGATGGGGATATTCATGGAGCCTCCTCCTCCCGTTAGTTGTTTCATGGTCCACCACCATTCACGACTGGATGTTGGGAGCTTTCCTTGAGTCACGATGTGTTAGCAATTGTACAGTTCATACATTTTCCCTGAAAGATTTTCTTTGCGTAAATGACTAGTTTCTACAAGCAGTCAGCATCTCCTGTGAGCTGAAACCTGCACCCTTATTTTCTCTTATATTTGGAGTAGGCCGTGTAATGATATCAGCAAATAGGGATGGTATTTGCCTGTTCGATTATGATGCCTTAATAGCATGATTGCATGTATTGATTGCTTGTGCCTGACCAGCAGAGGGCATGTGGCCGAGAGAAGCAAGGCAGTTAGTTTTGGTTTCAGTTTCGTTCTAGATGCATCACAGCATCGTGTCTCCTGTAAAAGCTGTATAAAAGAGTTGAACAGACTTTAGATTAAAACTCATTCTCTTTCATAAATGTCTCATCATTGAACCCACAAAGAAATCAATACATGGTGTCAGAAGTGGCTGAAAGAGATGAAGAGAAAAAATTTGAAGTTAAATCAGCTCTCCACAAATTAGCAAGCCAAAAGAGAACATCGTTGCTTACCATTGGAGAATAGCTAACGAAGTGAAAAATGGAAGGTTTACTCCCACCGGCGACGCTTCAGTTGACAGGTAATGTGGCTGAAAATTGGAGAAGGTTCAAACAACATGTGGGGTTGTATTTATCAGCAATCGGAGCTGACGAGAAAAGTAATAAAAAGAAATCGTCACTGTTCTTACATGTCATGGGTGATGAAGCGCTGGAGGTGTATAATAATTTCACATTCGCTGCTAATGGAGATAAAATGAAGCTAGATAAAATAATGGAACAGTTTCAGGCCTACTGCATACCTAAACGTAATGTGACGTTTGAGAGGCACAGATTTTTCACATGTGTACAGAAAACGGGAGAGACTATTGATCAGTATGTGACTGAACTGAGAAAAAGAAGCAAATCGTGTGAATTTGGGGGACTGACAGACTCGCTGATCAAAGACAGACTGGTGTGTGGTATTCCAGATAATGGTCTAAGGGAAAGACTGCTAAGAGAGCAAGATCTAGACCTGGGAAAAGCCATAGCACTGTGTAGGGCTACAGAGACTGTGAAGTTGCAGGCAAAGGAGCTGTTCAGTGACAATAGCTGCAACGTGGATGCAGTGAGAAAGAACGGATACAAACCGTTTAACAAAACGAGCACCAATGTGAAAAAAGAGGCGTGGCCAGCGAACGAAAATGAAAGGGACAATCGAAAGTCATGTAGTCGATGCGGTACACAGCATCCACCAAGAAAGTGTTCAGCATATGGTAAAACATGCAATAGTTGCAACAAGAACAACTATTATGCCCGTTGCTGTAGGAACCAAGCGCAACAAAGCAAGGTCCATGCAGTGGATGAAAGCGAGATAGAGGAGTTCAATGTAGATGTTGTGTCTGAAAACAAAAAAGAAGAAAGAGACTGGATGTTGACACTAAAAGTGAATGACATACACATTCCATTTAAATTGGATACTGGAGCACAAGTTAATGTGATATCAGAGACTGATTTTAAGAAAATTAGACCCAGACCAAAGATACACGGAATCAAAGTGAAAGTGACAGGATACACAGGTACTGATATACCAGTGAAAGGAAGATGCATTGTCAAAGTAACACACAAGGACAGAGAGCACACGCTAGCATTAATCGTGGTGCCAAAGGATGTGCAAGCCATACTAGGTTTAAAAGCCTGTGAGAGACTGAACCTGGTAAAGAGAGTCCTCGTTGTTGAAAGCGAAGGAGAGACAGTCTATGATGAACTGAATGTTGCGTACACACCGGGTAAGCTGATGTATACAGCAGACACGTTGTCCAGAGCTGTTGACCCAGGAGAGCCTGCAAACACAGTGAAAAGACTGAAGTACAAGGCAAAAGACAGTGGAACTGACTTCTACCAAAGCATGCTTGTATACCGCACAACGCCGCTCGAGTGTGGTAAGTCACCAGCCCAACTCCTGATGGGACATCGGCTAAGGTCAAACCTACCCATCCCGGAGAACCTCCTGAAAACAAAAGAGGGGGAGAAAGTGAGGAAGTTCAAAGAGCAACAGAAAGAAAAGCAAAAGTACTATTATGACAGAGGAACACAAAACCTACCTGAACTCCACACTGGTGACCAAGTAAGGTTCAAAGACAAAACAAACACATGGACTCAGAAGGGAACTGTCCTGAGTGAAGTTCAACCAAGATCATACACCATTCAGACAGATGAGGGTGCTGTTCTGAGAAGAAATCATCGAGATCTTCTCATGGGACCAGCCACAGCAGGTCGAGAGACTGATACTGTTGATCAACCTGATCACACAGCTGAGAACCAATCATCTGAGGCAACAACTCAGATTCAAGGACAATCAATCAGAAAATCCTCAAGACACGTGAAGCCTCCTGAGAGACTCATTGAGCAACTTTAAGGACTATTGTTATAGAAGGAAGTAATGTTATCTTATTCTTTCTTCAAGCTCTAGAGTATTGACATATTTCATGTGAACACAGAAAGCAAGGTTAAAAAACCTTGATCATGATAATGATAATGTAAGTTCTTTAAATGTTACAGTTAAAATGCAGATTAATACAAAGAAAACATGTTGTTAGTTAAAAGTAAAATACTTTTGTTTTAAGAAAAGGAGATGTAATGATATCAGCAAATAGAGATGGTATTTGCCTGTTCGATTATGATGCCTTAATTGCATGATTGCATGTATTGATTGCTTGTGCCTGACGAGCAGAGGGCATGTGACCGAGAGAAGCAAGGCAGTTAGTTTTGGTTTCAGTTTCGTTCTAGATGCATCACAGCATCGTGTCTCCTGTAAAATCCCAGAACTAACAGCCACTCAGCAAACTATGGAGGATGCAATCCACCGCCTGTTTAAATGCCCCTATCGAGATGGTATCAGCCAGAGTGCCAGCATAAATAGGTAATCTGTTGCTATTTCCAGGCTACTATACCCTGTATACTTTGGGCGGCCATAGTACAAAACTGCCCCATTATAATTTGTCTCAAACCAGTAACCCACCCCCACATCTGTTTGACGTTGCAGAGGGTGGACTTGTGAACAAAGCAGACTATCCTGATTAAAGTCTGCATGGCTATGGATCATACTAATTCCAGGATTAACATCTATTACTGAGAACATTAAACACTGTTGGAAAGAGCTACTTCATGCTGGAAGTGATTAATATTTGGAATGCTCTTCCCGCTATGGGAGTGGATTTGAACATCTTAGACTCATTCACGATACGGTTAGATGGCGTGAGGGGGTGACTATAATGTTTTTCCCTGGATGAATGTGGTACCACACCGATTCAGGGAGAAAGTCCACCACCACATTCTCAAGGACAACTGGGGATGGTCAATAAATGCCGGCCTTGCCAGCAACGCCCATATCCTAAGAATAATTTTTAAAAAGATGGACCAAATAGCCTCCCCTTATCTGTACCTATCTTGTGATATTGTGATCACAATGTAAAGCGCATACCAGAAATAAAAATATACCTTAAGGGGGCAGTTCATCACTTTCACTCAAGATTTTGGCTGATTAATGTAATCAAAATGCCTAATTAAATAGTTTAAATGTCTAATTAAAATGAAGACTGAGCTTTGTTGGGAGTGTATCATTGCTCCTGCAGAGAGCCGGCACGGGCTCGATGGGCCGAATGGCCTCCTTCTGTGCTGTAAGCAGTCTATGATTCTATGATTCAGCAAAAGCACCGGCGGTTGAACGAATAATATCAACACTGCTTCGGTTAATGGCAAAACTTAACCGGGCCACAGTAGTGCAGTTAAAAATAAAAATAAAATTCAAACTCATAGAATCATAGAATCTTACAGCACAGGAGGAGGCCATTCGGCCCATCGTGCCTGTGCCGGCTCTTTGAAAGAGCTTATCCAATTAGTCCCCCTTCCCCCTGCTCTTTCCCTATATCCCTGCTATTTTCTTCCCTTCAAGTATTTACCCAATTCCCTTTTGGGAGTTACCATTGAATCTGCTTCCCTGCCCTTTCAGGCAGTTTCTCTCTGTAAAGATTTTTTTTTTTTAATGAATATCATGCTGATCAAGTTGAGGGGTGTCAGCACTGGGGAATGGAACACTTCCCACCCAGTGCCAGCCCTGATCACTGCCAACTCAAATGGGGCACAGTTAGATGCAGGATTCCTCTGTGCTGAGCCAATAACCAGCCTCGACCCCAAACTCAGAAAACCCACCCTGAACCACAGCCATTGCGTAAAATGTTAGCACTTGGCCATCGAAAATCTGCTGCTGCACTCACTCAGAATTCGGCACAGAAAGCAAGAATATTTTAACAGAGCAACCGGCAATTTTCACATCAAAATGGAGGAGTCCCTGGGAGTTCGTTCATGCTTAAATGAACATTCTGTTTATAAGAATGATGATAACACGGCTGAGGTAGAGCTTAAGGAAGTGGAAGTACTTTTGCCAGCACGAACCCATTGGGAGGAGCTGCCAGAATGTATCGAATTCGCAAGCATGTGCAGCCGAGAGTAAAAGAGATGCTTCGAAATCATCCATCTCTGAAATGAATCTGATCACAGGAAGTGGAGGGCAACCGTCTTCTTCATCATTCATTCCGCTCAGCTTAACTTTTTTTTAATGGAAAAGCATTGTGCAGGTTAAGAGAAAAGAACTCTGAGATTGAATAACTGAGCCTGACTGCATATGCGTTCCTCTAGATTGAGACTACAACATTCAATAAAGATTAACTTCGATCCAGGTGAAGTGCAGATAATGTCACCTTTGCAGCAATCAGTGCCAATTTGATTTGTAGCAGGGAAAGCAAGGATCATTTTACTACCTATCCAGCAGAGGCGAAAGTATAAAAAACAGATCCTAATTGTCCAAGGAATTAATCCTGAAGGCCTACGGTAGCATTTTCGTGTTGTATGTTGTAATTAATAAGAAGACACAATTCAAACCAATTCATTTTGAGGACAGCGATACTAAAGATTCATTCTACTCTTCATTACAATACAGTAAACTACATTACAATCTTTAAGTTTAATACTATTATTACCATTTCTGCGAGTAACAAGTCCGAAGACTCCCAAATTTAGACTCCGCTGGGTGTCAAGGGAAAAAAGGGAAGCTTATGTCACATACTGAGAGCTCAGTACTACAGAAAACCTAGAGGAGTACAGTTAGTGCAGGGGTGAAATGAAAAAGGAAATCAGAAAAGCAAAGAGAGGGTATGAAAAAATAACGGCAAGTAAAATCAAGCAAAAGCTAAAGATGTTTTACAAATACATAAAGAGCAAAAGGATAACTAAAGAAAGAGTAGGCCCGATTAGAGACCAAAAAGGAAGCTCGTGTGTGGAGGCGGAAGATGTGGTATGGTTCTTAATGAATACTTTGCATCTGTCTTCACAAAATAGAGGGACGATGCAGACATTGTAGTTAAGAAGAAAGAGTGTGAAATATTAGATGAGATAAACATGGTGAAAGAGGAAGTATTAAGGAGTTTAGCATCTTTGAAAGTAGATAAATCGCCAGGCCTGGATGAAATGTATCCCAGGCTGTTCAGAGAAGCAAGGGAGGAAATAGTGGAGACTCTGACCTTCATTTTTTAAACCTTTCTGGCTACAGGTGTGGTGCTGGAGGACTGCTATCATTGCACCATTATTCAAAAAGGGAGAAAGTGATAGACCGAGTAATTACAGGCCAGTTAGCCTAACCTCGGTGGTGGGCAAATTGTTGGGAAAAATTCTGAGAGACAGTATTAATCGTCATTTAGAGAGGCACGAATTAATGAAGGACAGTCAGCATGGATTTGTCAAGGGAAGGTCGTGTCTGACTAACTTGATTGAATTTTTTAAGGAGGTAACAAGGAGGGTTGATGAGGGCAGTGTATTTGATGCAGTCTACATGGATTTTAGCAAGGCTTCTGACAAGGTCCCACATGGCAGACAGATCAGAAAAGTAAAAGCCCATGGGATCCAAGAGAAAGTGGCGAGTGTAGGGGTTCGCAAAAAAAACCCTCAGTCCCCGAAGATCGGGAAATATTAATCTACATCGTGGAAATTGCCTCTGGGTTGGACAATGTTTTAAACATACCCAGAATCTCAGGGGGGCTGCATTGAGTTGGCAGCATGTGGACAACACCAGAATCGAGGAACTTCGTGGAAAAATTCGCACACTTTAAGACAGCACATTTTATTTAAAAAATGTACTCTTGAGTTTTGAACTGTGTAAATTGCAAAGGGGTTTAAAAATGGCTCTCAGAAAAGCATGGCCAAGGACAAAAGGAAGCAACTGGAGGATGTCTGTGAAAAGGGGAGGATCAAGCAATGGCAGTCAAATTCTGTCAATCAAAACAAAGGAGTTTCCCGTCCCTACAGAAGCAATCTATGTTTGTTTACAGAAACTGCTGCAGGATGTTGACACAAGGATTAAACCACTTGAGACTGCAGTTTCAGTGACCACAATGAATGGGTTTCTGTTTACATATTAATCCAACCCCATTCAAAACCCATCAGGGTGAATGGAGATGGTTCGAAGGCTCAGCTCAAACTGAAGAAGGGAACAGTTTAAACTTAATGGGTTTGAATCACCCATTACCCAGACAATAGGGCAGTTGGATCCTTTTGTTTTAGCCCAGATGAACTTGGATGTGGGCAGGAACATTTTGGCCCCAGAATGTAGACACATTCAAACCACTCCAAGCTTTATTCGAAACCCATTCCAGACAATGGGAACAGTTTGGCCACTGGGAAATAGCCCATTTGAATCAGCCAATCATGGCCTTTCTCTTGTGTATTCGAACTTTTTGGCACGTATTTGCACACAGACCCTTTCAGCGCCAAAGCAGCAGGAGCTCACAAGATATAAAGATATCTTCTCAGAAGCATCTCTCTCACTTATTTTCCTTGGATTGCAGGTGAGCTCTTCTCTCTCTTTGGACCACAGGTGAGCAGGTTTCTGACTCCTCAGCAAGGCAATCTAGTAAGGAGTTAGAGGGGTGGTAATTTAAGGGAAATTGCTAAGATTGTAAGACTTACATTGTAGCCATTTATCCCTCGTTTTTGCCATCTGCCTTCCCCTGTGAAGCAATTTTACATTGATCGTGTGGGGTAGTTTCTTTATTGCTTTGATCGTGTGGTGTAGTTTATTTAGTTAATACAGTTTGACTTTCTCACATCCGGATCATTTGTCCATTTTTAATATATCATTAATTATAAGTTCCTCCAGTCAGAACTGGCAGAGGTGGGGTTTAGCGATTCGAAACCGCTGTTTGGGTTTGGTCAGAGTGCAGCAGCAAAAAGCTGCTTGACCAGGTAAATTACAGTAAACCAGGTAAAGGAAGGTAAATTACCGTAAACCACGGAAAAGATGCCCCCTACAAATTGGTGACCGCGGCAGGACTGGAGGCAGTTCTTGATATGATGAGTGGTCTGGATCTGGAGAAAGCATCAGCTATTGCTTTTCCTGCTCTCAGTCTGTGGGCAGTCCTGCGGAAGGTAGCAGCAGTGTGTAAGCTGACCTATTATAGTATAGGTGGCCAGGTTAAAGAGGCCGAGAATCGGGAGTCCGAGTTTGGAAAATGCCAGGCGGAGGTAGATGAGGCCAGAGATAGTGGGGTGAGGGTGCGGGAAGAAAATGCACGCCTCACACTCGAGGTCACAAAATGCCAGGCAGAGATAGAGCGCCTTGTGCAGGAAGTCACAGAGGCTAGGGACAGTGAGATGAGGCTACAGGAGGAAATGCACACCTCACCCAAGAAGCTAGCGAGGGCAAAAGCCATGCAAGGCACAAGATAGAGTTCCTAAAGTGCCAGTTTACAGAAGCAAGGAGTAACGAGATGATGCTGTGGGAAGAGAATGCCCGCCTCACCTCAGAAGTATCAGAGCAGGAGGAAATGGTTAGGGAGGTAAAGGCAGCTTATAAGCTGGCCTGCGACCAAAGGTTTAGTGGAGCAGATCATACCCCATGTAACGGAAAGATAGAGAGTTTGGGTATGGAGTTAAGGAGCACTAAAGGGATGGTATGTCTCATAAGTTCGAAGGGGAGTCCATCGGACAGCACCAGCAGCCCAAATCAAACCGCCCCACAGGCAACACCCAGGGAAAGGCTGGCTAGGGAATTAGAGATCCCAAGACCGCAGCCCACAGCTTCGGGTTTTGAGGAGCTCTGTCATCAAGAAGGGGTGGACAATGGGGTGGTAGGAGAACACCAGCAGGTCCCGCTAGGCAGGCGGGGACCAGGACCAGTGTGCCCCCTCCGACAATGGAGGTACAGTCCGCCCGTGAATGATAATGATCCAGGGGCTGTTCAGCATACCTATCTGGTAGCCTATGATACCCAACAGCTCAGAGGCCTGGTGAAACATATTCCCCTGCTCTCTGAAAAGAGAGACCTCTCAGTGCACTTCCAGGGGATGGAACAGGCAGCCTGTGTTAACGGCTGTGATGACGAAGAGAAAGCCAAAATTTTGCTTTTATCCGTAGATAGTAAGCTCTAACAGACCCATTCAGATGAGGCTAAGCGAGGGCAGAAGGGTTTTCAAGATCTAAAGGAGGAAATACTGGAAGCCATGGGTGCGAACGACGGCAATCCATTCGATTGCATAGGGAAAATACTGCAGAAGGAAGGGGAGACCCCACAGGCATTTGCAGACAGGCTATGGCCAGTCTACAACAGCACGTGTACAGGGGGACAAAATATGGCACAACTGAACCAGCAGCAGCGGACCCAATGGCTTCATTGCCTGGTGTCCAATTGCCTGCCCCAGATAAGAGCAAAGGCTGATACTTGGTTTGACCCCCGAGACCCCCTAGCAACCGAAGAGACTGTAATCCGGCAGCTCATGGTAGCATATAGGAACGGTAGGAATAGTGGGACCCCCCAGCACAAGGGTATGGTCCACGAGGTCAAACCTGGGGCTCAATACAAGAAAGAGTGGCGTCAGGAGGGGAGCCGTCCCTCCCAGAACAAGATCACTTGTTACAGGTGCGGGGAGGAGGGCCACTGGCGCAGGGATTGTAAAAAGCCTGGGAGAGACGATAAAGCCAGGACCCCCGCAGCCCCAACTCAGAAATTTGAGACAGAAACTTCTCCCGCTACAGTCGAGTCCGTCATGGAGTCGATAAAATCTTTCCTCAGGGCCAGTCAGGGAAAGGTAGTAGCCATCAGTGGTGCTGCAGCCCCCTCGCCCACCTCTGCCTCCCCACAATGACTGGCCGGTATGCTGGCCAAGGAGGGTGCACGTGCAGGCACTTTTCTGGGACCCATATGAGTCCAGGCCAGTGGCAGCGACTACAGGCAGGGATGGGACACAGGGAAAATCAGGAAAATTGTATAAATCTGACCAGACAAGTTGAAGTTCACAGGCTGTAAAGACAGGCACTGTGGCTTGTTCCAAGGGAAAAGTTGTCCGGCCCACCAGTTGGGACACTTCCCCACCCCAGTGGGACCTAAGTTTCGGACAAAGTTTAAATTTGAACCCGTTATTTGGCTCAGAAACAGAGAAACAACAGCCTGAGAGTAGAAATCTCCAGGCTGCTGCGAGTTCATTCACAGAAAAGACTGCCCGTGCATGCGCAGTGGCTGGTCTGGAGGCAGGAATTCCCCAGTCTTTTGAACGGCCTGTTCACGCAGGTGCAGTTCCCCAGCCCGTGACCCAAGCGGCTCTTCTTCAGTTTTCCCGCGCAGGCGCAGTCGCGCACCTGAGGGGAGAGGTTTCCCAACACCGGGTTCGCGCAGGCGCAGTCATGGACTTGGAGCCCCAGCGGCTCCTTTTCACTGTGAGGCCACGTGCGCAGATGCAGTCGGCCGTTTAAAGGTCCCTGCTTCTCAGTCTATGCGCGCAGGCACAGTAGCCTGCTTGGAAGACCCAACGGTTCTTCCTACCCTTTTCAAAGAAATAGAACACGCAGGCGCGGTTGCCTGTGATAGTGTAGCGGTTCCCCAGCCCTGTGAAGAGATTGTTCGTGCAGGCGCAGTTGCCTGCGGGACCACAGCAGCTCTTTTTCAGTTTTCTCGCGCAGGTGTAGTCACCTGTTTAAAGGGACAAGCTTCCCAGCCCGCTTCTAGAGTGGATCCCCCTATGGTGTGGGACTCTGGGGAGGAAGGGATAGCAATTCCTCTTGCAGGGGAGCCGGTACCAGGTTTTGGACCTGGGGAGGAAGATTTTCAGCCATCAGCTGTGGGTGGTGAGGGGATACCTGCCCCCAGTATAGGAGTGGGTAGGGAAAAGGAGACAAACCCAGAGTGCTGGCAGGTTGCCAGGTATATTATACAGTCTGGGCTGTTTGCACCAGGGGGAGAAGGTTCCCAGCCAGCTAGGGCTGTGACCCACGCTCAGGGTCCGTCAGCCAAAGTTTCCCCCACAGAGACGCCCCTCAGAAGGTATCTTCGGGTGCCCCATCCCAAGAAAGCATGGTCACCCACTTTACAGTGGAGTAGGGCGGTCTCCCGAACCAGGGAGAAGCTAATGGGCAGAGGTCCCCAATCAGCAGCCATAAGCTGCGAGGGACCAGAAGCTGGAATCAGTCCAGCTTCGCTGCAGGCAGCAATAATCTGCGACAGTGACACCAGAGATTAGCCTGGCCGTCCAGAGACGGGCGGCATTTGTATTATAGCTTTGTGTTAAGTAACCAATGTTTATAGCTTGCTTTTAAGGTGTTTAAATTGTAAGTTTTGATATAACTAGTAGTTTTGAGTTTAAGTGTAAAGTTTAAGTTTAGAAGTGTGCCAAATGTTTGTATTTTATTCCGAGGTCGAGGGACCTGACCATGCCTCCACCTAAGGCAGCAGGTCAGTGAGAGACCTGGCTGCATGTCCTTTTAAGTTTTTTTTACAGGAGAGTGGACCAAGGAGCAGCCCTGTTTGCCTAGCCCGAACTGGGCATCGAATGAAGATATGGATACAGAATGTTGGGGATCACCTTGCCACTGGACAAATCCAGGAGGAGACCCTGCAGCAACCTTCGGGAGAAACCGGACAGGGTCCGGAGGAACTTGCCTACTCATCCTACGAGTAAGAGATGGTCCCATCTAGGTGGGGCACGGCCCCCAACCCAGCACTATCCTGACCGAAGTTCACTTGCGGGAGACCTCACTATTGAGGAGTCATGGTGGGGAAGCGCGGGCGCCTTGTCAGATAGGGACGCGTTCCTCGGGAGTGGAAGGTGATGGCCCGGGAATGATTGTAAAGGGGAAGGGGAGACCCAAGAGTCATGTGGGTGCGTTTGGGGAAGGGAGGAACTCACCCGGGGGCCCACGGGCAAAGTTAGAGTGTAAGTATGGCTGGGGAGGATGGGTGGGTGGCTGGATCTGGGATCCAAGTTTGAGTGTGGGGTCAGTGAGAGCCGCCACATGGGCACCCATCATTTTCTGCAGTCAGTCGAGGGTAGACGGGAGGGGGAGGGACTGGGAGTCGCGATCCCATACTCTCCGGTCTCGGTCTGTAAAACATGAGGGGTACCCCGCCTCCAGAAAGGGACAAGGGAATGGCTCGGGGCTGGCGGAGCAGACTGTTCTGCAAAATCCATTCACATCACAGAATAACAGAAACCCCACAGTGCAGATAGAGGCTATTTCGGCCCATCGAGCCTGCACCGACACATATCCCACGCGATCCCCGTAACCCCTACATATCCCACCCTATCCCCATAACCCCACGTATTTAATCCCCCTAACACTAAGGGTCAATTTATCATAGCCAATCAACCTAACTCGCACATCTTTGGACTGTGGGAGGAAACCGGAGCACGCGGAGAAAACCCACTCAAACATGGGGAGAATGTGCAAACTCCACATAGACAGTCGCCCGAGGCTGGATTCGAACCCGGGTCCCTGGCGCTATGAGGCAACAGTGCTAACCACTATGCCACCATACATTCCGTATGTTTTAAAAGTTTAAGACCATTAAAGGGGGGTGGAAGGAACATTTGCTGCCCGGGTGGGAGGAGCAATACCCACTCGAATTTCGCGACCCATCATTGGCACGTGATGGTCGGGGTTTATTTCAGCATTTTGTTTCAAATGTTTAATGGAGATTTTTGTATCTTGTTTTACAGTTCCAAGTGGTGCAGAGGCGTAGGACCCTCTCTATGCTTGGAATCATTTTGATTACATTGTATAACCAAGATTGCAACATTTTGTAATGTGTTATACTGTAACAAGTGGTGCAGGGGTATGAGACCCCTTGTTGTAACATTTTGTAATTGATGTATCTGTAGATGCCTACCGTACCATGGTTTTTCTCGAATTTGAGGGGAATAGACGGGTTGGGGGATCAGTGGTAGGTAGCTATAGGTAAATACAGGGGATGATTGTTTTTGGGGCGTCAGAAATTTTTGCTCACTTCTTCACATGGATACTACAAGCAAGTTGGAAGTATCCAAAGGGAGGAATGTAGTGGTTCACAAAAAAAAACCTCAGTCCCCGAAGATTGGGAAATATTAATCTACATCGTGGAAATTGCCTCTGGGTTGGACAATGTTTTAAACATACCCAGAATTGCAGGGGGGCTGCGTTGAACTTCGTGAAAAAATTTGCACACTTTAAGACAGCACATTTTATTTAAAAAATGTACTCTTGCGTTTTGAACTTTATAAATTGCAAAGGGGTTTAAAAATGGCCAACAGAAAAGCATGGCCAAGGACAAAAGAAAGTAGCTCGAAGATGTCTGTGAAAAGGGGAGGATCAAGCAATGGCAGTCAAATTCTGTCAATCAAAAAAAAGGAGTTTCCCGTCCCTACAGAAGCAATCTATGTTTGTTTACAGAAACTGCTGCAGGATGTTGGCACAAGGATTAAACCACTTGAGACTGCAGTTTCAGTGACCACAATGAATGGGTTTCTGTTTACATAGTAATCCAACCCCATTCAAAACCCATCAGGGTGAATGGAGATGGTTCGAAGGCTCAGCTCAAAACTGAGGAAGGGAACAGTTTAAACTTAATGGGTTTGAATCACCCATTACCCAGACAATAGGGCAGTTGGATCCTTTTGTTTCAGCCCAGATGAACTTGGATTTGGGCGGGAACATTTCGGCCCCAGAATGTAGACACATTCAAACCACTCCAAGCTTTATTCGAAACCCATTCCAGACAATGGGAGCAGTTTGGCCACTGGGAAATTGCCCATTTGAATCAGCCAATCATGGCCTTTCTCTTGTGTATTCAAACTTTTCAGCGCGAATTTGCACACAGACCCTTTCAGCGCCAAAACAGCAGGAGCTCACAGGATATAAAGATAGCTTCTCAGAAGCATCCCTCTCTCTTATTTTCCTTGGACAGCAGGTGAGCTCTTCTCTCTCATTGGACCACAGGTGAGCAGGTTTCTGACTCTTCAGCAAGGCAATCTAGTAAGGCGTTAGAGGGGTGGTAATTTAAGGGAAATTGCTAAGATTGTAAGACTTACATTGTAGCCATTTATCCCTCATTTTTGCCATCTGTTAAGCAATTTTGCATTGATCATGTGGTGTAGTTTCTTTATTGCTTTGATCGTGTGGTTTAGTTTAGTTAGTTAATAAAGTTTGACTTTCTCGCATCCAGATCATTTGTCCGTTTTTAATATATCATTAATTATAAGTTCCTCCAGTCAGAACTGGAAGGTGGGGTTTAGCGATTCGAAACCGCTGTTTGGGATTGGTCAGAGTGCAGCAGCAAAAAGCTGCTTGACCAGGTAAATTACCGTAAACCAGGTAAAGGAAGGTAAATGACTGTAAACCACAGAAAAGATGCCCCCCTACACGAGTTGGATCCTCAGTGGCAGGAAGTAAACGGTAATGGTCGATGGGTGTTTTTGTGACTGTAAGGCTGTTTCCAGTGGGGTTCCACTGGGCTCAGTACCAGGTCCCTTGCTTTTTGAGGTATTCATCAATAATTTAGACTTCAATGTAGGGGGCATGATTAAGAAGTTTGCAAATGGTACAAAAATTGGCTGTGTGATTGATAGCGAGCAAGATAGCTGTAGACTGCAGGAAGGTAACAATGGACTGGTCAGGTAGGCAGAAAAGTGGCAAATGGAATTCAATCTGGAAAAGTGTGAGGTAATGCATTTGGGGAATGCTAGCAAGGCAAGGGAATACACAATAAATGGTAGGCTACTGAGAAGTGTAGAGGAAAAGAGAGACTTTGGAGTGCATGTCCACAGATCCCTGAAGGTAGCAGAATAGATAGATAAGGTGGTTAAGAAGGCATACGGGATACTTTCCTTTATTAGCCGAGGCATAGAATATAAGAGCAGTGAGGTTATGCTTGAAGTGCTCAAAAGTGTTAAAGGGAAGTTGAGGAGAACGTTTTTCACCCAGCGGGTGGTGGGGGCCTGGAACTCACAGCCTGAAAGGGTGGTAGAGGCAGAAATGCTCACCACATTAAAAAATCCTTGGATATGCAATTGAAGTGCTGTAACCTACAAGGCTACGGACCAAGAGCTGGAAAGTGGGTTTAGGCTGAATAGCTGTTTTTCGGCCGGCGCAGACATGATGGGCTGGATTTTCATTCAGGTGCGGGTTGGTGTCGTGTAATCCGCATTTCTTGTTATCCACCCGAATCTAAATCGATGTGAGAGAGCGATGCTATTTTAACTTGATTGGCCAATTGAGTTCTAACGTGTGGGAACCCATGGCAAATGAGTTTTTCCAGTCTGAAAGTCGCCTCCGATGACGTCATCATTGCTGCTGCATTTAAGGTCTGCAACAAGCCTTGCTTTTTCTGCAGACTGCCAACCTTTTGGCCTTTCATGCTACAGGAACCTGGAGGAAGAATGGCCAGTGAGAGAGCTAGGGCTGCTCCGAGGTTTGATGACGTTGCCTTGCAGGCTTTAGTTGAGGGAGCAAGAACTCATAAAGAGGTGCTCTTCCCTTCTTCAGGGAGGAAGAAGCCTCCCCAGCAGACCAAGGCTGTGTGGGTCCAGGTGGCAGAGGTGGTCAACTCATTATTAGTAACCCGCAGAACCTGGATTCAGTGCAGGAAGAGATTTCATGACCTTCTGCGCACCGGAAAAGTGAGTATGAATCTCCCACCACCCTCAATCGGATCCCCATTGCCTTTCCTCACCAGCACTCAGCTTCAACAATCTCTTCCTCCACATCCCACTTGACACTGACATCCATGCACCCTTACTCATTCCCTCTCTCTCTGTGGTCACATTCACCTAACTATTCGACTATGCAGCCCTCACACTCCCTATCACTGTGATGCTACGAAAACAACTGACAACACACAGGGAGGGCCCTTGGTCTTGCCACCTCACTCAATCTTTGTCTCCTTCTAAGTATCTATGCTATGGAATCTCTACACTCACTCCTTCATTCTCACTAAACCTCCACTTGTCTCCCTCATTGCAGGAAAAGAGAGTTCACAATAAGCGAGAAAGAGCGAGGACAGGAGGAGGGCCACCCTCAGTAGCCCACCTCACTCCCTGGGAGGAGGCGGTCCTGGAGATCATAGGAGTGGAGGAAAATGCGCAAGTGGGGGACGGACAGAGGGGTGCATCACAGCAAGCTGGTGACAGAATAGTTTTCCATCTCTCTCATTGACATTGCATGAGTCGCTGATAATGATTCGGAAGCTCTAACAGATGGACTAATGATCATCTGCAAGATGCAATGTGCATGTAACATTGGCATCACATCTCTGACTCTTTCCTTTACTCCCCCACAGGACCATCACAAGCACCCATCCCCACTAGCCAGGAGGAACAGCATGAGCCTCAAGACTCCTCAGAGGAATCTGCAACCTCTGAGGGCGCAGTGTCAGCAGAATTCAGCGCACCAGCACCAGCGCAGACACTCACACCTCGGTGGGACCTTTGGGACATAGAGTAGTGTTGTCACCTGGTGCATCACAGCTCACAAGTGAGCATCAGCAGATTGTGGAGACAGGGACAGCAGTGGAGAGTCCTAGTCGCAGGGCGCAAGACTCTGCCAGCTCGGCTCAGCTGCATGTCGACCCTCTGCCTCTGGGTCCATCCATAAGATTAGGGGTGCTGGAACTCCAGGAACAGATGCAGGAGTCTCTGGCAGGTTTTGCCTCCAGGGTCGCTGCAAGTGTGGAGCGAATGGAGGAGTCCATAGCGAACATGAGCAGAGCCTTTGTGGAGTCATTGGTGCATGAACGCATCACCATGGAAAGGATGGCAACCTCCATGGAGGTGATAAGTCACCAGAGTGCAGAAAAAATGGTGAGTGTTCAGAATAGAATGACATCTCTAGAGGAGCGATGGTCATCTATTGAACAGAGAAACCAGACCTTCATGGAAGTCCTTCTGTGTAGGACTGCCGGTGCAGATATGGGTCCCCATGGCCCCCCTGATGTGCAGCAATGTGTTCTCAAGCCACTTGCAAGTGCTGAGGAGGACCTGAACCATGAGAGGGAAGTTCGTGGCAGTCATCAAGGAAGTGGGGGCTCCTCTCCAAGCGCTCACACTTCCATGCCACTGCAGAGCCCTCAGCCAGAGCCCCACCAGAGTCCACACCCATCTGAGATCAGCGTCTCAACCCCTGCACAGCCGCAGGAGCAGCAGACTGTTGCCGAGCCCTCACAGGTTTGCAACCCCAGAGCATGCCCGCCAAAGGTGTCGAGACAGGAGCAGCAGGAAAGTGAGCAAGGGGCCTCCACATCTGCTGAAGCCAGAGGGGAAGCACCATGTAGGAGCACGCGTTAGAGAAAGATACTGCACAAATAGTCGCAAGGGTAGTCACTTGGGTGAAATTTGATGTTTTCTGTGAAAAAGCCATCAGGTGAATAATGTAAATAAGAAATCTGATGGCTACTGCTGTAGTTGTAGTGTGTGTCATTCCGCGAATGGGACTTTCACATTGAGGGCTTAGGATTACTTGCAATTGTCAGTATGGTGGTCAAATTGCGAGGAATCCGTTGCTCCTTGGCCATTGTCGATGCTCAGGTAAGAAGCTGCAAGGCAAAAGTGCTTGATTGACTAGGCTAAGCAAATCTAGCCAAGATGAGTGCCTTCCTTGCAACCTGGGCAGCAATGTTCTTGCATACTGCTGTCGTTGGTTGATGGGCCTCTACAAGGTGTTCGTTTTTGCTCTCCTCCTCCTCCTCCTCATGTGAGGAGGATACGTGAGGAGCCACTTGGTCCTCAGGAATCTGCAAGCCACGACGCTGTGCCATGTTCTGAAGTGTACAGCAAACCACGACGATTCTGGAGACCCTGGCTGCTGAGTACTGCAGGGCTCCACCTGATCTATCCAGGCATCTGAAGCACATCTTCAGCAAACCGATGGTTTGCTTGATTATGGCTCTGGTGGACATGTGGCTGGAGTTGTAGCTCTCCTCAGCTTCGTTGGATGGGCTCCTCAACGGCGTCATTAGCCACGTCTTCAGGTGATAGCCCTTGTCTCCAAGTAACCATCCGTTAAGTTGGTCTGGTGGACTGAATAGTGGAAGCACACTAGACTGGCGCAGTCTGAAGGAGTCATGGCAACTGCCAGGGTACTTTCTTGTGGTCGCACATCAGCTGAACATTAAGGCAGTGGAAGCCCTTGCAGTTGACAAAAACACCTGGATTGCGATGGGGTGCCTTAAGGGCCACATGTGTGCAGTCAACGACGCCCTGCACCCTTGGAAAGCCTGCCAGATTAGCTAATCCAACCGCACGCGCCGTGACACTTGCTTGATCCTTAGTGAAATGGATGTGATTGTGCACGATGGCAAAGAGGGCATTGGTTACCTGCGTGATGCAAGTGTGTGCGGCCGCCTGGGAGATGCCGCTGATGTCTGCTGTTGATCCCTGGAATGAGTCTGAGGCAAAAAAGTTGAGTGCGGTGGTGACTTTGACTGCCACTGGTAAGGGTTGTCCTCCTGGTCCTCTGGCCTGCAGGTCTTGTTGCAGCATTGTGCAGATGTCACCTACTACCTCTCGCGAAAGTTGGAGCCGCCTTTGGCACTGCTGCTCAGACATGTTGTGGTAGCTGACCCTGTGTCTGTAGACCCTGTTTGGGGGTATCTCCTGCGCCAATGGGCTTCCATGCGCTTGCCCCTTCTGGCCTGTGCAGCTTCAGGTGGTGAGCAGCAGCTTGGTGCTCCTGTTGTTGCTGCTGCTGTTGGTGCTGCTCTTGTTCCTGGTTCTGCTGGTGCCGCGGCTGGTCTTCGTCCTCATCTAATGTCCAGAAGGGAAGGAAATAAATGGCTCCCATGCTTCTGGTATATGCCTCAGTTGAAGAAGCGCTCAGTGAGGGCGGTGAGAGGGGTTTCCCAGGAGGTCACACTGGAGATGGGTGTCAGGCTCCAAACTTCCACAGCTGTGGTTGTGCCTTCTAAAGGTTCCCCCAGACCTGAGACTACAAATTCCTGCCACCTGCAAATGATGGCTGATCAAATCTCCTCTTTAATGTTTGAGCTGCAGCTGATAGTCAGCAATCCAATTGTGCTCCCGTCAGGTTTCACCGTCGTGTTTCAGAACAGGCATGTTTCATGTGGGAAAAGGATTAAAATCGCAAAGGCCTTTTAAATGGCATTATAGAGGCAATTTAGTGCTTGTTAAGGGCCTTAACAGCCTATCCCGCCTCTTGGAGGCAGGACGGAGACGGGACCATTAGACACGAATTAATGAAAATTGCTTGGAGGTGGGATGGAGGCGGGGCTGGGCCCGCCCGCCAGTTTTTGCAATTTTAACCCCCCACACGCCTCCAATCCTGCCTCCATGGCCCAATGAAAATCCTGCCCGATGGGTCAAATGACCTCCTTCTGTGCCGTAAATTTCTGTGATTCCATAATGCCATGGATTCTATGATTCTATGATGTGAGCTCCCCAGATGATCTTGCAGATGCTGAAACAAGACATACCTCCTGCAAATAACATCAACTGTAGGGATAATAAGGAAGTTCAAACCTTTAATATCCAGTGTAATACCCACTGAGAATTAATGCAGTTGGAAACAATGATTTATAACTCTGACACCTGATCAAATTACATGGACCACTTACGAGTAAGAGGATTATTTGTGGTGTCCTTTGGTTCCACACATGCACAAAAGAGCTGCTCAATATTGCAGCCAGCTATAATCTCACTGTCTGAAATCCAGTGGCTTGATTTAAGTGTGCTTGTACTAAGTTACAGGTTGTGCTTTGAAAAGGGCTCTCTTTTATCATTGTTTAAATGTTTGCAAGCCTAATGTTCAACTTAAATCTCTAGCCATATCTTTACCAGCTCCATTCTGAAATTTGTTGTTCTTCTTCTTAGGCAGTCCCTTGGAAACGTGGATGACTTGCTTCCACACTAAAAATGAGTTCTCAGGTGACTGATGAGTCCAATGCAGGACCTACAGTCTCTGTCACTGTTGGGGTTGTCCATGAGGGTCCTGACGTTCCAGGTCCTGAACATCATTTTAAAGGGTGGAAGATGCCTGTGCGTGAAAGCTTTTAACATGGGGTGGCCTTTGCACACCAGCTACCACACGGGCTTGACAGAGCAAGGTCTTGCATGGACATCAGATAAGGATACGTGCTGGGCGGTGTGGTGGAGATATTTCCTCTAGCCTCTATGTGACGGCAACTTTGTAAATATAGCAGAAAGATTACTTGTTTTCATTAAAAATTGCGGTCATGATGTTTATGATGCTGCTAACGCATAGCGAGCTGAGGAAGTCTCCCCACAATGTTTCCAATCCTGCTAACAACCAGAGGAAAGTTGCCCCCATGATCAGGCTGGCCGATTATGCAACAAGCGACCAAATAGCCTGCCATTACTTACTGTCGTGGCTCACACTTGAATAAAGGCTGTTTCAGTGAGTGTGCCATTATAAAAGATGGAATAGCAGAGCACTTGGAAAACAGTGACAGGATCGGACAAAGTCAATATGGATTCACAAAAGGTAAACCGTGCTTGACTAATCTACTGGAATTTTTTGAGGATGTAACTGGTAGAACAGATAAGGGAGAACCAGTGGATGTGGTGTATTTGGACTTTCAGAAGGCTTTCGATAATGTCCCGCATAAGAGATTAGCATGTAAAGTTAAGGCACATGGGATTGGGGGCAAGGTACTGACTTGGATAAAGAACAGGTTGGCAGACAGGAAGCAAAGAGTTGGAATAAACGGCTCTTTTTCCGAGTGGCAGGCAGTGACTAGTGAGGTACCGCAGGGATCGGTCTTAGGACCCCAGCTATTCACAACATATATAAATGATCTAGACGAGGGTACTAAATGTAATATCTCCAAATTTGCAGACGACACAAAGCTGGGTGGGCATGTGTGCTGTGAGGAGGATGCCGAGAAACTCCAATATGATTTGGACAGGTTGGGTGATTGGGCAGAAGCATGGCAGATGCAGTATAATGTGGATAAATGCGAGGTTATCTAATTTGGTGGCAAAAACAGGAAGGCAGATTATTATCTGAACGGCAATAGATTGGGAGAAGGGGAAGTGCAATGAGACCTGGGTGTTCTTGTGCACCAGTCGCTGAAGGTAAGCATGCAGGTGCAGCAGGCGGTTAACAAGGCAAATGGTATGTTGGCCTTCATAGCAAGAGGGTTCGAGTACAAGAACAAGGATGTCTTGCTGCAGTTGTACAGGGCCTTGGTGAGACCACACCTTGAGTATTGTGTGCAGTTTTGGTCACCTTATCTGAGGAAGGATGTTCTTGCCATGGAGGGAGTGCAGCGAAGATTCACCAGACTGATACCTGGGATGGCAGGAATGACAAACGCGGAGAGATTGGGTCGATTGGGCTCGTACTCACTGGAGTTTAGAAGAATTAGAGGGGATCTCATTGAAACTTATAAAATTCTAACAGGAATAGACAGACTGGATGCAGGAAGGATGTTCCCGATGGCCGGGGAGTCCAGAACCAGGTGTCACAGTCTAAGGATAAAGGTTAAGCCATTTAGGACAGAGATGAGGAGGAATTTCTTCACCCAGAGAATGGTGAATGTAGTGGCACTTCTTAGTTTCCAAACAGGCAGGCCACTGGGCTGTGGGGCTTTTAACATCGAGTAGACGCGTGTTGAAAAAAAACGTTCCCAAACGTAGCTTTGTCTTTTAAATGGTTTACTATAACACTTAACAAACAGAATTACAAAGCAAACACGTATAAACGAACACGGTCAAAAACTGTACTGCTCCAAACCTCACAGCTTCTGCCTCTTTCACCACGTGCAGTTTAAAACTGTAAGATGGCTGCACCCATGTGTGGCTTAGGGACTGTTCCATTGTGGCAAGAATGAAGGGGGTGTCGGACTATACTACTGGAGCAAGAAAATAGGGGGTTTCTTAATACAATAAGTCGGTCAGGTAAATTAACTGTATTATGCCATTTAGCCACTATTTTAAAGTATTTTCTTAAGCTTTTATGGCTCTTACATTCTGGCCCCTAATTGACTCGGCACATGAAGCATATCAATTACTCAAACATTAAGAGTCATAAACTAATGAGTTCAACATATTTACAATACAAGTGTCCACTTTTTTCTTTCGTTCAGGAGCTTTTCACGCTGCTTCTTGTAGCAGGCAGAGCTTTGAGATCGGTCTCTCCAGGGTACTGGTCTTGGTTTGCAAACAGACACGACGAACGACGCCTCTGGAGTCTGGCATGGTCTTAATTATTTTTCCCATCAACCAAGAATTTCTAGGGGCTGAATCATCCACAATTAAGACAATGTCTCCGACAATGAAGTTCCTCTTTATTTTGGACCATTTTTGACGCTCCTGTAGCAGAGGTAAGTATTCTCTTGTCCATCTGGTCCAGAAGAGGTCTGACATATACTGAACTTGCCTCCACTTCCGACGGGCATACAGATTTTCCTTTTTGAAGACTCCCGGGGGCATGGCTGGCTGTGTTTTCAACAACAACAGGTGGTTCGGAGTCGGGGCTTCGAGGTCATTGGGATCATCTGATGTCTTAGTTATCGGTCGGTCATTAATGATGGCTTCGACCTCGCACAGAACGGTTTGGAGTCCCTCGTCGTCCAGCGCTTGCTACTTCAGTACAGAACTGAGTAGTTTTCTTACAGTGTGTATCTGTCTTTCCCAGACACCTCCGTGGTGGGATGCAGCCGGAGGATTGAAGATCCACTTAATTCCTGTTTGCATCATGGCTTCCTGTATTTTAAGCTGATTCCAACCTTCAATAGCTTCCCGTAGTTCTCTCTCCGCTCCGACGAAATTAGTGCCATTATCAGAACGCATAATGGACACCTGTCCTCTTCTACAGACAAAGCGCCGCAAGGCGTTAATACAGGAATCAGTGTCAAGCGTGTGTGCCACCTCAATATGAACTGCTCTGATGGTCAAACAAGTGAAAAGCACACCATATCTCTTGACAAGGCTCCGTCCTCGCTTTACCTCGAAAGGCCCGAAATAGTCCACCCCTATGTTTGTAAATGGGGGCTGTAACTCTTTACGCATCACCTGGTCAACTTTAACTGCAACAACCGCTGCCGTCAATTCCAGTCTCGGGATGGTGACCTGCTTCAGCGGAGCCACCCTGGATTTTCCCATGAGGAAGGCACAATGTTTCTGGCCCTGTTGATTTGTCAGCAAGAGGTAGGTAGCCGTGCCATAGCCGTCCTCACTGGCGTCCGAGAAATGATGTAGTTGAGCCGTCTTTGTAACTCCAAAACTCGCGGGCTTGATGCATCTACTGACGTTGAAGCTAGAAAGTTGTTGCAAATCTGTCAGCCATCTGTGCCATCTCTGAGCTTGACCTTCTGGGATATCTTCATCCCGTCCTCTCTTGTCTCTACACAGCTCTCGTAGCATCAGCTTCACCAGCAGAATGAGTGGTGCCAGGAATCCGAGAGGGTCGTAGATGGAACTGACCACGGAGAGAATCCCTCGTCTTGTGGATGGTCTTTCGTTCACCATTATCCTGAAGTTGAACGTGTCTGACTTGATGCGCCATTGTACACCAAGAGCTCTCTCGATAGGAAGGACATCGTGGCTCAGGTCCAGATCTTTGACTTCAGTGGCTCTTTCCTTTTCTGGGATAGAAGCTAGAACTGCTCTGCTGTTGCTTATCCACTTAGTCAGATGGAATCCTCCATTCGAACACAGAGTTCTAAGGTCTCTTGACAGTGCGATGGCATCGTCTTCTGTTGACACGGACTTCAGACAGTCATCGACATAAAAGTTTCTGAAGATTGCCTCCACAGCCTCAGATGGTGCTTTGCCCTTGCCATCTTCTGCAGTTTTTCTGAGAGCGTAGCTTGCACAGCTGGGAGATGATGTGGCTCCAAACAGGTGTACGGCCATTCTACATTCCACCATCGCTTCACTAACGTCACCATCTGGCCACCAAAGGAAACGCAGAAGATCAGCATCTTCGTCAGGGATTCTGACTTGGTAGAACATTGATTCTATGTCTGCCATCATGGCAACGAGCTCTTGTCTAAACCTAGTCAAGACGCCAATGAGGGTATTAGTAAGATCAGGACCTTGAAGCAGCTGGTCATTCAATGAAGTTCCTCTGAATGAGGCGGCGCAGTCAAACACTACACGGATCTTTTTCTTCTTTGGGTGATACACCCCGTGATGAGGAATGTACCAGACCCTTCCATCGTCTCTGTTCAACTGTTCTTCGGGCACTTTTACAGCATAGCCTTTCGCTATGATGTTTCTCATGAAGTCTTTGTAGTCTTCGTGAAAGTCGGGGTTCTTGTTCAGCTTTCTCTTTAGATTGATGGCGCGTTGCTCTGCTATGCAGCGATTGTTCGGCATCTTCGCGGTCTGTCTTCTCAGTGGCGAACCAATGTGATAGTGGCCATCAATGAACTGTGTAGACCTTGTCATCAAACCCATGAACTGATGGTCTTCTTGTGACATCTCTGTCTTTTCCTCACAGCTGCGTTCTGAGAAGTCTGCGTTGAACTGCTGTATCAACAGCTCTTCAATGCTTGCGATAGAGATGCGATTAACTGTGATGTTTTGTCGTTCCTCCTTGTTCGACTTGTGGCCATCATCTCTCCTTACCGGTCCATTGATTACCCATCCAAGGGCTGTCGTGACGGCGTAGGGTCCGTCATCCTTGCTGTTTATCACCTGCCATGGCTCCATAGTTTTGTAGGCATTGGTTCCAATTAATAGGCCAATTTCTGCTTCAATGTATGGGAGACGCACCTTTTCTAGGTAGGGCCATCTATCCACATCCTTCTGCAGGGCTAGGTTCCCTATTCTAACAGGAATCTCCCTCTGTGTGAAAACATTAGGCAGGTCTATGAAGTCCTTCTCTTCAAGTCCACACACTTCTAGGTCTGACAGGATATAACTTTGCATTGACTTCTCATGACCCATGGTGCGTAATAGGATTTCTGTTCTTCTGCCTCTAACGTTCAGCTGTCGCATGAGTGATTCTGTGCAGAACGTTGCTGAACTACCTGGATCCATGAAGGCGTAAGTCTCCACAACCTTCTCACTCCTCTTAGACTTGATCCTTACTGGTACGATGGCAAGAATACAGTCACTGTCACCGGCCCCAGTGAGTCCACAAGTCTCTGGTTCTAGCGACACCAGAGCACTTGAAACAACCTTCTCGTCGGTATTGTTTTCTTCACTCTTCTTAGAGACTTGTTCTTCTTTATGGATATGCAGCAGACTGGGATGTTTCCGAGTGCACTCTCTGCATGTTGTTCTTTGCTTACAGTTTCTACTCAGGTGCCCCTGAGAGAGACATCCAAAACATAGGCCGTTGTACTTCAGGAATTCGATTCTGTCCTTATGTGGCTGTGCTTTGATGTCGCTGCAGAAATCCAATGTATGATTCTTCTGGCAGAATAAGCATGGCTTCTGAAAGGCATTAGCAGGCGTCACTGTGCTGCTCTTTTTGGGAGATGAGTTCTGGGGCCTTTCTTCCTCGGCCTGAGTGACGATAGTTGCAAAGCTGCTTCCCCTGGAACCACCTTTCCTGAGAGTCTTTGATTCAGCAGGCTTGGCTTTCACTCTTCCATCGGTGGTCGGGCTGACATCCTGGATGTTTCCAAACAATGGGTCCCTAGCAATTTTAGCCTGTTTGTCTATGAAATTCACTAAGTCTGCAAACCTGGCTCTACTTTTCCGTCTCTCCATTATCTCAAAGGCTGTTCTTCTCCATTGTTCTCTCATCCTGTAAGGAAGCTTAGAGGTGACGATTCTCATAGTCGTAGGATTGTCCATCTCTTCCATGAATTCAACATCCTCCATGGTGTTGCGACATCCTATGAGGAAGAGAACATATGCGTTCAATGCCTCTCCGTCTTCCGATCTGATCTGTGGCCACTTGGTAGCCTTTTCGATATATGCAGTGGCTATCTTCAGCTCGTTACCATAGTGCTCCTGCAGCAACTTCCTGGCTTCTATGTATCCCCGGTCCGGTCTCATGTGTTCACAGCTTCTGACCAGGTCTTGTGGTTTACCACTGGTGTACTGTCCCAGGTAGTACAACTTATCACTGCTGCTCTCTGTCTTGGAGTCAATGGCTTGTTCAAAGGATCTGATGAAGGGCTTATACTTGAGTGGGTCGCCTTGGAACACTGGTATGTCTCTTTGAGGGAGTCGAAACAGATTCTGTTGTTTTACAAGCATCTCTGTAATTTCGTTCTGACGTTGCATCACTCGGTATAGGCTTCTCCCTGTGTCTTCAGGCCTCTGGCGGTCATCAGCAGGGTCTAGTCTAGACCGTCTGACGTCTGGGGTAGCATCACGTGCTCCTGTTAGTGGAGAGGCCACTCTTCCACGCTGTAATGCCGGGGAATTGCTTTCGGGCTCTGTTGTAACTCTTGAAGGTGCCCTGGATCCAACTCTATGTGGCAACGTTGACTGGCAGTGGCTCCCGCCGTCCCGTGAGCCTTCATAATCTTCGTACACACTCAACCTGGCATCTGAGACCTCGATAGCTGTTTTCATCTCCAGCCGTTCTTTCTTTGCCTGCACCTGGGCCCGCTGGGCCTGCACTTGGGCCTGTTGGGCCTGCACTTGGGCCTGCAGTTGGGCCTGTTGGGCCTGCAGTTGAGCCTGCAGTTGGGCCTCTTGGACCTGCAGTTGGGCCTCTTCCCGTTCAAGAGCTTGCTTCTCATCTAAAGATGCTGCGCGCGCCATCAACGCCGCCCGTTCAGCCTCCGCTCTCATGCGTCGCGCCGAGCTTGTGGTAGAAGTGACTGACCTGCGTCCAGAAACAGAGCTACCTTCTTTTCGATTTTTGCTCGGTCTGGCGGAAGTCTCTGAAATGCTATCGTCTGGTCCGACTTCATCGTCAACCTTATCTTTCTCTGCTGTATCAGCATCTTGACGAATTTTTAACATCCACTGCTCCGTGGCCTTGATATAGTCCTTAATGCTGGTTGATTTAAGATCAAACCAGTCGTGCTGATCAGTGTTTCCCTCTTCTTCAGACAGAAGTGCTAATACATCTTCATTGAGTATATTAAATTCTTCATGCAGCTTGGAGAAATCGTAATACATCATGTCTTCAGCTTTCTTAATATTAGCATTATCTTCCATGAGACGATCAATTATCTTCATTTTTCCAGTTATCTGAACTAATTTAGCCTTCCTTGCACCTATGCTTCTATGTAACTTCTCTTCCCTTGCCTTTGGGGTGAGCTTTATTTCCCTCTTTTGGCCAGCAATCCTTCTGGCTGGGGGAAGCTCCTGGCTCCGTAAGGCCTCGGCCATTTTACCCGCAGCTCTTATTTAGCTTCTCAACAGAATGAACAAAGCAAGTAACAGTCACTGTACCTTCGCTTTCTTAAATTGTCGTCTGGCTCCGTGACCATTCATGTATACGTTCGCCGACGATTCCGTCCCTTCCTTCTTAGGGAGCTAGTTTTTGACTAATGTAGTGGCGCTTCTTAGTTTCCAAACAGGCAGGCCACTGGGCTGTGGGGCTTTTAACATCGAGTAGATGCGTGTCGAAATAAAACGTTCCCAAACGTAGCTTTGTCTTTTAAAGGGTTTACTATAACACTTAACAAACAGAATTACAAAGCAAACACGTATAAATGAACGCGGTCAAAAACTGTACTGCTCCAAACCTCACAGCTTCTGCCTCTTTCACCACGTGCAGTTTAAAACTGTAAGATGGCTGCACCCATGTGTGGCTTAGGGACTGTTCCATTGTGGCAAGAATGAAGGGGGTGTCGGACTATACTACTGGAGCAAGAAAATAGGGGGTTTCTTAATACAATAAGTCGTTCAGGTAAATTAACTGTATTATGCCATTTAGCCACTATTTTAAAGTATTTTCTTAAGCTTTTATGGCTCTTACAGTGAACCTGTGGAATTCTCTACCACAGAAGGCAGTGGAGGCCAATTCATTAAATATATTAAAGAAGGAGTTTGATATATTTCTTAAGGCTAAAGGGATCAAGGGATATGGGGAGAAGGCAGGGACAGGGTACTGAATTTGGATGATCAACCATGATCTCATTAAATGGCGGAGCAGGCTCGAGGGGCCGAATGGCCTACTCCTGCTCCTATCTTCTATGTTTCTATGCCCCGAGCTTGTGGGCCACAACCCAACAAGGAGTTAATATCTTCACTCGAGGAAGAGAACTAAGAATAATTAGCTGAAAAAAATCGATGAGAGGTTTTTTAAATTACAGCCGAAACTTTTGAACCCTAAGGCCTCGAAATTCGATGGTGCCCCATTTAGGGTGCCAGTCTCACCAGGGCACCGGAAGTACCACCCCGGAAGGAGTCACGAGCGCCCGCCGGAAATTCAGTTTGAGCGCCCCAAACGGAAGCGCGGCGCTACTCGAGGCGCCCCGCATCCGTCTTGGGGTGCTGCAACAGAAGTTTGTAGCACAATGTGCCACATCGCCACACGCTGCGGCACGGTGCGCTGCGGTACTGCAGGCCTTCCTCCCCTTCTTAAAGGGGAGGGGCCTGCTGCAGCATGATCTAAGATCGCGAGTGCCGGCAAAAGAGCCCGGCACCGAGGAGAAGTGCTGGGCTCTTGGGAGACAGCTGACACAATGAGTGGGGGGGCTCAGGAGGCCGGGGATGGCTGCGCGAGGAGGTGCTGGCAGGTGGCCAGCAAAAAAATGGCCGCCCCGCACCTCAGCGCCTCTACCACCGCAGGTAGGCCCCCCTGAACCGGTCGCAAATTGTGACCGGCGTTACAGCAGGGGGCGCTACCAAATTTTGCGATCGGGGCGGTAGCGGGGCGCTGTGCACACTGATGACATCATCGGTGGCAGCGCAGCGCTAACAGCTGGCGCCGCCATTAGCGCCCCGCTAAATTTCGCAGGAGGCGTGGCCAGAGGTGCTAAACCCACTAAGTGCCCTCTTTGGGCGCTAACTGGCGGCACAGCCCACAGAATTTCTAGGCCTAAAAGTTTATCTCTTTCAGCGAATTTCAAAAAAAACAAAACATATCAGAATGGACCTGATAAATTATATAAGGCAAGGTATTTAAGTTGAACGTTGGACTTGGAAACTTTAAAACGGTGCTAGTGTCATGAAACTTACCATTCATGTAGAAATGACTCATGAGATAACACTGGGCGGCCAGCTGGTGGCGCCGTCCAGGGAAAGTATAAATACTCGGGCGTGGGCCCAGCTTGCTCAGGATGTTTTTGTAACCAGGAACTAGTGATATAACTAGAACTCATGATTGTGAAACAGTTGATTAAAGCCTTGTTTTATACTCAAACCAAGTGCTTTGTAGTTTTCTTACATCAATCAGTCTAACCAGCTGGCCTATAGGGACTGATGGAGGATGCAAACAAAACGGCCCAGGAAATATCTAATTTAATTTTGGGTGGAGCCGGGTGCCCACATAATATCCGAGGCCTCATCGCCAGCCACCCCACCCACCAGATCACCTCCCCTCCTCTCCCCCAAACCCCACCCCTCCCTCTCTGGAATTCAACAGTCAGCCAGCTCAGCGTGCGAGCTGCCCAATTTCCCACCCTCCTGTGAAACGGCGAGCTTGGTGGTCTGGCACCCCGCCTCGGAATGTTAAATGAGGCCTGGGCCTCCAATTGGCTCGGGTCTTCTGCTCCGCCCATCGCCTGCCTGTTCTCCGCCGGTACTTAACTTTGGCCCTGTAGTCTCCATGATTTATGATTCGGAATGCCGGCTCAACAGTTTTCATGGAAGGCATTTCACTCGGGCAGCATAACAAAACCCAAAGTATAATGGATTTCAATACACAGCTTTTGGAGAGAGCAAGAGCTGGTTCATAATCTCAGGATGAAAGGGCACTTACTTAAGGAAGTGAATAAAATCATGGAGAAAGAAAGGAAGCAAATTAGTTTGAAATGGTAAATCAACTTAAGATGGCAGGAGGGGAAGATATCCTCTGCTCGCTATGTGTTAGCAGAATCATAAATACAGTGGGAAGATATCCTCTGCTCGCCCTGTTTTAGCAGAATCGTAAACACAGTGGGAAGATATCCTCGGCTCGCTATGTGTTAGCAGAATCATAAACAAAGTGGGAAGATATCCTCTGCTCGCTCTGTGTTAGCAGAATCATAAACACAGTGGGAAGATATCCTCTGCTCGCTCTGTGTTAGCAGAATCGTAAACAGAGTGGGAAGATATCCTCGGCTCGCTTTGTGTTAGCAGAATCGTAAACACAGTGGGAAGATATCCTGTGCTCGCTCTGTGTTAGCAGAATCATAAACACAGTGGGAAGATATCCTCGGCTCGCTCTGTGTTAGCAGAATCGCAAAAACAGTGGGAAGATATCCTCTGCTCGCTATGTGTTAGCAGAATCATAAACACAGTGGGAAGATATCCTCTGCTCGCTCTGTGTTAGCAGAATCATAAACACAGTGGGAAGATATCCTCGGCTCGCAATGTGTTAGCAGAATCATAAACACAGTGGGAAGATATCCTCTGCTCACTCTCTGTTAGCAGAATCATAAACACAGTGGGAAGATATCCTCGGCTCGCTATGTGTTAGCAGAATCATAAAGACAGTGGGAAGATTTCCTCTGCTTGCTCTGTGTTAGCAGAATCATAAACAGAGTGGGAAGGTATCCTCTGCTCGCTATATGTTAGCAGAATCGTAAGCACAGTGGGAAGATATCCTCTGCTCGCTATGTGTTAGCAGAATCATAAACACTTTGGGAAGATATCCTCTGCTCGCTATATGTTAGCAGAATCGTAAACACAGTGGGAAGATATCCTCTGCTCGCTATATGTTAGCAGAATCGTAAACACAGTGGGAAGATATCCTCGGCTCGCTCTGTGTTAGCAGAATCATAAACACAGTGGGAAGATATCCTCTGCTCGCTATGTGTTAGCAGAATCATAAACACAGTGGGAAGATATCCTCTGCTCGCTCTGTGTTAGCAGAATCATAAACACAGTGGGAAGATATCCTCGGCGCGCCCTGTGTTAGCAGAATCGTAAACAGAGTGGGAAGATATCCTCGGCTCGCTTTGTGTTAGTAGAATCGTAAACACAGTGGGAAGATATCCTCTGCTCCCTCTGTGTTAGCAGAATCATAAACACAGTGGGAAGATATCCTCTGCTCGCTTTGTGTTAGCAGAATCATAAACACAGTGGGAAGATATCCTCTGCTCGCTCTGTGTTAGCAGAATCGGAAACAGAGTGGGAAGATATCCTCGGCTCGCTTTGTATTAGCAGAATCGTAAACACAGTGGGAAGATATTCTCTGCTCGCTCTGTGTTAGCAGATTCAGAAATACAGTGGGAAGATATCCTCGGCTCGCTATGTGTTAGCAGAATCATAAACACAGTGGGAAGATATCCTCTGCTCGCTCTGTGTTAGCAGAATCATAAACACAATGGGAAGACATCCTCGGCTCGCTATGTGTTAGCAGAATCATAAACACAGAGGGAAGATATCCTCTGCTCGCTTTGTGTTAGCAGAATCATAAACACAGTGAGAAGATATCCTCTGCTCGCTCTCTATTAGCAGAATCATAAACACAGTGGGAAGATATCCTCGGCTCGCTATGTGTTAGCAGAAGCATAAAGACAGTGGGAAGATTTCCTCTGCTTGCTCTGTGTTAGCAGAATCATAAGCACAGTGGGAAGGTATCCTCTGCTCGCTATATGTTAGCAGAATCGTAAACACAGTGGGAAGATATCCTCTGCTCGCTATGTGTTAGCAGAATCATAAACACAGTGGGAAGATATCCTCTGCTCGCTATATGTTAGCAGAATCGTAAACACAGTGGGAAGGTATCCTCTGCTCGCTATATGTTAGCAGAATCGTAAGCACAGTGGGAAGATATCCTCTGCTCGCTATGTGTTAGCAGAATCATAAATACAGTGGGAAGATATCCTCTGCTCGCCCTGTTTTAGCAGAATCGTAAACACAGTGGGAAGATATCCTCGGCTCGCTATGTGTTAGCAGAATCATAAACAAAGTGGGAAGATATCCTCTGCTCGCTCTGTGTTAGCAGAATCATAAACACAGTGGGAAGATATCCTCTGCTCGCTCTGTGTTAGCAGAATCGTAAACAGAGTGGGAAGATATCCTCGGCTCGCTTTGTGTTAGCAGAATCGTAAACACAGTGGGAAGATATCCTGTGCTCGCTCTGTGTTAGCAGAATCATAAACACAGTGGGAAGATATCCTCGGCTCGCTCTGTGTTAGCAGAATCGCAAAAACAGTGGGAAGATATCCTCTGCTCGCTATGTGTTAGCAGAATCATAAACACAGTGGGAAGATATCCTCTGCTCGCTCTGTGTTAGCAGAATCATAAACACAGTGGGAAGATATCCTCGGCTCGCAATGTGTTAGCAGAATCATAAACACAGTGGGAAGATATCCTCTGCTCGCTCTCTGTTAGCAGAATCATAAACACAGTGGGAAGATATCCTCGGCTCGCTATGTGTTAGCAGAATCATAAAGACAGTGGGAAGATTTCCTCTGCTTGCTCTGTGTTAGCAGAATCATAAACAGAGTGGGAAGGTATCCTCTGCTCGCTATATGTTAGCAGAATCGTAAGCACAGTGGGAAGATATCCTCTGCTCGCTATGTGTTAGCAGAATCATAAACACAGTGGGAAGATATCCTCTGCTCGCTATATGTTAGCAGAATCGTAAACACAGTGGGAAGATATCCTCTGCTCGCTATATGTTAGCAGAATCGTAAACACAGTGGGAAGATATCCTCGGCTCGCTCTGTGTTAGCAGAATCATAAACACAGTGGGAAGATATCCTCTGCTCGCTATGTGTTAGCAGAATCATAAACACAGTGGGAAGATATCCTCTGCTCGCTCTGTGTTAGCAGAATCATAAACACAGTGGGAAGATATCCTCGGCGCGCCCTGTGTTAGCAGAATCGTAAACAGAGTGGGAAGATATCCTCGGCTCGCTTTGTGTTAGTAGAATCGTAAACACAGTGGGAAGATATCCTCTGCTCGCTCTGTGTTAGCAGAATCATAAACACAGTGGGAAGATATCCTCTGCTCGCTTTGTGTTAGCAGAATCATAAACACAGTGGGAAGATATCCTCTGCTCGCTCTGTGTTAGCAGAATCGGAAACAGAGTGGGAAGATATCCTCGGCTCGCTTTGTATTAGCAGAATCGTAAACACAGTGGGAAGATATCCTCTGCTCGCTCTGTGTTAGCAGATTCAGAAATACAGTGGGAAGATATCCTCGGCTCGCTATGTGTTAGCAGAATCATAAACACAGTGGGAAGATATCCTCTGCTCGCTCTGTGTTAGCAGAATCATAAACACAATGGGAAGACATCCTCGGCTCGCTATGTGTTAGCAGAATCATAAACACAGAGGGAAGATATCCTCTGCTCGCTTTGTGTTAGCAGAATCATAAACACAGTGAGAAGATATCCTCTGCTCGCTCTCTATTAGCAGAATCATAAACACAGTGGGAAGATATCCTCGGCTCGCTATGTGTTAGCAGAAGCATAAAGACAGTGGGAAGATTTCCTCTGCTTGCTCTGTGTTAGCAGAATCATAAGCACAGTGGGAAGGTATCCTCTGCTCGCTATATGTTAGCAGAATCGTAAACACAGTGGGAAGATATCCTCTGCTCGCTATGTGTTAGGTGAATTGTAAACACAGTGGGAAGATATCCTCTCCTCGCTATATGTTAGCAGAATCGTAACCACAGTGGGAAGATATCCTCTGCTCGCTATATGTTAGCAGAATCGTAAACAGAGTGGGAAGATATCCTCGGCTCGCTCTGTGTTAGCAGAATCATAAACACAGTGGGAAGATATCCCCTGCTCGCTATGTGTTAGCAGAATCATAAACACAGTGGGAAGATATCCTCTGCTCGCTATGTGTTAGCAGAATCATAAACACAGTGGGAAGATATCCTCTGCTCGCTCTGTGTTTGCAGAATCATAAGCACAGTGGGAAGATATCCTCTGCTCGCTATGTGTTAGCAGAATTGTAAACACAGTGGGAAGATATCCTCTGCTCGCTCTGTGTTAGCAGAATCATAAACACAGTGGGAAGATATCCTCGGCTCGCTCTGTGTTAGCAGAATCGCAAACACAGTGGGAAGATATCCTCTGCTCGCTATGTGTTAGCAGAATCATAAACACAGTGGGAAGATATCCTCTGCTCGCTCTGTGTTAGCAGAATCATAAGCACAGTGGGAAGATATCCTCGGCTCGCAATGTGTTAGCAGAATCATAAACACAGTGGGAAGATATCCTCTGCTCGCTCTCTGTTAGCAGAATCATAAACACAGTGGGAAGATATCCTCGGTTTGCTATGTGTTAGCAGAATCATAAAGACAATGGGAAGATTTCCTCTGCTTGCTCTGTGTTAGCAGAATCATAAGCACAGTGGGAAGGTATCCTCTGCTCGCTATATGTTAGCAGAATTGTAAACACAGTGGGAAGATATCCTCTGCTCGCTATGTGTTAGGTGAATTGTAAACACAGTGGGAAGATATCCTCTCCTCGTTTTATGTTAGCAGAATCGTAACCACAGTGGGAAGATATCTTCTGCTCGCTATATGTTAGCAGAATCGTAAACAGAGTGGGAAGATATCCTCGGCTCGCTCTGTGTTAGCAGAATCATAAACACAGTGGGAAGATATCCTCTGCTCGCTATGTGTTAGCAGAATCATAAACACATTGGGAAGATATCCTCTGCTCGCTATTTGTTAGCAGAATCATAAACACAGTGGGAAGATATCCTCTGCTCGCTCTGTGTTTGCAGAATCATAAACACAGTGGGAAGATATCCTCTGCTCGCTATGTGTTAGCAGAATCATAAACACAGTGGGAAGATATCCTCTGCTCGCTCTTTGTTAGCAGAATCATAAACACAGTGGGAAGATATTCTCTGCTCACTTTGTGTTAGCAGAATCGTAAACACAGTGAGAAGATATCCTCTGCTCGCTCTGTGTTAGCAGAATCGTAAACACAGTGTGATGAAATATTCCATTCACCACTGCCTGTGACTGAGATCGGTTTCAGTGTCATTTCCCTTCCCCCAGACCTCATTGTATTGTGTACTGGAATGTGCTGTATTGTATACTGGAATGTGCTGGAATTAGCTGTGTGTAGGGCTCCGCCCATACCTGGCCCCGTTTGTAAGCTAGCTTCAGTCTGGCCTCAGTCTCCAGAAGGAAGACATCTCTCTCTCTTACGTGTTACTTTCTAAGTTAATAAAAGCCTTGTTTTGTTCTGCTAACTTCGAGTCTCGGAATTATTGAGGCACATCACACAGTGGAAAGATATCCTCTGCTCGCTATGTGTTAGCAGAATCATAAACACAGTGTGAAGATATCCTCGGCTCGCTCTGTGTTTGCAGAATCATAAACACAATGGGAAGATATCCTCTGCTCGCTCTTTGTTAGCAGAATCATAAACACAGTGGGAAGATATCCTCTGCTCGCTATATGTTAGCAGAATCATAAACAGAGTGGGAAGATATCCTCTGCTCGCTCTTTGTTAGCAGAAACATAAACACAGTGGGAAGATATCCTCGGCTCGCTATGTGTTAGCAGAATCGCAAACACAGTGGGAAGATATCCTCTGCTCGCTCTGTGTTAGCTGAATCATAAACACAGTGGGAAGATATCCTCTGCTCGCTATGTGTTAGCAGAATCATAAACACAGTGGGAAAATATCCTCTGCTCACTTTGTGTTAGCAGAATCGTAAACACAGTGAGAAGATATCCTCTGCTCGCTCTGTGTTAGCAGAATCGTAAACACAGTGTGATGAAATATTCCATTCACCACTGCCTGTGACAGATCGGTTTCAGTGTCATTTCCCTTCCCCCAGACCTCATTGTATTGTGTACTGGAATGTGCTGTATTGTATACTGGAATGTGCTGGAATGTGCTGTGTGTAGGGCTCCGCCCATACCTGGCCCCGTTTGTAAGCTAGCTTCAGTCTGGCCTCAGTCTCCAGAAGGAAGACATCTCTCTCTCTTACGTATTACTTTCTAAGTTAATAAAAGCCTTGTTTTTGTTCTGCTAACTTCGAGTCTCGGAATTATTGAGGCACATCAATTTTATTAACTTATTTTTCAACACTATGGATCAACTCCTGAAACCCGAATGTTTGGATTTGGATCAACATGCTCCGGACGCATCAGCACGCTTCGGACACTGGTTTGAGTGTATGGAATTCTTCCTGGACAATTCCGCAGCCGTCAAAGACGCTACGGACGCTGCGAGGATGAGACTCGGAATTCTGCGGAATTGGGTAATCCACCGGGTTTACCCCCTCATCCAAGATGCCGAGACGTACCTGGCCGCCTGCGACATCTTAAAGGCGCATTACCAGCAGCCTACGAATGAGGTGTATGCTAGGCACCTGCTCGCTACCCGCGCACAGCGACCTGGGGAATTGGTGGAGGAGTTCCTAAGCACCCTGAAAATGCTTGGCAAAGACTGTAAGTGCCGAGATGTAAAAGCCGCAGTGTACACTGACGAGCTTGTTCGCGATGCCTTCATCACAGGCCTCAGCTCCACTTACATCCGGCAAAGACTGCTGGAAAAAACGGGGTTGGACCTGAAACAGGCTGCGGACACCGCGCGATCCCTGGATGTGGCCCAGAGAAACTCGGACGCCTACTCTTCAGCCCCCGCCGTCCACGCCGCCACGTGTGCACCGAGGGCGCCGCCATCTTGGAAGGCATCTTCCCCGCCCGACAGCCCGACACCGGCTGGGCCCCGCTCTCCCCCCAGAAGCCCTACGACAGCCGCGACGCGTCAGGGACCCAACTGCTACATCTGCGGGCAGCCAAAGCACACCAGAAACCTGTGCCTGGCGAAAGGCACCACCTGCTTTAAGTGCGGTAAGAAGGGGCACTTCGGGAAGGTGTGCAGAGGGAACCCCGCCGGAAAACCAACCGCCGGAAAACCCGCCACCGCCGCGTGTGCGCCGTGGGAGCGGCCATCTTGGACGCCATCTTGCCCGACCTCGTGGGGTCCGCCATCTTGTGAGCAGACAGCGTGGACGCCATCTTGTATCGATCAGGGCCCTACAGTGGCATCGGTCACAGTGGACCAGACCAGGCCGCACCCGCTATCCAGATCAATGGTGGACATCGAGGTAAACGGGTGCCGGGTTAAATGCTTAATTGACAGTGGAAGCACGGAGAGCTTTATCCACCCAGAACTGGCACCACAACTCTCCCTAAAGGTGGTCCCTACTCAGGGTACCATCTCTTTGGCTGATAAAACCCAGACATCGGCCATTCTGGGTTACTGCACGGTACAATTGTGCGTTAACGGAACTGTATATGATAATTTTAGAGTATTAATCATGAAGAACCTATGTGCGAGCGTGATCTTGGGCCTGGATTTCCAGTGCAACCACCAAAGCATCACGCTCAAGTACGGTGGGTCCCAGCCGCCCCTCACAGTTGTGCGGTCTGGCTACCCTGAAGGTAAAGCCGCCTTCGCTATTCGCGAAGCTTACCCCTAACTGCCGGCCAATAGCGACCAAAAGCAGGAGGTACAGCTGGGAGGACAGGCGGTTTATCGCGACCGAGGTAGACAGGCTCCTGAAAGAGCGCATTATTGAACGCAGCAACAGCCCGTGGCACGCCCAAGTGGTAGTGGTAAGGGGTAGCGAGAAGAAACGGATGGTGATCGACTATAGTCAAACGATCAACAGGTACACCCTACTAGACGCCTACCCGCTACCCCGCATATCAGAAATGGTGAACCAAATCGCCCAATACCGGGTGTTCTCCACCATCGACCTCAAGTCAGCGTACCACCAGCTCCCTATCAGACCAGAGGACCGCCCGTACACCGCCTTCGAGGCGAACGGACGCCTCTACCAATTCCTCAGAGTCCCCTTTGGGGTGACGAATGGGGTCTCGGTCTTCCAGAGGGAGATGGACCGCATGGTCGATGACCACCACTTGCAGGCAACCTTCCCCTACCTCGAAAACGTCACCATCTGCGGTCACAACCAGTAGGATCACGACTCGAACCTCGAGAGGTTCCTGAAAACCGCACAAAAACTCAACATCACCTACAACGAGGACAAGTGCGTTTACAACACCACGCGCCTCTGCATACTAGGCAGCGTGGTGGAGAATGGGGAAATCGGGCCAGACCCCGACCGATTGCGCCCCCTACGGGAGCTGCCCCTGCCCAACACTCCCAAAGCCCTGAAAAGGTGCCTGGGGTTATTTTCTTATTATTCCCAATGGGTCCCCAACTACTCCGACAAAGCCCGCCCCCTCAGAGTCATAGAGTCATAGAGTTTTACAGCACAGAAAGAGGCCCTTCGGCCCATTGTGTCTGCGCCGCCCATCCATCCCTGTCCAGTCTAATCCCATTTTCCAGCATTTGGTCCATAGCCTTGTATGCAATGGCATTTCAAGTGCTCATCCAAATGCTTCTTGAATGTTGTGAGGGTTCCTGCCTCTACCACCCTTTCAGGCATTGAGTTCCACATTCCAACCACCCTCTGGGTGAAAAAGTTCCTCCTCAAATCCCCTCTAAATCTCCTGCCCCTTACCCTGAATCTATGCCCCCTTGTTATTGACCCCCCTACTAAGGGGAAAAGTTCCTCTTTATCTACCCTATCTATGCCCCTCATCATTTTGTACACCTCAATCAGGTCCCCCCTCAGCCTTCTTTGCTCCAAGGAAAACAACCCCAGCCTGTCCAGCCTCTCTTCATAGCTGAGGCGCTCCATCCCAGGTAGCATCCTGGTGAATCTTCTCTGCACCCTCTCCAAAGCAATCACATCCTTCCTATAGTGAGGCGACCAGAACTGCACACAATACTCCAGCTGTGGCCTCACCAGCGTTTTGTACAGCTCCATCATAACCTCCCTGCTCTTATATTCTATGCCTCGGCTAATGAAGGCAAGTATCCCATATGCCTTTTTAACCACCTTATCTACCTGTTCCGCTGCCTTCAGGGATCTATGTACATGTACACCAAGGTCCCTCTGACCCTCTGTACTTCCTAGGGTCCTACCACTCATTGTGTATTCCCTTGCCTTATTTGTCTGTCCAAAATGCATCACCTCGCACTTTTCAGGGTTAAATTCCATTTGCCACTTTTCCGCCCATCTGACCAACCCGTTTATATCGTCCTGTAGCCTGAGGCTTTCCTCCTCACAATTTACCACCCCACCAATTTTCGTGTCATCTGCGAACTTACTGATCATCCCTTTTACATTCTCATCCAAATCATTTATGTAGATCACAAACAACAAGGGACCCAGCACCGATCCCTGAGGTACCCCACTGGACACAGGCTTCCAGTCACAAAAGCAACCTTCGACCATCACCCTCTGCCTCCTGCCACTCAGCCAGTTTAGGATCCAACGCGCCAAGGCACCCTGGATCCCATGGGCTCTTACCTTCTTGACCAGTCTCCTATGCGGGACTTTGTCAAAAGCTTTACTGAAGTCCATGTAAACCACATCCACAGCATTTCCCTCATCCACCCCCCTAGTCACCCCCTCGAAAAATTCAATCAGATTTGTCAGACATGATTTACCCTTGACAAAGCCATGCTGACTATCCCCGATTAATCCTTGCCTCTCCAAGTGGAGACTAATTTTGTCCCTCAGAATTTTTTCCAATAATTTCCCTTCCACAGATGTTAGGCTCACTGGCCTGTAATTCCCTGGTTTATCCCTGCTACCCTTCTTGAATAATGGTACTACGTTAGCTGTTCTCCAGTCCTCTGGTACATCCCCTGTGGCCAGAGAGGTTCTGAAAATTTGTGTCAGAGCCCCTGCAATCTCCTCCTTTGCCTCCCACAGCAGCCTGGGATACATCTCGTCCGGGCCTGGGGATTTATCCACTTTTTGGCCTGCTAAAACCGCTAGCACCTCCTCCCTCTCGATGCTAATATGTTCAAGTATGTCACAGCCCCCTTGCCCGATTTCTATGTCTGCATCGTCTTTCTCCATAGTGAACACAGATGCAAAAAATTCATTTAAAACCCCGCCTACATCATCTGGCTCTACACACAGATTGCCACTTTGGTCCCTAATGGGCCCTACCCTTTCCCTGGTTATCCTCTTGCCCTTAATATACTTATAAAACATCTTAGGATTTTCCTTTATTTTGCTCGCCAGTGTTATTTCATGGCACCTCCTCGCCCTCCTAATTTCTTTTTTAAGTATGCCCCTGCATTTTTTATACTCCTCTAGGGCTTCTTCCGTCTTTAGTCTTTTGTAACTGCCAAAAGCCCCCCTTTTATTTCTAATGCATTTTTGTATATCCCTTGTCATCCAAGGTTCCCTTTGCTTGCTGGTCCCACCCTTGACCTTTACAGGAACATGTTGGCGTTGTACTCTCTCTATTTCCCTTCTGAAAGTCTCCCACTGTTTTGATGCGGATTTTCCTAGAAGTAGCTGCTCCCAGTCCAATTTGGCCAGATCCTGCCTTATCATATTAAAATCGGCCTTCCCTCAATTTAGAACCCTTATTTCCGGGCCGTCTTTGTCTTTTTCCATGACCACCTTAAATCTCACCGAATTGTGGTCACTGTCGCCAAAATGCTCTCCTACTGACACTTCCACCACTTGCCCGGCTACATTCCCCAGAATTAGGTCCAGTACCGCCCTCTTGAAAGCATCCTCTTTCCCACTCTCTGCTGAGGCCCACGCCGCCTTCAAAAGCATTAAGCAGGATATTGAGTGGGCCACGCTACAGGCAGTGGACGAGAACACTCCATTTCAAGTGGAAAGTGATGCGTCTGACTTCGCCTTGGCGGCCACCCTCAACCAGGCGGGGCGGCCCGTAGCTTTCTTCTCGAGGACCCTCCAAGGGCCCGAGATCAGACACTCCTCCGTGGAAAAGGAGGCCCAAGCCATCGTGGAGGCAGTGCGCCACTGGCGCCACTACCTAGCCGGCAAACGCTTCACCCTACTTACCGACCAGCGATCGGTAGCGTTTATGTTCAATAATAAACAGAGGGGGAAGATTAAAAATGATAAGATTCTTAGGTGGCGGATCGAGCTCTCCACCTTCGAGTACGACATCATTTACCGGCCAGGGGCCCTTAACGAATCCCCTGACGCCCTCTCACGAGGGATGTGTGCCAGCGCCACCGGGGATCGGCTACAGACCCTCCACAACGACCTCTGCCACCCAGGGGTCATGCGGCTGTTCCACTTCATAAAGTCCCGTAACTTACCCTACTCGATTGAGGAAGTTCGGTCCCTGACCAGGAACTGCCGCACTTGCGCTGAGTGCAAGCCTCGGTTCTACCGCCCAGATAGAGCCCACTTAATCAAAGCTACACGGCCCTTTGAGCGGCTCAGCTTAGATTTCAAGGGCCCCCTCCCGTCCGTCGAACGCAATGTTTACTTCCTGAACATTGTGGATGAATACTCCCGGTTCCCATTCGCCTTCCCCTGCCCAGACATGACCAGCGCCACGGTCATTAAATGCCTCAACAGCCTGTTCTGCCTGTTCGGTATGCCGAGCTACATCCATACGGATAGGGGGGCGTCCTTCATGAGTGAAGAGCTACGCCAGTACATGCTGTCCAAGGGGATCGCCACGAGCCGTGCCAGCAGCTACAACCCCCGGGGTAACGGCCAAGTGGAGCGAGAGAACGGGACAGTATGGAAAGCAGTCACTCTAGCTCTAAGGACCAAGGGCCTCCCTATCTCCCGCTGGCAGGAAGTCCTCTCGGATGTGCTCCATTCGATACGGTCGCTATTGTGTACGGCCACTAATACCACGCCTCTTGAACGAATGTTTGTCTTTCCCCGGAAATCCACCTCAGGCGTATCCATGCCGTCATGGCTCTCCACCCCAGGTCCGGTACTCGTGCGAAGGCATGTGAGGGGCCACAAGACGGACCCTCTCGTGGAGCCAGTACACCTACTCCACGCCAACCCCCAATACGCATATGTCCGGCACGCCGACGGAAGGGAGGACACCGTGTCCATAAAAGACATCGCACCAGCCGGCATCGACAACAACCACGGCAATAGCGGCAACGACGATCATAGCAACTCTTACCCACCCACTACTCTTTCATCACCCCCGGAAGAACACCGACCAATGGCACCCCCACCAACTACCCCTCCAACAACCCTGGCGGCAACCCCGGCAGAGACCCAGGAGGCTACCGGGGACACCCAGCCGACACCCGCGGCACCGCAACAGCCACGTCGGTCGCAGAGGACTATCAACCCCCCGAACAGACTAAATCTATACAAGGGGTGAATGTGATGAAATATTCCATTCACCACTGCCTGTGACTGAGATCGGTTTCAGTGTCATTTCCCTTCCCCCAGACCTCATTGTATTGTGTACTGGAATGTGCTGTATTGTATACTGGAATGTGCTGGAATGTGCTGTGTGTAGGGCTCCGCCCATACCTGGCCCCGTTTGTAAGCTAGCTTCAGTCTGGCCTCAGTCTCCAGGAGGAAGACATCTCTCTCTCTTACGTGTTAATTTCTAAGTTAATAAAAGCCTTGTTTTTGTTCTGCTAACTTCGAGTCTCGGAATTATTGAGGCACATCACACAGTGGAAAGATATCCTCTGCTCGCTCTGTGTTAGCAGAATCGTAAACACAGTGGGAAGATATCCTCGGCTCGCTAAGTGTTAGCAGAATCATAAACACAGTGGGTAGATATCCTCTGCTCGCTATGTGTTAGCAGAATCTTAAACACAGTGGGAAGATATCCTCTGCTCGCTATGTGTTAGCAGAATCATAAACACAGTGGGAAGATATCCTCTGCTCGTTCTTTGTTAGCAGAATCATAAACACAGTGGGAAGATATCCTCTGCTCGCTTTGTGTTAGCAGAATCATAAACACAGTGGGAAGATATCCTCTGCTCGCTATGTGTTCGCAGAATCATAAAGACAGTGGGAAGATATCCTCTGCTCGCTCTGTGTTAGCAGAATCGTAAAGACAGTGGGAAGATATCCTCTGCTCGCTATGTGTAAGCAGAATCATATACACAGTGGGAAGATATCCTCTGCACGCTATGTGGTAGCTGAATCATAAACACAGTGGGAAGATATCCTCTGCTCGCTCTGTTTTAGCAGAATCATAAACAAAGTGGGAAGATATCCTCTGCTCGCTATGTGTTAGCAGAACAATAAACACAGTGGGAAGATATCCTCTGCTCGCTTGGTGTTAGCAGAATCATAAACACAACTGGAAGATATCCTCTGCTCGCTATGTGTTAGCAGAATCATAAACACAGTGGGAAGATATCCTCTGCTCGCTCTGTGTTTGCAGAATCATAAACACAGTGGGAAGACATCCTCTGCTCGCTCTGTGTTAGCAGAATCGTAAACACAGTGGGAAGATATCCTCTGCTCACTATGTGTTAGCAGCATCATAAACACAGTGGGAAGATATACTCTGCTCGCTCTGTTTTTGCAGAATCATAAACACAGTGGGAAGATATCCTCTGCTCGCTCTGTGTTAGCAGATTCGTAAACACAGTGGGAAGATATCCTCTGCTCGCTATATGTGAGCAGAATCATAAAGACAGTGGGAAGATATCCTCTGCTCGATATGTGTTAGCAGAATCATAAACACAGTGGGAAGATATCCTCTGCTCGCTCTGTGTTAGCAGAATCATAAGCACAGTGGGAAGATATCCTCTGCTCGCTATATGTTAGCAGAATCATAAACACAGTGGGAAGATATCCTCGGCTCGCTCTGTGTTAGCAGAATCATAAACACAGTGGGAAGATATCCTCTGCTCGCTATGTGTTAACAGAATCATAAACACAGTGGGAAGATATCCTCCGCTCGCTATATGTTAGCAGAATCATAAACACAGTGGGAAAATATCCTCTGCTCATTTTGTGTTAGCAGAATCATAAACACAGTGGGAAGATATCCTCTGCTCGCTATATGTGAGCAGAATCATAAAGACAGTGGGAAGATATCCTCTGCTCGATATGTGTTAGCAGAATCATAAACACAGTGGGAAGATATCCTCTGCTCGCTCTGTGTTAGCAGAATCATAAACACAGTGGGAAGATATCCTCTGCTCGCTATATGTTAGCAGAATCATAAACACAGTGGGAAGATATCCTCGGCTCGCTCTGTGTTAGCAGAATCATAAACACAGTGGGAAGATATCCTCTGCTCGCTATGTGTTAGCAGAATCATAAACACAGTGGGAAGATATCCTCCGCTCGCTATATGTTAGCAGAATCATAAACACAGTGGGAAAATATCCTCTGCTCATTTTGTGTTAGCAGAATCATAAACACAGTGGGAAGATATCCTCTGCTCGCTCTGTGTTAGCAGAATCATAAACACAGTGGGAAGATATCCTCTGCTCGCTATATGTTAGCAGAATCATAAACACAGTGGGAAGATATCCTCTCCTCGCTCTGTGTTAGCAGAATCATAAACACAGTGGGAAGATATCCTCTGCTCGCTATGTGTTAGCAGAATCATAAACACAGTGGGAAGATATCCTCGGCTCGCTCTGTGTTAGCAGAATCATAAACACAGTGGGAAGATATCTTCTGCTTGCTCTGTGTTAGCAGAATCATAAACACAGTGGGAAGATATCCTTTGCTCGCTATGTGTTAGAATCACAATCACAGTGGGAAGATATCCTCTGCTCGCTATGTGTTAGCAGAATCATAAACACAGTGGGAAGATATCCTCTGCTCGCTATGTGTTAGCAGAATCACAATCACAGTGGGAAGATATCCGCTGCTCGCTATGTGTTAGCAGAATCGTAAACAAAGTGGGAAGATATCCTCTGCTCGCTATGTGTTAGCAGAATCAAAATCACAGTGGGAAGATATCTTCTGCTCGCTATGTGTGAGCAGAATCATAAACACAGTGGGAAGATATCCTCTGCTCGCTCTGTGTTAGCAGTATCATAAACACAGTGGGAAGATATCATCAGCTCGCTATGAGTTAGCAGAATCATAAACACAGTTGGAAGATATCCTCTGCTCGCTATGTGTTAGCAGAATCATAAACACAGTGGGAAGATAACCTCGGCTTGCATTGTGTTAGCAGAATCATAAACAGAGTGGAAGATATCCTCTGCTCGCTCTCTGTAAGCAGAATCATAAACACAGTGGGAAGATATCCTCGGCTTGCTCTGTGTTAGCAGAATCATAAAGGCAGTGGGAAGATATCCTCTGCTTGCTCTGTGTTAGCAGAATCATAAACACAGTGGGAAGGTATCCTCTGCTCAGTATATGTTAGCAGAATCGTAATCACAGTGGGAAGATATCCTCTGCTCGCTATGTGTTAGCAAAATCGTAAACACAGTGGGAAGATATCCTCTGCTCGCTATGTGTTAGCAGAATCACAATCACAGTGGGAAGATATCCTCTGCTCGCTTTGTGTTAGCAGAATCACAGTCACAGTGGGAAGATATCCGCTGCTCGCTATGTGTAAGCAGAATCGTAAACACAGTGGGAAGATATCCTCTGCTCGCTATGTGTTAGCAGAATCAAAATCACAGTGGGAAGATATCTTCTGCTCGCTATGTGTTAGCAGAATCATAAACAGAGTGGGAAGATATCCTCGGCTTGCTATATGTTCGCAGAATCATAAACACAGTGGGAAGCTATCCACTGCTCGCTCTGTGTTAGCAGTATCATAAGCACAGTGGGAAGATATCATCAGCTCGCTATGAGTTAGCAGAATCATAAACACAGTTGGAAGATATTCTCTGCTCGCTATGTGTTAGCAGAATCATAAACACAGTGGGAAGATATCCTCGGCTTGCATTGTGTTAGCAGAATCATAAACACAGTGGGAAGATATCCTCTGCTCGCTATGTGTTAGCAGAATCAGAAAGACAGTGGTAAGATTTCCTCTGCTTGCCCTGTGTTAGCATTATCATAAACACAGTGGGAAGGTATCCTCTGCTCGCTATATGTTAGCAGAATCGTAAACACAGTGGGAAGATATCCTCTGCTCACTATGTGTTCGCAGAATCGTAAACACAGTGGGAAGATATCCTATGCTCGCTATATGTTAGCAGAATCATAAACACAGTGGGAAGATATCCTCTGCTCGCTATATGTTAGCAGAATCGGAAACACAGTGGGAAGATATCCTCGGCTCGCTCTGTGTTAGCAGAATCATAGACACAGTGGGAAGATATCCTCTGCTCGCTATATGTTAGCAGAATCATAAAAACAGTGGGAAGGTATCCTCTGCATGCTTTGTGTCAGCAGAATCATTAAAACAGTGGGAAGATATCCTCTCCTCGCTCAGTGTTAGCAGAATCATAAACACAGTGGGAAGATATCCTCTGCTCGCTCTGTTTTAGCAGAATCGTAAACAGTGTGGGAAGATATCCTCGGCTCGCTTTGTGTTAGCAGAATCGTAAACACAGTGGGAAGGTATCCTCTGCTCGCTCTGTGATAGCAAAATCATAAACACAGTGGGAAGATATCCTCAGCTCGCTGTGTGTTAGCAGAATCATAAACACAGTGGGAAGATATCCTCTGCTCGCTCTGTGTTCGCAGAATCATAAACACAGTGGGAAGATATCCTCGGCTCGCTATGTGTTAGCAGAATCATAAAGAGAGTGGGAAGATTTCCTTTGCTTGCTCTGTGTTAGCAGAATCATAATCTCAATGGGAAGGTATCCTCTGCTCGCGATATGTTCGCAGAATCGTAAACACAGTGGGAAGATATCCTCTGCTCGCTATGTGTTAGCAGAATCGTAAACACAGTGGGAAGATATCCTCTGCTCGCTATATGTTAGCAGAATCATAAACACAGTGGGAAGATATCCTCTGCTCGTTATATGTTAGCAGAATCGTAAACACAGTGGGAAGATATCCTCGGCTCGCTCTGTGTTAGCAGAATCATAAACACAGTGGGAAGGTATCCTCTGCTCGCTATGTGTTAGCAGAATCATAAACACAGTGGGAATATATCCTTTGCTCGCTATGTGTTAGCAGAATCATAAACACAGTTGGAAGATATCCTCTGCTCACTCTGTGTTTGCACAATTATAAACACAGTGGGAAGATATCCCCTGCTCGCTATGTGTTAGCAGAATCGTAAACACAGTGGGAAGATATCCTCTGCTCGCTATGTGTTAGCAGAATCATAAACACAGTGGGAAGATATCCTCTGCTCGCCCTGTGTTTGCAGAATCATAAGCACAGTGGGAAGATATCCTCTGCTCGCTATGTGTTAGCAGAATCATAAACACAGTGGGAAGATATCCTCTGCTCGCTATGTGTTAGCAGAATCGTAGATACAGTGGGAAGATATCCTCTGCTCGCTTTTTGTTAGCAGAATCATAAAGACAGTGGGAAGATATCCTCTGCTCGCTATGTGTTAGCAGAATCGTAGATACAGTGGGAAGATATCCTCTGCTCGCTTTTTGTTAGCAGAATCATAAAGACAGTGGGAAGATATCCTCAGCTCACTTTGTGTTAGCAGAATCATAAACACAGTGGGAAGATATCCTCTGCTCACTTTGTGTTAGCAGAATCGTAAACACAGTGGGAAGATATCCTCTGCTCGCTATGTGTTAGCAGAATCATAAACACAGTGGGAAAATATCCTCTGCTCCCTCTGTTTTAGCAGAATCATAAACACAGTGGGAAGATATCCTCAGCTTGCTCTATGTTAGCAGAATTGCAAACACAGTGGGAAGATATCCTCTGCTCGCTCTGTGTTAGCAGAATCATAAACACAGTAAGATATCCTCTGCTCGCTCTGTGTTAGCAGAATCATAAACACAGTGGGAAGATATCCTCTGCTCGCTCTGTGTTAGCAGAATCATATACACAGAGGGAAGATATCCTCTGCTCGCTTTGTGTTAGCAGAATCATAAACACAGTGGGAAGATATCCTCTGCTCGCTATGTGTTCGCAGAATCGTAGATACAGTGGGAAGATATCCTCTGCTCGCTTTTTGTTAGCAGAATCATAAAGACAGTGGGAAGATATCCTCAGCTCACTTTGTGTTAGCAGAATCATAAACACAGTGGGAAGATATCCTCTGCTCGCTTTGTGTTAGCAGAATCGTAAACACAGTGGGAAGATATCCTCTGCTCGCTAAGTGCTGGCAGAATTGTAAAAACAGTGGGAAGATATCCTCTGCTCGCTCTGTGTTAGCAGAATCGTAAACACTGTGGGAAGATATCCTCTCCTCGCTATGTTTTAGCAGAATCATAAACACAGTGCGAAGATATCCTATGCTCGCTCTGTGTTAGCAGAATCGTAAACACAGTGGGAAGATATCCTCGGCTTGCTCTTTGTTAGCAGAATCATAAAGACAGTGGGAAGATATCCTCTGCTTGCTCTGTGTTAGCAGAATCATAAACACAGTGGGAAGATATCCTCTGCTCGCTATGTGTTAGCAGAATCATAAACACAGTGGGAAGATATCCTCGGCTCACTCTGTGTTAGCAGAATCATAAACACAGTGGGAAGATATCCCTGTGCTCGCTATGTGTTAGCAGAATCATAAACACAGTGGGAAGATATCCTCTGCTCGCTCTGTGTTAGCAGAATCGTAAACAGTGTGGGAAGATATCCTCGGCTCACTTTGTGTTAGCAGAATCGTAAACACAGTGGGAAGGTATCCTCTGCTCGCTCTGTGATAGCAAAATCATAAACATAGTGGGAAGATATCCTCAGCTCGCTGTGTGTTAGCAGAATCATAAACACAGTGGGAAGATATCCTCTGCTCGCTCTGTGTTCGCAGAATCATAAACACAGTGGGAAGATATCCTCGGCTCGCTATGTGTTAGCAGAATCATAAAGAGAGTGGGAAGATTTCCTTTGCTTGCTCTGTGTTAGCAGAATCATAATCTCAGTGGGAAGGTATCCTCTGCTCGCGATATGTTCGCAGAATCGTAAACACAGTGGGAAGATATCCTCTGCTCGCTATGTGTTAGCAGAATCGTAAACACAGTGGGAAGATATCCTCTGCTCGCTATATGTTAGCAGAATCATAAACACAGTGGGAAGATATCCTCTGCTCGTTATATGTTAGCAGAATCGTAAACACAGTGGGAAGATATCCTCGGCTCGCTCTGTGTTAGCAGAATCATAAACACAGTGGGAAGGTATCCTCTGCTCGCTATGTGTTAGCAGAATCATAAACACAGTGGGAAGATATCCTTTGCTCGCTATGTGTTAGCAGAATCATAAACACAGTTGGAAGATATCCTCTGCTCACTCTGTGTTTGCACAATTATAAACACAGTGGGAAGATATCCCCTGCTCGCTATGTGTTAGCAGAATCGTAAACACAGTGGGAAGATATCCTCTGCTCGCTATGTGTTAGCAGAATCATAAACACAGTGGGAATATATCCTCTGCTCGCCCTGTGTTTGCAGAATCATAAACACAGTGGGAAGATATCCTCTGCTCGCTATGTGTTAGCAGAATCATAAACACAGTGGGAAAATATCCTCTGCTCCCTCTGTTTTAGCAGAATCATAAACACAGTGGGAAGATATCCTCAGCTTGCTCTATGTTAGCAGAATTGCAAACACAGTGGGAAGATATCCTCTGCTCGCTCTGTGTTAGCAGAATCATAAACACAGTAAGATATCCTCTGCTCGCTCTGTGTTAGCAGAATCATAAACACAGTGGGAAGATATCCTCTGCTCGCTCTGTGTTAGCAGAATCATATACACAGAGGGAAGATATCCTCTGATCTCTTTGTGTTAGCAGAATCATAAACACAGTGGGAAGATATCCTCTGCTCGCTATGTGTTCGCAGAATCGTAGATACAGTGGGAAGATATCCTCTGCTCGCTTTTTGTTAGCAGAATCATAAAGACAGTGGGAAGATATCCTCAGCTCACTTTGTGTTAGCAGAATCATAAACACAGTGGGAAGATATCCTCTGCTCGCTTTGTGTTAGCAGAATCGTAAACACAGTGGGAAGATATCCTCTGCTCGCTAAGTGCTGGCAGAATTGTAAAAACAGTGGGAAGATATCCTCTGCTCGCTCTGTGTTAGCAGAATCGTAAACACTGTGGGAAGATATCCTCTCCTCGCTATGTGTTAGCAGAATCATAAACACAGTGCGAAGATATCCTATGCTCGCTCTGTGTTAGCAGAATCGTAAACACAGTGGGAAGATATCCTCGGCTTGCTCTTTGTTAGCAGAATCATAAAGACAGTGGGAAGATATCCTCTGCTTGCTCTGTGTTAGCAGAATCATAAACACAGTGGGAAGATATCCTCTGCTCGCTATGTGTTAGCAGAATCATAAACACAGTGGGAAGATATCCTCGGATCACTCTGTGTTAGCAGAATCATAAACACAGTGGGAAGATATCCCTGTGCTCGCTATGTGTTAGCAGAATCATAAACACAGTGGGAAGACATCCTCCGCTCGCTATATGTTAGCAGAGTCATAAACACAGTGGGAAGATATCCTCTGCTCGCTATGTGTTAGCAGAATCATAAACACAGTGGGAAGACATCCTCCGCTCGCTATGTGTTAGCAGAATCATAAACACAGTGGGAAGACATCCTCCGCTCGCTATGTGTTAGCAGAATCATAAACACAGTGGGAAGATATCCTCTGCTCGCTATGTGTTAGCAGAATCATAAAAACAGTGTGAAGATATCCTCTTCTCGCTATGTGTTAGCAGAATCATAAACACAGTGGGAAGATATCCCCTGCTCGCTTTGTGTTAGCAGAATCATAAACACAGTGGGAAGATATCCTCTGCTCCCTCTGTGTTAGCAGAATCATGAACACAGTGGGAAGATATCCTCTGCTCGCTATGTGTTAGCAGAATAGTAAACACACTGGGAAGATATCCTCTGCTCGCTTTGTTTTAGCAGAATCATAAACACCGTGGGAAGATATACTCTGCTCGCTCTGTGTTAGCAGAATCATAAACACAGTGGGAAGATATCCTCAGCTCGCTATGTGTTAGCAGAATCATAAACACAGTGGGGAGATATCCTCTGCTCGCTCTGTGTTAGCTGAATCATATACACAGTGGGAAGATATCCTCTGCTCGCTTTGTGTTAGCAGAATCGTAAACACAGTGGGAAGATATCCTCTGCTCGCTATGTGTTAGCAGAATCGTAGATACAGTGGGAAGATATCCTCTGCTCGCTTTTTGTTAGCAGAATCATAAAGACAGTGGGAAGATATACTCGGCTCACTTTGTGTTAGCAGAATCATAAACACAGTGGGAAGATATCCTCTGCTCGCTCTGTGTTAGCAGAATCATTAACACAGTGGGATGATATCCTCTGCTCGCTTTGTGTTAGCAGAATCGTAAACACAGTGGGAAGATATCCTCTGCTTGCTAAGTGCTAGCAGAATTCTAAAAACAGTGGGAAGATATCCTCTGCTCGCTCTGTGTTAGCAGAATCGTAAACACAGTGGGAAGATATCCTCGGCTTGCTCTGTGTTAGCAGAATCATAAAGACAGTGGGAAGATATCCTCTGCTCGCTATGTGTTAGAATCACAATCACAGTGGGAAGATATCCTCTGCTCGCTATGTGTTAGCAGAATCATAAACACAGTGGGAAGATATCCTCTGCTCGCTATGTGTTAGCAGAATCACAATCACAGTGGGAAGATATCCGCTGCTCGCTATGTGTTAGCAGAATCGTAAACAAAGTGGGAAGATATCCTCTGCTCGCTATGTGTTAGCAGAATCAAAATCACAGTGGGAAGATATCTTCTGCTCGCTATGTGTGAGCAGAATCATAAACACAGTGGGAAGATATCCTCTGCTCGCTCTGTGTTACCAGTATCATAAACACAGTGGGAAGATATCATCAGCTCGCTATGAGTTAGCAGAATCATAAACACAGTTGGAAGATATTCTCTGCTCGCTATGTGTTAGCAGAATCATAAACACAGTGGGAAGATAACCTCGGCTTGCATTGTGTTAGCAGAATCATAAACAGAGTGGGAAGATATCCTCTGCTCGCTCTGTGTTAGCAGAATCATAAACACAGTGGGAAGGTATCCTCTGCTCAGTATATGTTAGCAGAATCGTAATCACAGTGGGAAGATATCCTCTGCTCACTATGTGTTAGCAAAATCGTAAACACAGTGGGAAGATATCCTCTGCTCGCTATGTGTTAGCAGAATCACAATCACAGTGGGAAGATATCCTCTGCTCGCTTTGTGTTAGCAGAATCACAATCACAGTGGGAAGATATCCGCTGCTCGCTATGTGTAAGCAGAATCGTAAACACAGTGGGAAGATATCCTCTGCTCGCTATATGTTAGCAGAATCAAAATCACAGTGGGAAGATATCTTCTGCTCGCTATGTGTTAGCAGAATCATAAACACAGTGGGAAGATATCCTCGGCTTGCTATATGTTAGCAGAATCATAAACACAGTGGGAAGCTATCCTCTGCTCGCTCTGTGTTAGCAGTATCATAAGCACAGTGGGAAGATATCATCAGCTCGCTATGAGTTAGCAGAATCATAAACACAGTTGGAAGATATCCTCTGCTCGCTATGTGTTAGCAGAATCATAAACACAGTGGGAAGATATCCTCAGCTTGCATTGTGTTCGCAGAATCATAAACACAGTGGGAAGATATCCTCTGCTCGCTATATGTTAGCAGAATCATAAACACAGTGGGAAGATATCCTCTGCATGCTTTGTGTTAGCAGAATCGTAAACACAGTGGGAAGATATCCTATGCTCGCTATATGTTAGCAGAATCATAAACACAGTGGGAAGATATCCTCTGCTCGCTATATGTTAGCAGAATCGGAAACACAGTGGGAAGATATCCTCGGCTCGCTCTGTGTTAGCAGAATCATAAACACAGTGGGAAGATATCCTCTGCTCGCTATATGTTAGCAGAATCATAAACACAGTGGGAAGATATCCTCTGCATGCTTTGTGTTAGCAGAATCATTAAAACAGTGGGAAGATATCCTCTCCTCGCTCAGTGTTAGCAGAATCATAAACACAGTGGGAAGATATCCTCTGCTCGCTCTGTGTTAGCAGAATCGTAAACAGTGTGGGAAGATATCCTCGGCTCGCTTTGTGTTAGCAGAATCGTAAACACAGTGGGAAGAAATCCTCTGCTCGCTCTGTGATAGCAGAATCATAAACACAGTGGGAAGATATCCTCGGCTCGCTGTGTGTTAGCAGAATCATAAACACAGTGGGAAGATATCCTCTGCTCGCTCTTTGTTAGCAGAATCATAAACACAGTGGGAAGACATCCTCGGCTCGCTATGTGTTAGCAGAATCATAAAGAGAGTGGGAAGGTTTCCTTTGCTCGCTCTGTGTTAGCAGAATCATAATCTCAGTGGGAAGGTATCCTCCGCTCGCGATATGTTAGCAGAATCGTAAACACAGTGGGAAGATATCCTCTGCTCGCTATGTGTTAGCAGAATCGTAAACACAGTGGGAAGATATCCTCTGCTCGCTATATGTTAGCAGAATCGTAAACACAGTGGGAAGATATCCTCTGCTCGTTATATGTTAGCAGAATCGTAAACACAGTGGGAAGATATCCTCGGCTCACTCTGTGTTAGCAGAATCATAAACACAGTGGGAAGGTATCCTCTGCTCGCTATGTGTTAGCAGAATCATAAACACAGTGGGAAGATATCCTTTGCTCGCTATGTGTTAGCAGAATCAAAAACACAGTTGGAAGATATCCTCTGCTCACTCTGTGTTTGCACAATCATAAACACAGTGGGAAGATATCCCCTGCTCGCTATGTGTTAGCAGAATCAAAAACACAGTGGGAAGGTATCCTCTGCTCGCTATGTGTTAGCAGAATCATAAACACAGTGGGAAGATATCCTCTGCTCACTATATGTTAGCAGAATCATAAACACAGTGGGAAGATATCCTCTGCATGCTTTGTGTTAGCAGAATCATTAAAACAGTGGGAAGATATCCTCTCCTCGCTCAGTGTTAGCAGAATCATAAACACAGTGGGAAGATATCCTCTGCTCGCTCTGTGTTAGCAGAATCATAAACAGTGTGGGAAGATATCCTCGGCTCGCTTTGTGTTAGCAGAATCGTAAACACAGTGGGAAGATATCCTCTGCTCGCTCTGTGATAGCAGAATCATAAACACAGTGGGAAGATATCCTCAGCTCGCTGTGTGTTAGCAGAATCATAAACACAGTGGGAAGATATCCTCTGCTCGCTCTGTGTTCGCAGAATCATAAACACAGTGGGAAGATATCCTCGGCTCGTTTTGTGTTAGCAGAATCATAAAGAGAGTGGGAAGATATCCTTTGCTCGCTATGTGTTAGCAGAATCGTAGACACAGTTGGAAGATATCCTCTGCTCACTCTGTGTTTGCACAATTATAAACACAGTGGGAAGATATCCCCTGCTCGCTATGTGTTAGCAGAATCGTAAACACAGTGGGAAGATATCCTCTGCTCGCTATGTGTTAGCAGAATCGTAAACACAGTGGGAAGATATCCTCTGCTCGCTATATGTTAGCAGAATCATAAACACAGTGGGAAGATATCCTCTGCTCGTTATATGTTAGCAGAATCGTAAACACAGTGGGAAGATATCCTCGGCTCGCTCTGTGTTAGCAGAATCATAAACACAGTGGGAAGGTATCCTCTGCTCGCTATGTTTTAGCAGAATCGTAAACACAGTGGGAAGATATCCTCTGCTCGCTATATGTTAGCAGAATCATAAACACAGTGGGAAGATATCCTCTGCTCGTTATATGTTAGCAGAATCGTAAACACAGTGGGAAGATATCCTCGGCTCGCTCTGTGTTAGCAGAATCATAAACACAGTGGGAAGGTATCCTCTGCTCGCTATGTGTTAGCAGAATCATAAACACAGTGGGAAGATATCCTTTGCTCGCTATATGTTAGCAGAATCATAAACACAGTTGGAAGATATCCTCTGCTCACTCTGTGTTTGCACAATTATAAACACAGTGGGAAGATATCCCCTGCTCGCTATGTGTTAGCAGAATCGTAAACACAGTGGGAAGATATCCTCTGCTCGCTATGTGTTAGCAGAATCATAAACACAGTGGGAAGATATCCTCTGCTCGCCCTGTGTTTGCAGAATCATAAACACAGTGGGAAGATATCCTCTGCTCGCTATGTGTTAGCAGAATCATAAACACAGTGGGAAGATATCCTCGGCTTGCTCTATGTTAGCAGAATTGCAAACACAGTGGGAAGATATCCTCTGCTCGCTCTGTGTTAGCAGAATCATAAACACAGTGGGAAGATATCCTCTGCTCGCTCTGTGTTAGCATAATCATATACACAGCGGGAAGATATCCTCTGCTCGCTTTGTGTTAGATGAATCGTAAACACAGTGGGAAGTTATCCTCTGCTCGCTATGTGTTAGCAGAATCGTAGATACAGTGGGAAGATATCCTCTGCTCGCCTTTTGTTAGCAGAATCATAAACACAGTGGGAAGATATCCTCTGCTCGCTTTGTGTTAGCAGAATCATAAAGACAGTGGGAAGATATCCTCGGCTCACTTTGCGTTCGCAGAATCATAAACACAGTAGGAAGATATCCACTGCTCGCTCTGTGTTAGCAGAATCATAAACACAGTGGGAAGAAATCCTCGGCTCGCTCTATGTTAGCAGAATCATAAACACAGTGGGAAGATATCCTCTGCTCGCTCTGTGTTAGCAGTATCATAAACACAGTGGGAAGATATCCTATGCTCGCTCTGTGTTAGCAGAATCGTAAACACAGTGGGAAGATATCCTCTGCTTACTCTGTGTTAGCAGAATCATTAACACAGTGGGAAGGTATCCTCTGCTCAGTATATGTTAGCAGAATCGTAATCACAGTGGGAAGATACCCTCTGCTCGCTATGTGTTAGCAAAATCGAAAACACAGAGGGTAGATATCCTCTGCTCGCTATGTGTTAGCAGAATCACAATCACAGTGGGAAGATATCGTCTGCTCGCTATGTGTTCGCAGAATCATAAACACAGTGGGAAGATATCCTCTGCTCGCTATGTGTTAGCAGAATCACAATCACAGTGGGAAGACATCCACTGCTCGCTATATGTTAGCAGAATCGTAAACACAGTGGGAAGATATCCTCTGCTCGCTATGTGTTAGCAGAATCACAATCACAGTGGGAAGATATCCTCTGCTCGCTATGTGTTAGCAGAATCATAAACACAGTGGGAAGATATCCTCGGCTCGCCATGTGTTAACAGAATCATAAACACAGTGGGAAGATATCCTCTGCTCGCTATGTGTTAGCAGAATCATAATCACAGTGGGAAGATATCCACTGCACGCTATGTGTTAGCAGCATCATAAACACAGTGGGAAGATATCCTCTGCTCGCTCTGTGTTAGCAGAATCATAAACGCCGTGCGAAGATATCCTCTGCTCGCTATGTGTTAACAGAATCATAAACACAGTGGGAAGATATCCTCTGCTCGCTTTGTGTTAGCAGAAGCATAAACACAGTGGGAAGATATCCTCTGCTTGCTATTTGTCAGCAGAATCATAAACACAGTGGGAATATATCCTCTGCTCGCTCTGTGTTTGCAGAATCATAAACACAGTGGGAAGATATCCTCTGCTCGCTCTGAGTTAGCAGAATCGTAAACACAGTGGGAAGATATCCTCTGCTCGCTCTGTGTTAGCAGAATCATGAAAACAGTGGTAAGATATCCTCAGCTCGCTATGTGTTAGCAGAATCATAAACACAGTGGGAAGATATCCTCTGCTCGCTCTGTGTTAACAGAATCATATACACAGTGGGAAGATATCCTCTGCTCGCTTTGTGCTAGCAGAATCGTAAACACAGTGGGAAGATATCCTCTGCTCGCTATGTGTTAGCAGAATCGTAGACACAGTGGGAAGATATCCTCTGCTCGCTTTTTGTTAGCAGAATCATAAACACAATGTGAAGATATCCTCTGCTCAGTTTGTGTAAGCAGGATCATAAACACAGTTGGAAGATATCCTCGGCTCACTTTGTGTTAGCATAATCATAAACACAGTAGGAAGATATCCTCTGCTCGCTCTGTGTTGGCAGAATCATAAACACAGTGGGAAGATATTATCGGCTCGCTCTGAGTTAGCAGAATCATAAACACAGTGGGAAGATATCCTGTGCTCGCTCTATGTTAGCAGGATCATAAACACAGTGGGATGATATTCTCTGCTCGCTTTGTGTTAGCAGAATCGTAAACACAGAGGGAAGATATCCTCTGCTCGCTTAGTGCTAGCAGAATTGTAAACACAGTGGAAAGATATCCTCTGCTCGCTCTGTGTTAGCAGAATCGTAAACACAGTGGGAAGATATCCTCTCCTCGCAATGTGTTATCAGAATCATAAACACAGTGGGAAGATATCCTATGCTCGCTCTGTGTTAGCAGAATCGTAAACACAGTGGGAAGATACCCTCGGCTCGCTCGCTGTTAGCAGAATCTTAAAGACAGTGGGAAGATATCCTCTGCTTGCTCTGTGTTAGCAGAATCATAAACACAGTGGGAAGGTATCCTCTGCTCACTATATGTTAGCAGAATCGTAAACACAGTGGGAAGATATCCTCTGCTCGCTATGTGTTAGCAGAATCATAAACACAGTGGGAAGATATCCTCTGCTCGCTATGTGTTAGCAGAATCATAATCACAGTGGGAAGATATCTTCTGCTCGCTATGTGTTAGTGAATCATAAACACAGTGGGAAGATATCCTCTGCTCGCTCTGTGTTTGCAGAATCATAAACACAGTGGGAAGATATCCTCTGCTCGCTCTGTGTTAGCAGAATCGTAAACACAGTGGGAAGATATCCTCTGCTCACTATATGTTAACAGAATCATAAACACAGTGGGAAGATATCCTCTGCTCGCTCTGTGTTAGCAGAATCATAAACACAGTGGGAAGATATCCTCAGCTCGCTATGTGTTAACAGAATCATAAACACAGTGGGAAGATATCCTCTGCTCGCTATGTGTTAGCAGAATCATAATCACAGTGGGAAGATATCCTCTGCATGCTATGTGTTAGCAGCATCATATACACAGTGGGAAGATATCCTCTGCTCGCTCTGTGTTTGCAGAATCATAAACACAGTGCGAAGATATCCTCTGCTCGCTATGTGTTAACAGAATCATAAACACAGTGGGAAGATATCCTCTGCTCGCTTTGTGTTAGCAGAAGCATAAACACAGTGGGAAGATATCCTCTGCTCGCTATTTGTTAGCAGAATCATAAACACAGTGGGAATATATCCTCTGCTCGCTCTGTGTTTGCAGAATCATAAACACAGTGGGAAGATATCCACTGCTCGCTCTGTGTTAGCAGAATCGTAAACACAGTGGGAAGATATCCTCTGCTCGCTCTGTGTTAGCAGAATCATAAACACAGTGGGAAGATATCCTCAGCTCGCTATGTGTTAGCAGAATCATAAACACAGTGGGAAGATATCCTCTGCTCGCTCTGTGTTAGCAGAATCATATACACAGTGGGAAGATATCCTCTGCTCGCTTTGTGTTTGCAGAATTGTAAACACAGTGGGAAGATATCCTCTGCTCGCTATGTGTTAGCAGAATCGTAGACACAGTGGGAAGATATCCTCTGCTCGCTTTTTGTTAGCAGAATCATAAACACAATGTGAAGATATCCTCTGCTCAGTTTGTGTTAGCAGAATCATAAACACAGTTGGAAGATATCCTCGGCTCACTTTGTGTCAGCATAATCATAAACACAGTCGGAAGATATCCTCTGCTTGCTCTGTGTTAGCAGAATCATAAACATAGTGGGAAGATATTATCGGCTCGCTCTGTGTTAGCAGAATCATAAACACAGTGGGAAGATATCCTCTGCTCGCTTTGTGTTAGCAGAATCGTAAACACAGAGGGAAGATATACTCTGCTCGCTTTGTGTTAGCAGAATCGTAAACACAGAGGGAAGATATCCTCTGCTCGCTAAGTGCTAGCAGAATTGTAAACACAGTGGAAAGATATCCTCTGCTCGCTCTGTGTTAGCAGAATCGTAAACACAGTGGGAAGATATCCTCTCCTCGCTATGTGTTAGCAGAATCATAAACACAGTGGGAAGATATCCTATGCTCGCTCTGTGTTAGCAGAATCGTAAAAACAGTGGGAAGATACCCTCGGCTCGCTCTGTGTTAACAGAATCATAAAGACAGTGGGAAGATATCCTCTGCTTGCTCTGTGTTAGCAGAATCATAAAAACAGTGGGAAGGTATCCTCTGCTCACTATAGGTTAGCAGAAACGTAAACACAGTGGGAAGATATCCTCTGCTCGCTATGTGTTAGCAGAATCATAAACACAGTGGGAAGATATCCTCTGCTTGCTATGTGTTAGCAGAATCACAATCACAGTGGGAATATATCCGCTGCTCGCTATGTGTTAGCAGAATCGTAAACACAGTGGGAAGATATCCTCTGCTCGCTATATGGTTGCCGAATCACATTCACAGTGGGAAGATATCCTCTGCTCGCTGTGTGTTAGCAGAATCATAAACACAGTGGGAAGATATCCTCGGCTCGCTATGTGTTAGCAGAATCATAAACACAGTGGGAAGATATCCTCTGCTCGCTCTATGTTAGCAGAATCATAAACACAGTGGGAAGATATCCTCGGTCCCTATATGTTAGCAGAATCGTAAACACAGTGGGAAGATATCCTCTGCTTGCTATTTTTTAGCAGTATTGTAAACACAGTGGGAAGATATCCCCGGCTCGCTCTGTGTTAGCAGAATCATAAACACAGTGGGAAGATATACTCTGCTCGCTATGTTTTAGCAGAATGATAAACACAGTGGGAAGATATACTCTGCTCGCTATGTTTTAGCAGAATGATAAACACAGTGGGAAGATATCCTCTGCTCGCTATGTGCTAGCAGAATCATAAACACAGTGGGAAGATATCCTCTGCTCGCTCTGTGTTTGCAGAATCATAAACAAAGTGGAAAGATAGCCTCTGCTCGCTATGTGTTAGCAGAATCATAAACACAGTGGGAAGATATCCTCTGCTCACTCTGTGTTAGCAGAATCATAAACACAGTGGGAAGATATCCTCTGCTTGCTCTGTGTTAGCAGAATCGTAAACAGAGTGGGAAGATATCCTCGGCTCGCTCTGTGTGAGCAGAATCATAAACACAGTGGGAAGATATCCTCTGCTCGCTCTGTGTTTGCAGAATCATAAACACAGTGGGAAGATATCCCCTGCTCGCTATGTGTTAGCAGAATCATAATCACAGTGGGAAGATATCCTCTGCACGCTATGTGTTAGCAGCATCATAAACACAGTGGGAAGATATCCTCTGCTCGCTCTGTGTTAGCAGAATCATAAACACAGTGCGAAGATATCCTCTGCTCGCTATGTGTTAACAGAATCATAAACACAGTGGGAAGATATCCTCTGCTCGCTTTGTGTTAGCAGAAGCAAAAACATAGTGGGAAGATATCCTCTGCTCGCTATTTGTTAGCAGAATCATAAACACAGTGGGAATATATCCTCTGCTCACTCTGTGTTTGCAGAATCATAAACACAGTGGGAAGATATCCTCTGCTCGCTCTGTGTTAGCAGAATCGTAAACACAGTGGGAAGATATCCTCTGCTCGCTCTGTGTTAGCAGAATCATAAACACAGTGGGAAGATATCCTCAGCTCGCTATGTGTTAGCAGAATCATAAACACAGTGGGAAGATATCCTCTGCTCGCTCTGTGTTAGCAGAATCATATACACAGTGGGAAGATATCCTCTGCTCGCTTTGTGTTAGCAGAATCGTAAACACAGTGGGAAGATATTCTCTGCTCGCTATGTGTTAGCAGAATCGTAAACACAGTGGGAAGATATCCTCTGCTCGCTATGTGTTAGCAGAATCATAAACTCAGTGGGAAGATATCCTCTGCTCGATCTGTGTTTGCAGAATCATAAACACAGTGGAAAAATATCCTCTGCTCGCTATGTGTTAGCAGAATCATAAACACAGTGGGAAGATATCTTCTGCTCGCTCTGTGTTAGCAGAATCATAAACACAGTGGGAAGATATCCTCTGCCCGCTCTGTGTTTGCAGAATCGTAAACAGAGTGGGAAGATATCCTCGGCTCGCTCTGTGTTAGCAGAATCATAAACACAGTGGGAAGATATCCTCTGCTCGCTCTGTGTTTGCAGAATCATAAACACAGTGGGAAGATATCCCCTGCTCGCTAAGTGTTAGCAGAATCGTAAACACAGTGGGAAGATATCCTCTGCTCGCTATGAGTTAGCAGAATCATAAACACAGTGGGAAGATATCCTCTGCTCGCTCTGTGTTTGCAGAATCATAAACACAGTGGAAAGATATCCTCTGCTCGCTATGTGTTAGCAGAATCATAAACACAGTGGGAAAATATCCTCTGCTCGCTCTGTGTTAGCAGAATCATAAACAGAGTGGGAAGATATCCTCGGCTTGCTGTATGTTAGCAGAATCGCAAACACAGTGGGAAGATATCCTCTGCTCGCTCTGTGTTAGCAGAATCATAAGCACAGTGGGAAGATATCCTCTGCTCACTTTGTGTTAGCAGAATTGTAAACACAGTGAGAAGATATCGTCTGCTCGCTCTGTGTTAGCAGAATCGTAAACACAGTGGGAAGATATCTTCTGCTCGCTCTGTGTTAGCAGAATCGTAAACACAGTGTAAAGGTATCCTCGGCTCGCTATGTGATAGCAGAATCACAAACACAGTGGGAAGATATCCTCTGCTCGCTATGTGTTAGCAGAGTCATAAACACAGTGGGAAGATATCCTCTGCTCGCTATATGTTAGCAGAATCATATACACAGTGGGAATATATCCACTGCTCGCTCTGTGTTAGCAGAATCATAAACACAGTGGGAAGATATCCTCTGCTCGCTTTTTGTTAGCAGAATCATAAACACAGTGGGAAGATATCCTCTGCTCGCTATGTGTCAGCAGAATCATAAACACAGTGGGAAGAGATCCTCTGCTGACTCTGTGTTAGCAGAATCGTAAACACAGTGGGAAGATATCCTCTGCTCGCTATGTGTTAGCAGAATCATAATCACAGTGGGAAGATATCCTCTGCACGCTATGTGCTAGCAGAATCATAAACACAGTGGGAAGATATCCTCTGCTCGCTCTGTGTTAGCAGAATCATAAACACAGTGGGAAGATATCCTCTGCTCGCTATGTGTTAACAGAATCATAAACAAAGTGGGAAGATATCCTCTGCTCGCTTTGTGTTAACAGAATCATAAACACAGTGGGAAGATAGCCTCTGCTCGCTATATGTTCGCAGAATCATAAAAACAGTGGGAAGATATCCTCTGCTCGCTCTGTGTTTGCAGAATCATAAACACAGTGGGATGATATCCTCTGCTCGCTCTGTGTTAGCAGAATCGTAAACACAGTGGGAAGATACCCTCTGCTCACTATGTGTTAGCAGAATCATAAACACAGTGGGAAGATATACTCTGCTCGCTCTGTGTTTGCAGAATAATAATCACAGTGGGAAGATATCCTCTGCTCGCTTTGTGTTCGCACAGTCGTAAACACAGTGGGAAGATATCCTCTGCTCGCTTTGTGTTAGCAGAGTCGTAAACACAGTGGGAAGATACCCTCGGCTCGCTATGTGTTAGCAGAATCGTAAACACAGTGGGAAGATATCCTCTGCTCGCTATGTGTTAGCAGAATCGTAAACACAGTGGGAAGATATCCTCTGCTCACTATGTGTTAGCAGAGTTGTTAACACAGTGGGAAGATATCCTCTGCTCGCTATGTGTTAGCAGAATCATAAACACAGTGGGAAGATATCCTCTGCTCGCTCTGTGTTAGCAGAATCATAAACACAGTGGGAAGATATCCTCAGCTCGCTATGTGTTAGCAGAATCATAAACACAGTGGGAAGATATCCTCTGCTCGCTCTGTGTTAGCAGAATCATATACACAGTGGGAAGATATCCTCTGCTCGCTTTGTGTTAGCAGAATCGTAAACACAGTGGGAAGATATCCTCTGCTCGCTATGTGTTAGCAGAATCGTAGACACAGTGGGAAGATATCCTCTGCTCTCTTTTTGTTAGCAGAATCATAAACACAATGTGAAGATATCCTCTGCTCAGTTTGTGTTAGCAGAATCATAAACACAGTTGGAAGATATCCTCGGCTCACTTTGTGTTAGCATAATCATAAACATAGTGGGAAGATATTATCGGCTCGCTCTGTGTTAGCAGAATCATAAACACAGTGGGAAGATATCCTGTGCTCGCTCTATGTTAGCAGAATCATAAACACAGTGGGATGATATACTCTGCTCGCTTTGTGTTAGCAGAATCGTAAACACAGAGGGAAGATATCCTCTGCTCGCTAAGCGCTAGCAGAATTGTAAACACAGTGGAAAGATATCCTCTGCTCGCTCTGTGTTTGCAGAATCATAAACAAAGTGGAAAGATAGCCTCTGCTCGCTATGTGTTAGCAGAATCATAAACACAGTGGGAAGATATCCTCTGCTCACTCTGTGTTAGCAGAATCATAAACACAGTGGGAAGATATCCTCTGCTTGCTCTGTGTTAGCAGAATCGTAAACAGAGTGGGAAGATATCCTCGGCTCGCTCTGTGTGAGCAGAATCATAAACACAGTGGGAAGATATCCTCTGCTCGCTCTGTGTTTGCAGAATCATAAACACAGTGGGAAGATATCCCCTGCTCGCTATGTGTTAGCAGAATCATAATCACAGTGGGAAGATATCCTCTGCACGCTATGTGTTAGCAGCATCATAAACACAGTGGGAAGATATCCTCTGCTCGCTCTGTGTTAGCAGAATCATAAACACAGTGCGAAGATATCCTCTGCTCGCTATGTGTTAACAGAATCATAAACACAGTGGGAAGATATCCTCTGCTCGCTTTGTGTTAGCAGAAGCATAAACATAGTGGGAAGATATCCTCTGCTCGCTATTTGTTAGCAGAATCATAAACACAGTGGGATTATATCCTCTGCTCACTCTGTGTTTGCAGAATCATAAACACAGTGGGAAGATATCCTCTGCTCGCTCTGTGTTAGCAGAATCGTAAACACAGTGGGAAGATATCCTCTGCTCGCTCTGTGTTAGCAGAATCATAAACACAGTGGGAAGATATCCTCAGCTCGCTATGTGTTAGCAGTATCATAAACACAGTGGGAAGATATCCTCTGCTCGCTCTGTGTTAGCAGAATCATATACACAGTGGGAAGATATCCTCTGCTCGCTTTGTGTTAGCAGAATCGTAAACACAGTGGGAAGATATTCTCTGCTCGCTATGTTTTAGCAGAATCGTAAACACAGTGGGAAGATATCCTCTGCTCGCTATGTGTTAGCAGAATCATAAACTCAGTGGGAAGATATCCTCTGCTCGATCTGTGTTTGCAGAATCATAAACACAGTGGAAAAATATCCTCTGCTCGCTATGTGTTAGCAGAATCATAAACACAGTGGGAAGATATCTTCTGCTCGCTCTGTGTTTGCAGAATCGTAAACAGAGTGGGAAGATATCCTCGGCTCGCTCTGTGTTAGCAGAATCATAAACACAGTGGGAAGATATCCTCTGCTCGCTCTGTGTTTGCAGAATCATAAACACAGTGGGAAGATATCCCCTGCTCGCTAAGTGTTAGCAGAATCGTAAACACAGTGGGAAGATATCCTCTGCTCGCTATGAGTTAGCAGAATCATAAACACAGTGGGAAGATATCCTCTGCCCGCTCTGTGTTTGCAGAATCATAAACACAGTGGAAAGATATCCTCTGCTCGCTATGTGTTAGCAGAATCATAAACACAGTGGGAAAATATCCTCTGCTCGCTCTGTGTTAGCAGAATCATAAACACAGTGGGAAGATATCCTCGGCTTGCTGTATGTTAGCAGAATCGCAAACACAGTGGGAAGATATCCTCTGCTCGCTCTGTGTTAGCAGAATCATAAGCACAGTGGGAAGATATCCTCTGCTCACTTTGTGTTAGCAGAATTGTAAACACAGTGAGAAGATATCGTCTGCTCGCTCTGTGTTAGCAGAATCGTAAACACAGTGGGAAGATATCTTCTGCTCGCTCTGTGTTAGCAGAATCGTAAACACAGTGTAAAGGTATCCTCGGCTCGCTATGTGTTAGCAGAATCACAAACACAGTGGGAAGATATCCTCTGCTCGCTATTTGTTAGCAGAGTCGTAAACACAGTGGGAAGATATCCTCTGCTCGCTATATGTTAGCAGAATCATAAACACAGTGGGAATATATCCACTGCTCGCTCTGTGTTAGCAGAATCATAAACACAGTGGGAAGATATCCTCTGCTCGCTTTTTGTTAGCAGAATCATAAACACAGTGGGAAGATATCCTCTGCTCGCTATGTGTCAGCAGAATCATAAACACAGTGGGAAGATATCCTCTGCTGACTCTGTGTTAGCAGAATCGTAAACACAGTGGGAAGATATCCTCTGCTCGCTATGTGTTAGCAGAATCATAATCACAGTGGGAAGATATCCTCTGCACGCTATGTGCTAGCAGAATCATAAACACAGTGGGAAGATATCCTCTGCTCGCTCTGTGTTAGCAGAATCATAAACACAGTGGGAAGATATCCTCTGCTCGCTATGTGTTAACAGAATCATAAACAAAGTGGGAAGATATCCTCTGCTCGCTTTGTGTTAACAGAATCATAAACACAGTGGGAAGATAGCCTCTGCTCGCTATGTGTTCGCAGAATCATAAAAACAGTGGGAAGATATCCTCTGCTCGCTCTGTGTTTGCAGAATCATAAACACAGTGGGATGATATCCTCTGCTCGCTCTGTGTTAGCAGAATCGTAAACACAGTGGGAAGATACCCTCTGCTCACTATGTGTTAGCAGAATCATAAACACAGTGGGAAGATATACTCTGCTCGCTCTGTGTTTGCAGAATAATAATCACAGTGGGAAGATATCCTCTGCTCGCTTTGTGTTCGCACAGTCGTAAACACAGTGGGAAGATATCCTCTGCTCGCTTTGTGTTAGCAGAGTCGTAAACACAGTGTGAAGATATCCTCTGCTCGCTGTGTGTTCGCAGAATCATAAACACAGTGGGAAGATATCCTCTGCTCGCTATGTGTTAGCAGAATCATAAACACAGTGGGAAGATATCCTCTGCTCGCTATGTGTCAGCAGAATCACAATCACAGTGGGAATATATCCGCTGCTCGCTATGTGTTAGCAGAATCGTAAACACAGTGGGAAGATATCCTCTGCTCACTATATGGTTGCCGAATCACATTCACAGTGGGAAGATATCCTCTGCTCGCTGTGTGTTAGCAGAATCATAAACACAGTGGGAAGATATCCTCGGCTCGCTATGTGTTAGCAGAATCATAAAAACAGTGGGAAGATATCCTCTGCTCGCTCTCTGTTAGCAGAATCATAAACACAGTGGGAAGATATCCTCGGTCCCTGTATGTTAGCAGAATCGTAAACACAGTGGGAAGATATCCTCTGCTTGCTATTTTTTAGCAGTATTGTAAACACAGTGGGAAGATATCCTCGGTCCCTATATGTTAGCAGAATCGTAAACACAGTGGGAAGATATACTCTGCTCGCTATGTTTTAGCAGAATGATAAACACAGTGGGAAGATATCCTCTGCTCGCTATGTGCTAGCAGAATCATAAACACAGTGGGAAGATATCCTCTGCTCGCTCTGTGTTTGCAGAATCATAAACAAAGTGGAAAGATAGCCTCTGCTCGCTATGTGTTAGCAGAATCTTAAACACAGTGGGAAGATATCCTCTGCTCACTCTGTGCTAGCAGAATCATAAACACAGTGGGAAGATATCCTCTGCTCACTATGTGTTAGCAGAGTCGTTAACACAGTGGGAAGATATCCTCTGCTCGCTATGTGTTAGCAGAATCATAAACACAGTGGGAAGATATCCTCTGCTCGCTCTGTGTTAGCAGAATCATAAACACAGTGGGAAGATATCCTCAGCTCGCTATGTGTTAGCAGAATCATAAACACAGTGGGAAGATATCCTCTGCTCGCTCTGTGTTAGCAGAATCATATACACAGTGGGAAGATATCCTCTGCTCGCTTTGTGTTAGCAGAATCGTAAACACAGTGGGAAGATATCCTCTGCTCGCTATGTGTTAGCAGAATCGTAGACACAGTGGGAAGATATCCTCTGCTCTCTTTTTGTTAGCAGAGTCATAAACACAATGTGAAGATATCCTCTGCTCAGTTTGTGTTAGCAGAATCATAAACACAGTTGGAAGATATCCTCAGCTCACTTTGTGTTAGCATAATCATAAACACAGTAGGAAGATATCCTCTGCTCGCTCTGTGTTAGCAGAATCATAAACATAGTGGGAAGATATTATCGGCTCGCTCTGTGTTAGCAGAATCATAAACACAGTGGGAAGATATCCTGTGCTCGCTCTATGTTAGCAGAATCATAAACACAGTGGGATGATATACTCTGCTCGCTTTGTGTTAGCAGAATCGTAAACACAGAGGGAAGATATCCTCTGCTCGCTAAGTGCTAGCAGAATTGTAAACACAGTGGAAAGATATCCTCTGCTCGCTCTGTGTTAGCAGAATCGTAAACACAGTGGGAAGATATCCTCTCCTCGCTATGTGTTAGCAGAATCATAAACACAGTGGGAAGATATCCAATGCTCGCTCTGTGTTAGCAGAATCGTAAACACAGTGGGAAGATACCCTCGGCTCGCTCTGTGTTAACAGAATCATAAAGACAGTGGGAAGATATCCTCTGCTTGCTCTGTGTTAGCAGAATCATAAACACAGTGGGAAGGTATCCTCTGCTCACTATAGGTTAGCAGAAACGTAAACACAGTGGGAAGATATCCTCTGCTCGCTGTGTGTTAGCAGAATCATAAACACAGTGGGAAGATATCCTCTGCTCGCTATGTGTCAGCAGAATCACAATCACAGTGGGAATATATCCGCTGCTCGCTATGTGTTAGCAGAATCGTAAACACAGTGGGAAGATATCCTCTGCTCACTATATGGTTGCCGAATCACATTCACAGTGGGAAGATATCCTCTGCTCGCTGTGTGTTAGCAGAATCATAAACACAGTGGGAAGATATCCTCGGCTCGCTATGTGTTAGCAGAATCATAAAAACAGTGGGAAGATATCCTCTGCTCGCTCTCTGTTAGCAGAATCATAAACACAGTGGGAAGATATCCTCGGTCCCTATATGTTAGCAGAATCGTAAACACAGTGGGAAGATATCCTCTGCTTGCTATTTTTTAGCAGTATTGTAAACACAGTGGGAAGATATCCTCGGCTTGCTCTGTGTTAGCAGAATCATAAACACAGTGGGAAGATATACTCTGCTCGCTATGTTTTAGCAGAATGATAAACACAGTGGGAAGATATCCTCTGCTCGCTATGTGCTAGCAGAATCATAAACACAGTGGGAAGATATCCTCTGCTCGCTCTGTGTTTGCAGAATCATAAACAAAGTGGAAAGATAGCCTCTGCTCGCTATGTGTTAGCAGAATCTTAAACACAGTGGGAAGATATCCTCTGCTCACTCTGTGCTAGCAGAATCATAAACACAGTGGGAAATTATCCTCTGCTTGCTCTGTGTTAGCAGAATCATAAACAGAGTGGGAAGATATCCTCGGCTCGCTCTGTGTTTGCAGAATCATAAACACAGTGGGAAGATATCCCCTGCTCGCTATGTGTTAGCAGAATCATAAACACAGTGGGAAGATATCCTCTGCACGCTATGTGTTAGCAGCATCATAAACACAGTGGGAAAATATCCTCTGCTCGCTCTGTGTTAGCAGAATCATAAACACAGTGCGAAGATATCCTCTGCTCGCTATGTGTTAACAGAATCATAAACACAGTGGGAAGATATCCTCTGCTCGCCTTGTGTTAGCAGAAGCATAAACATAGTGGGAAGATATCCTCTGCTCGCTATTTGTTAGCAGAATCATAAACACAGTGGGAATATATCCTCTGCTCACTCTGTGTTTGCAGAATCATAAACACAGTGGGAAGATATCCTCTGCTCGCTCTGTGTTAGCAGAATCGTAAACACAGTGGGAAGATATCCTCTGCTCGCTCTGTGTTAGCAGAATCATAAACACAGTGGGAAGGTATCCTCAGCTCGCTATGTGTTAGCAGAATCATAAACACAGTGGGAAGATATCCTCTGCTCGCTCTGTGTTAGCAGAATCATATACACAGTGGGAAGATATCCTCTGCTCGCTTTGTGTTAGCAGAATCGTAAACACAGTGGGAAGATATCCTCTGCTCGCTATGTGTTAGCAGAATCGTAAACACAGTGGGAAGATATCCTCTGCTCGCTATGTGTTAGCAGAATCATAAACTCAGTGGGAAGATATCCTCTGCTCTATCTGTGTTTGCAGAATCATAAACACAGTGGAAAAATATCCTCTGCTCGCTATGTGTTAGCAGAATCATAAACACAGTGGGAAGATATCCTCTGCTCACTCAGTGTTAGCAGAATCATAAACACAGTGGGAAGATATCCTCTGCCCGCTCTGTGTTTGCAGAATCGTAAACAGAGTGGGAAGATATCCTCGGCTCGCTCTGTGTTAGCAGAATCATAAACACAGTGGGAAGATATCCTCTGCTCGCTCTGTGTTTGCAGAATCATAAACACAGTGGGAAGATATCCCCTGCTCGCTAAGTGTTAGCAGAATCGTAAACACAGTGGGAAGATATCCTCTGCTCGCTATGAGTTAGCAGAATCATAAACACAGTGGGAAGATATCCTCTGCTCGCTCTGTGTTTGCAGAATCATAAACACAGTGGAAAGATATCCTCTGCTCGCTATGTGTTAGCAGAATCATAAACACAGTGGGAAAATATCCTCTGCTCGCTCTGTGTTAGCAGAATCATAAACACAGTGGGAAGATATCCTCGGTCCCTATATGTTAGCAGAATCGTAAACACAGTGGGAAGATATCCTCTGCTTGCTATTTTTTAGCAGTATTGTAAACACAGTGGGAAGATATCCTCGGCTCGCTCTGTGTTTGCAGAATCATAAACAAAGTGGAAAGATAGCCTCTGCTCGCTATGTGTTAGCAGAATCATAAACACAGTGGGAAGATATCCTCTGCTCACTCTGTGTTAGCAGAATCATAAACACAGTGGGAAGATATCCTCTGCTTGCTCTGTGTTAGCAGAATCATAAACAGAGTGGGAAGATATCCTCGGCTCGCTCTGTGTTAGCAGAATCATAAACACAGTGGGAAGATATCCTCTGCTCGCTCTGTGTTTGCAGAATCATAAACACAGTGGGAAGATATCCCCTGCTCGCTATGTGTTAGCAGAATCATAATCACAGTGGGAAGATATCCTCTGCACGCTATGTGTTAGCAGCATCATAAACACAGTGGGAAGATATCCTCTGCTCGCTCAGTGTTAGCAGAATCATAAACACAGTGCGAAGATATCCTCTGCTCGCTATGTGTTAACAGAATCATAAATACAATGGGAAGATATCCTCTGCTCGCTTTGTGTTAGCAGAAGCATAAACATAGTGGGAAGATATCCTCTGCTCGCTATTTGTTAGCAGAATCATAAACACAGTGGGAATATATCCTCTGCTCACTCTGTGTTTGCAGAATCATAAACACAGTGGGAAGATATCCTCTGCTCGCTCTGTGTTAGCAGAATCGTAAACACAGTGGGAAGATATCCTCTGCTCGCTCTGTGTTAGCAGAATCATAAACACAGTGGGAAGATATCCTCAGCTCGCTATGTGTTAGCAGAATCATAAACACAGTGGGAAGATATCCTCTGCTCGCTCTGTGTTAGCAGAATCATATACACAGTGGGAAGATATCCTCTGCTCGCTTTGTGTTAGCAGAATCGTAAACACAGTGGGAAGATATCCTCTGCTCGCTATGTGTTAGCAGAATCGTAAACACAGTGGGAAGATATCCTCTGCTCGCTATGTGTTAGCAGAATCATAAACTCAGTGGGAAGATATCCTCTGCTCTATCTGTGTTTGCAGAATCATAAACACAGTGGAAAAATATCCTCTGCTCGCTATGTGTTAGCAGAATCATAAACACAGTGGGAAGATATCCTCTGCTCACTCAGTGTTAGCAGAATCATAAACACAGTGGGAAGATATCCTCTGCCCGCTCTGTGTTTGCAGAATCGTAAACAGAGTGGGAAGATATCCTCGGCTCGCTCTGTGTTAGCAGAATCATAAACACAGTGGGAAGATATCCTCTGCTCGCTCTGTGTTTGCAGAATCATAAACACAGTGGGAAGATATCCCCTGCTCGCTAAGTGTTAGCAGAATCGTAAACACAGTGGGAAGATATCCTCTGCTCGCTATGAGTTAGCAGAATCATAAACACAGTGGGAAGATATCCTCTGCTCGCTCTGTGTTTGCAGAATCATAAACACAGTGGAAAGATATCCTCTGCTCGCTATGTGTTAGCAGAATCATAAACACAGTGGGAAAATATCCTCTGCTCGCTCTGTGTTAGCAGAATCATAAACACAGTGGGAAGATATCCTCGGTCCCTATATGTTAGCAGAATCGTAAACACAGTGGGAAGATATCCTCTGCTTGCTATTTTTTAGCAGTATTGTAAACACAGTGGGAAGATATCCTCGGCTCGCTCTGTGTTTGCAGAATCATAAACAAAGTGGAAAGATAGCCTCTGCTCGCTATGTGTTAGCAGAATCATAAACACAGTGGGAAGATATCCTCTGCTCACTCTGTGTTAGCAGAATCATAAACACAGTGGGAAGATATCCTCTGCTTGCTCTGTGTTAGCAGAATCATAAACAGAGTGGGAAGATATCCTCGGCTCGCTCTGTGTTAGCAGAATCATAAACACAGTGGGAAGATATCCTCTGCTCGCTCTGTGTTTGCAGAATCATAAACACAGTGGGAAGATATCCCCTGCTCGCTATGTGTTAGCAGAATCATAATCACAGTGGGAAGATATCCTCTGCACGCTATGTGTTAGCAGCATCATAAACACAGTGGGAAGATATCCTCTGCTCGCTCAGTGTTAGCAGAATCATAAACACAGTGCGAAGATATCCTCTGCTCGCTATGTGTTAACAGAATCATAAATACAATGGGAAGATATCCTCTGCTCGCTTTGTGTTAGCAGAAGCATAAACATAGTGGGAAGATATCCTCTGCTCGCTATTTGTTAGCAGAATCATAAACACAGTGGGAATATATCCTCTGCTCACTCTGTGTTTGCAGAATCATAAACACAGTGGGAAGATATCCTCTGCTCGCTCTGTGTTAGCAGAATCGTAAACACAGTGGGAAGATATCCTCTGCTCGCTCTGTGTTAGCAGAATCATAAACACAGTGGGAAGATATCCTCAGCTCGCTATGTGTTAGCAGAATCATAAACACAGTGGGAAGATATCCTCTGCTCGCTCTGTGTTAGCAGAATCATATACACAGTGGGAAGATATCCTCTGCTCGCTTTGTGTTAGCAGAATCGTAAACACAGTGGGAAGATATCCTCTGCTCGCTATGTGTTAGCAGAATCGTAAACACAGTGGGAAGATATCCTCTGCTCGCTATGTGTTAGCAGAATCATAAACTCAGTGGGAAGATATCCTCTGCTCGATCTGTGTTTGCAGAATCATAAACACAGTGGAAAAATATCCTCTGCTCGCTATGTGTTAGCAGAATCATAAACACAGTGGGAAGATATCCTCTGCTCGCTCTGTGTTAGCAGAATCATAAACACAGTGGGAAGATATCCTCTGCCCGCTCTGTGTTTGCAGAATCGTAAACAGAGTGGGAAGATATCCTCGGCTCGCTCTGTGTTAGCAGAATCATAAACACAGTGGGAAGATATCCTCTGCTCGCTCTGTGTTTGCAGAATCATAAACACAGTGGGAAGATATCCCCTGCTCGCTAAGTGTTAGCAGAATCGTAAACACAGTGGGAAGATATCCTCTGCTCGCTATGAGTTAGCAGAATCATAAACACAGTGGGAAGATATCCTCTGCTCGCTCTGTGTTTGCAGAATCATAAACACAGTGGAAAGATATCCTCTGCTCGCTATGTGTTAGCAGAATCATAAACACAGTGGGAAAATATCCTCTGCTCGCTCTGTGTTAGCAGAATCATAAACACAGTGGGAAGATATCCTCGGCTTGCTGTATGTTAGCAGAATCGCAAACACAGTGGGAAGATATCCTCTGCTCGCTCTGTGTTAGCAGAATCATAAGCACAGTGGGAAGATATCCTCTGCTCACTTTGTGTTAGCAGAATTGTAAACACAGTGAGAAGATATCGTCTGCTCGCTCTGTGTTAGCAGAATCGTAAACACAGTGGGAAGATATCCTCTGCTCGCTCTGTGTTAGCAGAATCGTAAACACAGTGTAAAGGTATCCTCGGCTCGCTATGTGTTAGCAGAATCACAAACACAGTGGGAAGATATCCTCTGCTCGCTATGTGTTAGCAGAGTCATAAACACAGTGGGAAGATATCCTCTGCTCGCTATATGTTAGCAGAATCATAAACACAGTGGGAATATATCTACTGCTCGCTCTGTGTTAGCAGAATCATAAACACAGTGGGAAGATATCCTCTGCTCGCTTTTTGTTAGCAGAATCATAAACACAGTGGGAAGATATCCTCTGCTCGCTATGTGTCCGCAGAATCATAAACACAGTGGGAAGATATCCTCTGCTGACTCTGTGTTAGCAGAATCGTAAACACAGTGGGAAGATATCCTCTGCTCGCTATGTGTTAGCAGAATCATAATCACAGTGGGAAGATATCCTCTGCACGCTATGTGCTAGCAGAATCATAAACACAGTGGGAAGATATCCTCTGCTCGCTCTGTGTTAGCAGAATCATAAACACAGTGGGAAGATATCCTCTGCTCGCTATGTGTTAACAGAATCATAAACAAAGTGGGAAGATATCCTCTGCTCGCTTTGTGTTAACAGAATCATAAACACAGTGGGAAGATAGCCTCTGCTCGCTATGTGTTCGCAGAATCATAAAAACAGTGGGAAGATATCCTCTGCTCGCTCTGTGTTTGCAGAATCATAAACACAGTGGGATGATATCCTCTGCTCGCTCTGTGTTAGCAGAATCGTAAACAAAGTGGGAAGATACCCTCTGCTCACTATGTGTTAGCAGAATCATAAACACAGTGGGAAGATATACTCTGCTCGCTCTGTGTTTGCAGAATCATAATCACAGTGGGAAGATATCCTCTGCTCGCTTTGTGTTCGCACAGTCGTAAACACAGTGGGAAGATATCCTCTGCTCGCTTTGTGTTAGCAGAGTCGTAAACACAGTGTGAAGATATCCTCTGCTCGCTGTGTGTTAGCAGAATCATAAACACAGTGGGAAGATATCCTCGGCTCGCTATGTGTTAGCAGAATCGTAAACACAGTGGGAAGATATCCTCTGCTCGCTATGTGTTAGCAGAATCGTAAACACAGTGGGAAGATATCCTCTGCTCGCTATGTGTTAGCAGAGTCGTTAACACAGTGGGAAGATATCCTCTGCTCGCTATGTGTTAGCAGAATCATAAACACAGTGGGAAGATATCCTCTGCTCGCTTTGTGTTAGCAGAATCATAAACACAGTGGGAAGATATCCTCTGCTCGCTATGTGTTAGCAGAATCATAAACACAGCGGGAAGATGTCCTCTGCTCGCTATTTCTCGTGAATTCAGCAACCTGGCGAACTCTCATTTACAGCTACTATCACCATGTTCACCATTGTTACTGAGGCCCTTAAATCAAAAGTCACATTAGCAAGTTTCAGATTGATGTATCAGAACATGTGACAAGGCACCCTAGTTGTAGCATATTACAGAGAAGACACCTTCATCAGGAGCAAAACAAGTGCTGAACAGTCATAGCAAGTAAAATTATGTACTAACAGAAACATGTAGCTCCCTGTAAGTATGTTAGTTTTGTGTGATAAAAAACTTGAATCATTACTGCCAGCCATATGGTATACATATTGCCAAACCGTCATAGGATTTCTTGGTACCAAATAGCAGATGAACCCTTGGGGTGGAAATATTCTAACTGATCAGCAAAGGCCACTTTAAGAAAAATACAAAAATTCCCATTTTTTTCTCTGTAATTAAAAACTCATTGATGAAATTAGATTTTCAGAAATCACTGCAGCCTGGTATATGGGCCGTTTTTTTTTGTTAAAACTAGTTGCCCTTGTTAAATGAGCTTATTATATTTGCCTTCACAGAAGAAGACTGTTGGGAAATTCCAAATCTAATTAGTTCGACACAGGAATTTGTTGCAAAATGTAGACATCAGCATGCCATATGTTATGAAGAAATGTGCACAATGTGGTAAAAGTCCTCAGGGCAGCAAGACCAGACAGGATTACTCTCAAATCCTCAAGAAAATGAGCAAGGATCCCCACTGAACCAGCAAATTTATCAATGAGTAGCTGAGCCATAAAAAGCATGAAGCATTCCTTGGTTTGTGTTGTGTTAGCCCATCTCAGTTAAGTTGGCAGTCGGGGTGCTGCAATTGTCCCCAGTACCCACCCCGGGTTAGGGAAGAGTAAATTGGTCAAGGTGGTCTCAGCTGCTGCTCAATGTCCAGAGATCCCTGTTGGTAGACACCTGTCCAATAGTCCGGAGTCTTAGGGGGCAAACGTCAGAGATGATATTATAGAGGAACAATAGACGACTTATGTAGACTAGCTACCAGTCTGACAAAGAGCCACTTCAACACCTTGCACTGAATATACCGTACCTTTTAGTACATTTTTGGAACCCACAAATATACTTTGAAAAGGCTCTGGGGTGTCAGAAGCCTCGGGCACATTTTTGAATGTGCCTTTAACTCCAGCAGTACTGGTCTCAGATCTCAATCGCCCTTAAACCGCTCTAGACTTTATGTTAAGACTTCTTTTGGAGACCACTACTTGATCCTAGAATGGGCCATCAAATTGACATTCAACCTGTAAAGGAGTTGGGATGTTCTACATTCTAAGACCTTACCAGATGATTCAAACTAATGTTAGTTCAGCCTACCTCAGACACCCAGGCAGATACACTGACATCAAGCATGTTTAATCCTGAACTTTACAAATCAAATCAAATCAAATCAACTTTTATTGTCATTGTTAGTGCACAAGTGCAGTACAACGAAATGTAGGCTTGCGGCACCCGAGAGCGTACATTTAGATTAAGACATTTAAACATTCAACATACATTTGGCTTGTAATACATTAACATAAACATAACCATAATAAAGTGCATTGGCAGATGTGCAGGCTTTAGAGTTTATTTGTGGAGTTCAGTAGGGTGACAGCCCTGGGAAAGAAGCTGTTCCTAAATCTGGTCGTACGGGTGCGAATGCATCTGTAGCGTCTCCCAGATGGCAGGGGGGCGAACAGACTGTGGCTGGGGTGGGTAGGGTCTTTGATGATGGACTGTGACCTCCGTAAACAGCGTTTCTGGTGCATAAGTCTTCCTACATAAAAACAGGTTACTGTTTTCCTGAAAGCAATGCATTCTGTGAAGTACTTTGTGACATGATGAGGAACTATATAAATGGAAATATCGTTACAATTATATAAATTTATATCGGTAGCTAGACAAACTCATTCCTGTTCATTGCTGTAACAGTGCTGGCTTTAGTGTTTTATCTGGTTTGTTTGAGTGACTGATACATTTATTGTTATCTCCCAACTGACTTCCCTGAATTATGCTTTCAACGTCACTTTTTACTACCTTACACGAATATGCTAATCATTCCGATTAAAAATGCATGTTAACCAGAGAGTCTTCCTTTCAATAAAGCTACTACAAAGTATTCTCTTTTCCCCATTTGTAGTGAAATGACACGTAAGCAAATATTATAAACAACAGCACAACAAACCCGTCATGAAACATAACCAACAGTCAGCCTTAAAAATTAACATGGCTGACCTAGTTAGTACTGTTTTGAATGTGAACAATAGTTCAAAGGCAAAATTCATTTTATAGCATGTCATTCTTGATTGTGCTGCTTGTTTTCTCTGTAATTTTCAGTATAAATAGAATGGATCGCAGTCAATCTTTTTTTTAACCTTTGAACTGTGATGCCCCATTGCTAATGGATTTAATTGCACTGAATGTTGGAAAGGCTGGTAGCTCAGCCAGTTAGGGTAGTGTGTAGCCAACCCACGCGAACCAGAAAAGATCCCGGGACTGAAGTTGTTGTTGAACACATGGGAGTACGATATTGTTGCTATCACGGAGACATGGTTGAGGGAGGGTCAGGACTGGCAGCTCAATATTCCGGGGTATAGAATCTTCAGGCGAGACAGAGGGGGGTGTAAAAGGGGAGGGGGTGTTGCAATATTAATTAAGGAGTCAATTACTGCTGTAAGGAGGGATGATATATTAGCGGGTTCCTCTAATGAGGCCATATGGGTAGAACTTAAGAACAAAAAGGGGGCAAGCACTTTGCTGGGAGTGTACTATAGGCCCCCAAACAGTCAGGGGGAGATAGAGGAACAGATATGTAGGCAAATCTCAGAGAAGTGCGAAAATAATAGGGTAATAATAGTGGGGGATTTCAACTTCCCCAATATAAATTGGGACAGTCAGAGTGTGAAAGGCTTAGAGGGTGCAGAATTCTTAAAGTGCATCCAGGAGAGCTTTTTGAGCCAACATGTAGAAAGTCCTACAAGAGAGGGGGCGGTACTGGACCTAATTCTGGGGAATGTAGCCGGGCAAGTGGTGGAAGTGTCAGTAGGAGAGCATTTTGGCGACAGTGACCATAATTCGGTGAGATTTAAGGTGGTCATGGAAAAAGACAAAGACGGCCCGGAAATAAGGGTTCTAAATTGGGGGAAGGCCGATTTTAATATGATAAGGCAGGATCTGGCCAAAGTGGACTGGGAGCAGCTGCTTATAGGAAAATCCACATCAAAACAGTGGGAGACTTTCAGAAGGGAAATAGAGAGAGTACAACGCCAACATGTTCCTGTAAAGGTCAAGGGTGGGACCAACAAGCAAAGGGAACCTTGGATGACAAGGGATATACAAAAATGCATTAGAAATAAAAGGGGGGCTTTTGGCAGTTACAAAAGACTAAAGACAGAAGAAGCCCTAGAGGAGTATAAAAAGTGCAGGGGCATACTTAAAAAAGAAATTAGGAGGGCGAGGAGGGGCCATGAAATAACACTGGCGAGCAAAATAAAGGAAAATCCTAAGATGTTTTATAAGTATATTAAGGGCAAGAGGATAACCAGGGAAAGGGTAGGGCCCATTAGGGACCAAAGTGGCAATCTGTGTGTAGAGCCAGAGGATGTAGGCGGGGTTTTAAATGAATTTTTTGCATCTGTGTTCACTATGGAGAAAGACGATGCAGACATAGAAATCGGGCAAGGGGACTGTGACATACTTGAACATATTAGCATCGAGAGGGAGGAGGTGCTAGCGGTTTTAGCGGGCCAAAAAGTGGATAAATCCCCAGGCCCGGACGAGATGTATCCCAGGCTGCTGTGGGAGGCAAGGGAGGAGATTGCAGGGGCTCTGACACTAATTTTCAGAACCTCTCTGGCCACAGGGGATGTACCAGAGGACTGGAGAACAGCTAACGTAGTACCATTATTCAAGAAGGGTAGCAGGGATAAACCAGGGAATTACAGGCCAGTGAGCCTAACATCTGTGGAAGGGAAATTATTGGAAAAAATTCTGAGAGACAAAATTAATCTCCACTTGGAGAGGCAAGGATTAATCGGGGATAGTCAGCATGGCTTTGTCAAGGGTAAATCATGTCTAACAAATCTGATCGAATTTTTTGAGGGGGTGACTAGTGGGGTGGATGAGGGAAATGCTGTGGATGTGGTTTACATGGACTTCAGTAAAGCTTTTGACAAAGTCCCGCATAGGAGACTGGTCAAGAAGGTAAGAGCCCATGGGATCCAGGGTGCCTTGGCGCGTTGGATCCTAAACTGGCTGAGTGGCAGGAGGCAGAGGGTGATGGTCGAAGGTTGCTTTTGTGACTGGAAGCCTGTGTCCAGTGGGGTACCTCAGGGATCGGTGCTGGGTCCCTTATTGTTTGTGATCTACATAAATGATTTGGATGAGAATGTAAAAGGTATGATCAGCAAGTTCGCAGATGACACGAAAATTGGTGGGGTGGTAAATTGCAAGGAGGAAAGCCTCCGGCTACAGGACGATATAAACGGGTTGGTCAGATGGGCGGAAAAGTGGCAAATGGAATTTAACCCTGAAAAGTGCGAGGTGATGCATTTTGGACGGACAAATAAGGCAAGGGAATACACAATGAGTGGTAGGACCCTAGGAAGTACAGAGGGTCAGAGGGACCTTGGTGTACATGTACATAGATCCCTGAAAGCAGCGGAGCAGGTAGATAAGGTGGTTAAAAAGGCATATGGGATACTTGCCTTCATTAGCCGAGGCATAGAATATAAGAGCAGGGAGGTTATGATGGAGCTGTACAAAACGCTGGTGAGGCCACAGCTGGAGTACTGTGTGCAGTTCTGGTCGCCTCACTATAGGAAGGATGTGATTGCTTTGGAGAGGGTGCAGAGAAGATTCACCAGGATGTTACCTGGGATGGAGCGCCTCAGCTATGAAGAGAGGCTGGACAGGCTGGAGTTGTTTTCCTTGGAGCAGAGAAGGCTGAGGGGGGACCTGATTGAGGTGTACAAAATAATGAGGGGCATAGATAGGGTAGATAAAGAGGAACTTTTCCCCTTAGTGGGGGGGTCAATAACAAGGGGGCATAGATTCAGGGTAAGGGGCAGGAGATTTAGAGGGGATTTGAGGAGGAACTTTTTCACCCAGAGGGTGGTTGGAATGTGGAACTCAATGCCTGAAAGGGTGGTGGAGGCAGGAACCCTCACAACATTCAAGAAGCATTTGGATGAGCACTTGAAATGCCATTGCATACAAGGCTATGGACCAAATGCTGGAAAATGGGATTAGACTGGACAGGGATGGATGGGCGGCGCAGACACGATGGGCCGAAGGGCCTCTTTCTGTGCTGTAAAACTCTATGGCCTAGAAATTGGGTTTTGGCTTAGCCAGGGCTTTAGCGCCGGAAATTAGTGCCGGCGCTAAGTCCCCTGCGCGCGCCAAAAATTCAGTGGCGCCGCGCCCAAACGGCTGCCGGCGCTACTGAAGGGTCTTAGCGCCTGGAAAAGGGCGCTAACTGCCGTTTCGCGCCGCAATTCCGGCGCTGCGTCACCCGATGCGGTGCGGCAGGCTGGGGAAGTGCAGGCCTCCTCCTTCCGTTAAGGAGGAGCTGCCTGCACCCGGCCGCGGCCCGCGCAAATCTCCTCAAAAATGAGCCCGGCACCTCGGACAAGTGCCGGGCTTGCATCTGTTCCGGGGGGGGGGGGGGAGAAGTCCGGGGAGGGAGCTGCGGGCAGGCGGCCGGCGGGAAAGCGGCCGGCCGCCACGGGGCCTTTAATGCGCCGGCGCAAACACATGTTGGACTCTGTTGCCAGAGCCTTAGTTGCGGCTGCCACGGGCGAGGCGGCCGCAACTGAATTTCGGCGCTGGGGCCCGTCGGCATGGCAACCGGGACGCTGCGCACACCGATGACGTCATCGGTGCCGGCGCAGCGCTACCGGTGCAACGCCGCTTTAGGGCCCCAGGGAATTTTTCAACTGTCCATAACTCTGGCGCTAGTCCCTCTAGCGCCTCAAAAGCGGCGCTAAGGCTAGTGAATTTCAAGGCCTATGACTCTATGGGCTAGATTTTCAGTTGCTTGCGCCAGCAGTTAGCGCCTTAAGAGAAGTGATTTTCGGGCGCTATGCGTGTAGCGCCTGGGCGCAGCGCAGTTTGCGCCCCGCCCCAAATTAAGTTGCCCGTTAGCGCCGGCGCAAAGTTTAGCGGCCGCCCGGATGCGCGCGCAGAAAATGACGTCACATCCTCGTGCAACGCCCTTTGGCCGCCCCGAATCCAAACTTCAGTCGGACCGCCCGATTGTGCGGCTGGCGTCCAGTGCGTTTGTAAAATGGAACGCAACACACCCTGGGGAGCGCAAATTAAAGGGCCCTCCTCCTGCACTATAATGGAAGGAACCAGTGTGTTGTGAATGGTGTATTTATTCCGGACACCACCACCACCACCACCACCTCCACCTCCTCCTCCTCCTCCTCCTCCTCCTCCTCCTCCTCCTCCTCCTCCTCCTCCTCCTCCTCCTCCTCGTCTTTCTTCGTCTTTTCCCCCCCAGACTCTGCCTTTGCAAATAAACACATGCACCCTTCCCCTTTAAGAGCTCACTGGCACCAGAGTGTCTGCCGTGCGCAGCGCTCTGCACCGCCGGCTTAGCGCCTAAAGATAGTAGTGGAACGCCTCTTTTAGCGCTCCACCAACCTCTTAGGGCGAAGCCACTGAATTTCCAGCAACGGGGCGCTACTTTGGGGCGGGCGCTAACTTCGGGCGGGCGCTAAGGTTAGCGCCCCAAAACTGTCTATACTGAAAATCTAGGCCCATGACTCTATGACTACCCACTATCTGAGGTAACTCAGCTGATCTCAGCTTAATTGGGTAGTTTCACACAAAGGTTAGCAGAAATGTGGAATAACCTGCTCACCCAATGCTCACTTTGGATTCCACCAGGACTACTCGGCACTGGACTTCATTACAGCCTTGGTCCAAACATGGACAAAAGAGCTCAATTCCAGAGGTGAGGTGAGAGTGACTGCCCTTGACATCAAGGCAGCATTTGACCAAGGAGCCCTAGTAAAATTGAAGTCAATGGGAATCAGGGGGAATACCCTCCTCTGGCTGGAGTCATACCTAGCACAAAGGAAGATGGTTGTGATTGGTGGAGGCCAATCATCACAACCCCAGGACATCGCTGCAGGAGTTCCTCAGAACAGTCCCCTAGGCCGAACTGTCTGCAGCTGCTTCATCAATGACCTTCCCTCCATCATAAGGTCAGGATGTTCACTGACGATTGCATGATTGCACAGTGTTCAGTTCCATTCGCAATTCCTCAGATAGTGAAGCAGTCCATGCCCGCATGCGGCAAGATCTGGGCGACATTCAGCCTTGGGCTGATAAGTGGCAAGTAAAATTTGCACCACACAAGTGCCAGGCAATTACTATCTCCAACAAGCGAGAGTCTAACCACTGCCCCTTGACATTCAACGGCATTACTGTTGCCGAATCCCCCACCATCAACATCCTGGGGGTCACCATTGATCAGAAACTTAACTGGACCAGCCACATAAATACTGTGGCAACAAGAGCAGGTCAGAGGCTGGCTATTAAGCGGCGAGTGACTCACCTCCTGACTCCCCAAAGCCTTTCCACCATCTACAAGGCATAAGTTAGGAGTGTGATGGAATACTCTCCACTTGCCTGGATGAGTGCAGCTCCAACAACACTCAAGAAGCTCGACACCATCCAGGAATAAGCAGCCCGGTTGATTGGCACCGCATCCACCACCTTAAACATTCAAGCCCTCCACCACCGGCGCACCGTGGCTGCAGTGTGTACCATCTACAAGATGCACTGCAGCAACTCGCCAAGGCTTCTTCGGCAGCACCTCCCAAACCCGCGACCTCCAGCACCTACAAGGAAAAGGGAAGCAGGCACCTGGGAACACCAGCACCTCCAAGGTCCCCTCCAGTCACACACCAAACAGACTTGGAAATGTATCACCATTCCTTCATCGTCACTGGGTCAAAATCCTGGAACTGCCTAACTAACAGCACTGTGGGAGTAGCTTCACCACATGAAATGCAGTGGTTCAAGAAGGCGGCTCACCACCAGTTTCTCAAGGGCAGCTATAATTCATCCTACTGTAAAATAGCCTGCTGGCACTCATTGAAGAACTGTTCTCATGAAAAATAGAGTTTGAATTGCACCTGCTGAACCGTATCCCAGCACAGAATTAATGGCCCTGAAAGTCCACGAGCCTTCTGGCATATTCCTGCCATTCGTCAAGGAGGAGTGCAGTGGAAGGGCCTCGAATTAGGCTGGAATTCACATATGTCAAGCTCTAAGCTTTGCTGCTAGTTTCAACAGTACAGAACCTCTGTCCAATCCATAAATGGTCCCCCTTGTGTCAGAGGGGCCCTAGCCAAGGGGAAGGAACTCCCAGACTGGGAGCTTTCTTAGCCCCAGCCTGAGATCTACCAGTACGCTCTCTTAAAGAAGGTGTACCAGCCTCCCAGCTGGCAGGAATGCAGCTCACCTGGGGAGGGGTGGGGGGTGGTCCAGGCCTCCTGGGAGTAGAAGGGGCCAAGCAGTGTCGCTCTGCTGTCAAGTAGGCTCCAAGATAGTACAATGGGAGATTGGAACTAGTCGACCTGTCTGGCAGAATTTTGTAGTGTATGTACCAATAAGAGAGAACTACTTTTACAGCTCCTGTATACTGTAGTACCGGCTGTGACCACACCTGTATATAAGCCTTGAGCATGCCTCTGTACCCCCAGTCTTGAGACTACCCTACTCCAGTAAACACCTGGGGCTAGATTTTCAGTTGCTTGCGCCAGCAGTTAGCGCCTTAAGGGCTAGATTTTCAGTCGCTTGCGCCAGCAGTTAGCGCCTTAAGAGAAGTGATTTCCGGGCGCTATGCGTGTAGCGCCCGGGCGCAGCGCAGTTTGCGCCCCGCCCCAAATTAAGTTGCCCGTTAGCGCCAGCGCAAAGTTTAGCGCCCGCCCGGATGCGCGCGCAGAAAATGACGTCACATCCTCGTGCAACGCCCTTTGGCCGCCCCGATTGCAAACTTCAGTCGGACCACCCCATTGTGCGGCTGGCGGCTGGAGCATTTGGAAAAAGGAACGCAACACAACCAGCGCGGGCCCCGGGGGACGCTAATTAAAGGGAACGTCCTCTCCAGTATAAAGGCCATCCTTTTTTCAGAAAACAGTCTTGTGCAACGCATTTCTGGAGACACAACAAGGAGGATAGCTAACTGGTTTCAAGCAGCAAGAGCCAGGTATTTTTGGACTCAGGCAATAGCGCTGCAAGTGGCCATTTGGAAATTAGACTGTTTGCCAGGATTTGATGGGGGCTGCATGGGGTGCCAACGCGCAGCTGCAGCGCCATGTCCGTAGGGCTCGCAGACGCATTGTGAGAGGGGCAGCCCTGGCTAGAGGCAGAGGGGGCTACAGGCGTCGGCCACGTAGGCCTTACCCAGTCAGGCTATACCGCCAGCAGCGCTCCTACCTAAACATGAGTGCCGCGCGATGTGTTAGAAGGCTCCGATTCCGAAAGGAGGTGATTGCAGAGATCTGCCACCTGCTTCGCCGAGATCTGCGGCCAAAGCTCAGGTGCAGGACGTCTCTGTCGGTGGAAGTGAAGGTGACGGTGGCATTGAACTTCTATGCCACCGGCTCCTTCCAATACGCTGCTGGGGACATAGCAAACATCTCCCAGTATGGCGCGCATCGCTGCATCCGCCACGTGACCGAAGCACTGTTCAGAAGGAGAAGCCAATTCATCTCCTTCCCCATGGCCCTCGAGAGCCAGCATCAGCGCGCATTGGGATTTGACAGACTCGGGGAATTCCCCTTGGTGCAGGGCGCCATTGACTGTACGCATGTGGCTTTGCGGGCCCCTCTGGAGCATGGCGAGCAGTATCGCAACAGGAAGGGCTACCATTCTCTGAATGTGCAGCTGGTATGTGACCACAAGCAGCGCATCATGGCAATCAATGCCAGCTTCCCAGGCAGCAGCCACGATGCCTTTATCCTGCGGCAGAGTACTGTGCATGACATGTTCCAGGCACAGCCTCCCCCAAGAGGATGGCTCATCGGGGACAAAGGCTATCCTTTGTGCACCTGGCTCATGACCCCGCTCCGCGCGCCCAGGACCGCTGCTGAAGAGGCCTACAACGAGAGCCATCAAACCACCCGCAACATCATCGAGCTAACTATTGGGGTCCTCAAGCAGCGGTTCCGCTGCCTTGATCGCTCCGGAGGAGCTCTCCAGTATTCGCCGGACCGGGTCTCCCAATTTGTGGTGGTTTGCTGCATGCTACACAACCTGGCTATCCGCAGGACTCAGGCACTGCCACCTGACGTTGGACCAGCACCTCAGGAGGAGGAGCAGGAGGAGCATGAGGAGGAGGAGGAGGAGCAGGAGTACGTTCCCAGGAGGGAGTGACCAGGGCCAAGGGCCGCACGACGTCACCTTATTACACGGTACTTCTAAGCCCCCTGTCAGGGAATGGCCAGGGGCCATGAGGGAAGATGAATGCAGCCGCTCCGCAAGCCCTCAGCCGGCGAAGCCAACAAACACTAAGAAGAACAACCATGGAGACTGCATGAATAAAGATAATTTTTTATTGCACAAAAATGAAAAGCCCTTCCCACATGAATCCCCAAAAACAATAAACGGGCCCCACAAAAAGCCCAACAAACGACTCACTCCCACAAACTGGGGAGGAGCCACTCCACCTTTATTCAAACCGGGCCTCAACGTCGGCCTAACGCAAAAAATAAGCCCTCCAAAAGCACAACCATGGGCAAAATAAAGATGGCCACCGCCATATTAAAGGAAAGCTGCCCACACCCTCTACTGAGTGGCCCGCGAGGGCGAGACCTTGGCCAGCATTTTGCCTCCCCTGCCCTGCCTGCTGCTCCTTCGCAAGCTCTGCCCAGTGGCTGCTGCGAGGCTGGGGGAAGGCGCCTGAGGCTCAGATGCCCTTCCGCCAGATGCCACTGGGGGGCGGCCTACACGGCGTTTGGGCCTCGAGGGGCCGTCTGCTGAGTGGCGCACCTGAGCCTGGCCACCATCAGCTGCAGCCGCTTGCCGTTGATGCCCCAGAGGGGGAATGGCGGCGACGGATGGCGCAATGTGGGCCAGCTGGCGTCTGGGATGCGCTGGCTGGTGCTGTGGCGCGGTGGCACTCGGCCGGGCCCGCACTGCAGGATCCGCAGCAATCAGCCGACGGGCGGCTTGCTGGGATGGTCCAGCGCGGCGCCTGCCCTGGCGATGCCTGCCTGAGACAGCGCGTGTGGCAGCAGTGAGTGGCCCTGTGGTCCTGGTGTGCGCGCGCATCACATCCGCCAGGGTCTTGATGGCATCAGTCAGCATGCGGCCACTCGCGGCAGTTGCTGCCCCGAACTCGCGCACACTGGTCGCCAGTGACTCGATGGCCTCAGGCATGCGCCCCACCACGCTCATGAGCTCCGTGTGGCGCCGGTCCGAGTCGTCGGCCATCTTATCCAGCTTCCGCACCTCCTCCGAAGTGAAGGTGTCCGGACTGGAGTCGCGACTCTCCCGCTGGGGAGGAGGGGGCCGAACTAGGGGACCCTTGCCGCGTTGGTGATGGCGAGTGTGCCGAGCAGCAGCACTCCCCTCTGATCCTTCCTCCCTTTGGGGGGAAGGCCGCGGGCCACGCGCACGGCTGCTGGGTGGCTGGACGCCACTGGTCCCAGAAGCTGCATTGCCCTGCGACAGTTCCTCCAGGCACTCGTCCAGTGAGGAGGTGTCAAGCATTTCCTCCTCTCCTGCGGGACGTGACTGTTCCCCCGAAGGTCCGGCTTGCTCCTCCTCCTCCTCCTGGTCGGAGGTGCTGTCACTGGCAACTTCAGGGTCCTGGTCGTCACCAGCTGAAAGCAGGAATGCACAAGAGTAGCTTCAGAGTGAGGAGACGGCGTCAGCGAGGGAGTTAGGACTGGTGGGATTCAGCGCATTGGTGGGACAGTGGCAAAGGAGGTAGCTCGGATGGGCCAGTGCGACGCGAGAGGGCCAAAAGGCGAGGTCCTTACCATTGCCGGGCAGTGGAGGGTCGGATACACCGCACGCTGTGGGGACAATCACACGGGCTCCCATGAGCACACACACGCGCTCCTCCAGCCGAGTGAGCTTCTGCAGCTTGGCGCGGCCACCCCTGGCACGGGCCTGGCGATTAAACGCTACTTTAGCCTGCAAGAGAAAGGACGGGCTGTAAGTGCGCAGTGAAGCCCTGATGTAGTGTGCACTGCCTCCCATGGTGGAATAGCTTGGACAGAGTGAAGCCCTGATGTAGTGTGCACTGCCTCCCATGGTGGAATAGCTTGGACAGAGTAAAGCCCTGATGTAGTGTGCACTGCTTCCCATGGTGGAATAGCTTGGACAGAGTGAAGCCCTGATGTAGTGTGCACTGCCTCCCATGGTGGAATAGCTTGGACAGAGTGAAGCCCTGATGTACTGTGCACTGCCTCCCATGGTGGAATAGCTTGGCCAAAGTGTAGAGTGCCGAATGGCCATTTGATGCTCATGACTGTCCCAATGCTGCTGGCTGAGGGCTGGCCAATAGGACTTTCAGGTCCCTTTGCCCATCATGTCAGGTGTGCATGCAAGAATGAGGAGGAGACTGGAAAGGCTACTCACCTTCACAATCCTGGTCAGATCGTTGTATTTCTTACAGCACTGTTTGTGGGTCCTGGGGGCCTCGCCGGTGAACGTCACCCTCTGGGCGATCTGCTTCCAGGCTTTGGTGTAGTCATGGTGGGTTGGATTCCTCCCACTCTCTGGAAACAAGATCTTGCGCCTCACCTCCAGAGCTGTGACCATTATGTCCAGATCACCCTCTGAGAAGCGCAGGGCACGCTGACGGGCCTTCTCTGGCGTTGCCATGACTCCCTGGGGCTGAGCAGTAGTGTTGAGGCCTCTTTGCAAGGCTGCAGTGTGCAGGGCGTGGCAGCAGACCAATTCGTCCCTTCCCCCTTTAAGAGCTGGTCGGCGCCACGGGGCCTGCTGTCAGTCCAAAAATGACCGCACTCGCGCTGCGCCCCGCCTGGGCGCTATCCCTCTGGACCGCCGGCTTAGCGCCTAAAGATAGGAGTGGAACGCCTCTTTTAGCGCTCCACCACTCTCTTAGGGCAAAGCAACTGAATTTCCGGCAATGGGGCGCTACTTTGGGGCGGGCGCTAACTTCGGGCGGGCGCTAAGGTTAGCGCCCCAAAACTGTCTATACTGAAAATCTAGCCCTAAGAGAAGTGATTTCCGGGCGCTATGCGTGTAGCGCCCGGGCGCAGCGCAGTTTGCGCCCCGCCCCAAATTAAGTTGCCCGTTAGCGCCGGCGCAAAGTTTAGCGCCCGCCCGGATGCGCGCGCAGAAAATGACGTCACATCCTCGTGCAACGCCCTTTGGCCGCCCCGATTGCAAACTTCAGTCGGACCGCCCCATTGTGCGGCGGGCGGCCGGAGCGTTTGGAAAAAGGAATGCAACACAACCAGCGCGGGCCCCGGGGGGCGCTAATTAAAGGGAACGTCCTCTCCAGTATAAAGGCCATCCTTTTTTCAGAAAACAGTCTTGTGCAACGCATTTCTGGAGACACAACAAGGAGGATAGCTAACTGGTTTCAAGCAGCAAGAGCCAGGTATTTTTGGACTCAGGCAACAGCGCTGCAAGTGGCCATTTGGAAATTAGAGTGTTTTCCAGGATTTGATGGGGGTTGCATGGGGTGCCAACGCGGAGCTGCAGCTCCATGTCCGTAGGGCTCGCAGACGCATTGTGAGAGGGGCAGCCCTGGCTAGAGGCAGAGGGGGCTACAGGCGTCGGCCACGTAGGCCTTACCCAGTCAGGCTATACCGCCAGCAGCGCTCCTACCTAAACATGAGTGCCGCGCGATGTGTTAAAAGGCACCGATTCCGAAAGGGGGTGATTGCAGAGATCTGCCACCTGCTTCGCCGAGATCTGCGGCCAAAGCTCAGGTGCAGGACGTCTCTGTCGGTGGAAGTGAAGGTGACGGTGGCATTGAACTTCTATGCCACCGGCTCCTTCCAATACGCTGCTGGGGACATAGCAAACATCTCCCAGTACGGCGCGCATCGCTGCATCTGCCAGGTGACCGAAGCACTGTTCAGAAGGAGAAGCCAATTCATCTCCTTCCCCATGGCCCTGGAGAGCCAGCATCAGCGCGCATTGGGATTTTCCAGACTCGGGGAATTCCCCTTGGTGCAGGGCGCCATTGACTGTACGCATGTGGCTTTGCGGGCCCCTCTGGAGCATGGCGAGCAGTATCGCAACAGGAAGGGCTACCATTCTCTGAATGTGCAGCTGGTCTGTGACCACAAGCAGCGCATCATGGCAGTCAATGCCAGCTTCCCAGGCAGCAGCCACGATGCCTTTATCCTGCGGCAGAGTACTGTGCATGACATGTTCCAGGCACAGCCTCCCCCAAGAGGATGGCTACTCGGGGACAAAGGCTATCCTTTGTGCACCTGGCTCATGACCCCGCTCCGCGCGCCCAGGACCGCTGCTGAAGAGGCCTACAACGAGAGCCATCAAACCACCCGCAACATCATCGAGCTAACTATTGGGGTCCTCAAGCAGCGGTTCCGCTGCCTTGATCGCTCCGGAGGAGCTCTCCAGTATTCGCCGGACCGGGTCTCCCAATTTGTGGTGGTTTGCTGCATGCTACACAACCTGGCTATCCGCAGGACTCAGGCACTGCCACCTGACGTTGGACCAGCACCTCAGGAGGAGGAGCAGCAGGAGCATGAGGAGGAGGAGGAGGAGGAGGAGGAGGAGCAGGAGTACGTTCCCAGGAGGGAGCGACCAGGGCCAAGGGCCGCACGACGCCACCTTATTACACGGTACTTCTAAGCTCCCTGTCAGGGAATGGCCAGGGGCCATGAGGGAAGATGAATGCAGCCGCTCCGCAAGCCCTCAGCCGGCGAAGCCAACAAACACTAAGAAGAACAACCATGGAGACTGCATGAATAAAGATAATTTTTTATTAAACAAAAATGAAAAGCCCTTCCCACATGAATCCCCAAAAACAATAAACGGGCCCCACAAAAAGCCCAACAAACGACTCACTCCCACAAACTGGGGAGGAGCCACTCCACCTTTATTGAAACCGGGCCTCAACGTCGGCCTAACGCAAAAAAAAAGCCCTCCAAAAGCACAACCATGGGCAAAATAAAGATGGCCACCGCCATATTAAAGGAAAGCTGGCCACACCCTCTACTGAGTGGCCCGCGAGGGCGAGACCTTGGCCAGCATTTTGCCTCCCCTGCCCTGCCTGCTGCTCCTTCGCAAGCTCTGCCCAGTGGCTGCTGCGAGGCTGGGGGAAGGCGCCTGAGGCTCAGATGCCCTTCCGCCAGATGCCGCTGGGGAGCGGCCTACACGGCGTTTGGGCCTCGAGGGGCCGTCTCCTGAGTGGCGCACCTGAGCCTGGCCACCATCAGCTGCAGCCGCTTGCCCTTGACGCCCCAGAGGGGGAATGGCGGCGACGGATGGCGCAATGTGGGCCAGCTGGCGTCTGGGATGCGCTGGCTGGTGCTGTGGCGCGGTGGCACTCGGCCGGGCCCGCACTGCAGGATCCGCAGCAATCAGCCGACGGCCGGCTTGCTGGGATGGTCCAGCGCGGCGCCTGCCCTGGCGATGCCTGCCTGAGACAGCGCGTGTGGCAGCAGTGAGTGGCCCTGTGGTCCTGGTGTGCGCGCGCATCACATCCGCCAGGGTCTTGACGGCATCAGTTAGCATGCGGCCAGTCGCGGCAGTTGCTGCCCCGAACTCGCGCACACTGGTCGCCAGCGACTCGATGGCCTCAGGCATGCGCCCCACCACGCTCATGAGCTCCGTGTGGCGCCGGTCCGAGTCGTCGGCCATCTGATCGAGCTTCCGCACCTCCTCCGAAGTGAAGGTGTCCGGACTGGAGTCGCGACTCTCCCGCTGGGGAGGAGGGGGCCGAACTAGGGGACCCTTGCCGCGTTGGTGACGGCGAGTGTGCCGAGCAGCAGCACTCCCCTCTGATCCTTCCCCCCTTTGGGGGGAAGGCCGCGGGCCACGCGCACGGCTGCTGGGTGGCTGGACGCCACTGGTCCCAGAAGCTGCATTGCCCTGCGACAGTTCCTCCAGGCACTCGTCCAGTGAGGAGGTGTCGAGCATTTCCTCCTCTCCTGCGGGACGTGACTGTTCCCCCGAAGGTCCGGCTTGCTCCTCCTCCTCCTCCTGGTTGGAGGTGCTGTCACTGGCAGCCTCAGGGTCCTGGTCGTCACCAGCTGAAAGCAGGAATGCACAAGAGTAGCTTCAGAGTGAGGAGACGGCGTCAGCGAGGGAGTTAGGACTGGTGGGATTCAGCGCATTGGTGGGACAGTGGCAAAGGAGGTAGCTCGGATGGGCCAGTGCGACGCGAGAGGGCCAAAAGGCGAGGTCCTTACCATTGCCGGGCAGTGGAGGGTCGGATACACCGCACGCTGTGGGGACAATCACACGGGCTCCCATGAGCACACACACGCGCTCCTCCAGCCGAGTGAGCTTCTGCAGCTTGGCGCGGCCACCCCTGGCACGGGCCTGGCGATTAAACGCTACTTTAGCCTGCAAGAGAAAGGACGGGCTGTAAGTGCGCAGTGAAGCCCTGATGTAGTGTGCACTGCCTCCCATGGTGGAATAGCTTGGACAGAGTGAAGCCCTGATGTAGTGTGCACTGCCTCCCATGGTGGAATAGCTTGGACAGAGTGAAGCCCTGATGTAGTGTGCACTGCCTCCCATGGTGGAATAGCTTGGACAGAGTGAAGCCCTGATGTACTGTCCACTGCCTCCCATGGTGGAATAGCTTGGCCAAAGTGTAGAGTGCCGAATGGCCATTTGATGCTCATGACTGTCCCAATGCTGCTGGCTGAGGGCTGGCCAAAAGGACTTTCAGGTCCCTTTGCCCATCATGTCAGGTGTACATGCAAGAATGAGGAGGAGACTGGAAAGGCTACTCACCCTCACAATCCTGGTCAGATCGTTGTATTTCTTACGGCATTGTGTGTGGGTCCTGGGGGCCTCGCCGGTGAACGTCACCCTCTGGGCGATCTGCTTCCAGGCTTTGGTGTAGTCGTGGTGGGTTGGATTCCTCCCACTCTCTGGAAACAAGATCTTGCGCCTCACCTCCAGAGCTGTGACCATTATGTCCAGATCACCCTCTGAGAAGCGCAGGGCACGCTGACGGGCCTTCTCTGGCGTTGCCATGACTCCCTGGGGCTGAGCAGTAGTGTTGAGGCCCCTTTGCAAGGCTGCAGTGTGCAGGGCGTGGCAGCAGACCAATTCGTCCCTTCCCCCTTTAAGAGCTGGTCGGCACCACGGGGTCTGCTGTCAGTGCAAAAATGACCGCACCCGTGCTGCGCCCCGCCTGGGCGCTATCCCTCTGGACCGCCGGCTTAGCGCCTAAAGAGAGTAGTGGAACGCCTCTTTTAGCGCTCCACCAACCTCTTAGGGCGAAGCCACTGAATTCCCGGCAACGGGGCGCTTCTTTGGGGCGGGCGCTAACTTCGGGCGGGCGCTAAGGTTAGCGCCCCAAAACTGCCTATACTGAAAATCTAGCCCCTGTTGATTGTTAAGTTACAGCATCCGTGTAGTTATTTGGAAACATCATACTCTCAGAATCAAAGATCTAACAGTGGCGACGAGTGTCGATTCGAATCTACCTGCAACTCTTCATTTCCCTTCGAGGATTCGCTCCAGGAGGGCGGTGGAAGAAAGTCGAGGCCAGAAGCACGGGCGTTGACCACGAGCAACCACCCAGTCGTCCGGCAGAGAGTGAACATCGCAGGGGAGGCTGTTGAGAGCCGGGCTTGGTTCCCCAGCCACGACGATCAGCAACAGACTGACAACAGGTACAGCGCAGACTCTTCCCGGACAGCGGCGGCTGGAGCCGACCGATGGCAGAGAAAAAAAGCCGAGCAGCGTCAACGGGGTAAGAGAGAGGGTGAAGCGCACAGGGCGCAGCCGGAGGTTGAAAACCGAGCAGCGTCGAGGAAAAACAAAACGGAGAGAGAGAGGGTAAAGCAGCAGCCGGGTTCAGGACCGAGCAGCGGAAATGGGAAAGGCGCACAGAAAAAAAAATGCGCAGAGCACAGCCAGGGCTCTAGGGCTGAACAGTGTCCGTGGGGAGAAGAAGGGAGAGCGCGGGAGACACCATTGAGCCGTGGAGAAGAAGGAAGAGCGCAGGAGACGCCATTTTTAGAAGCGCAGTGGAGAAGAAGGGCGAGCACGGGAAGAAAGGAAAGCGCAGGAGACGCCATTTTGTGCCAGCGGAGAAGAAGGGGGAGCGCGGGAGACGCCATTTTTGACAGTTAAATCACACCCAGGGATGCCGAAGAGTGGCAGTATCTCTGCGTTCGACAATGAAGTCGAAGATAGGGCGACATATGTGGAACGTATTGAGGTGTACTGCAGGGCAAATGAAGTGCCAGATGCTAGGAAAGCACTGGTTTTGTTAAATTCCATGGGTGCAAAAACTTATGGCTTACTGCGAAACTTAATAACCCCAGAGAAGCCCATGAATAAGAATTTCGAAAGCATAGTAGAAATCCTACAGGACCACTTAAACCCCACACCGCTGCTGATAGCAGAAAGATTTAAGTTCCACAAAAGGAACCAGCATAAAGACGAAAGTAATGCTGAGTACTTAACGGAACTGCGCAAGCTATCGAAACACTGCCAGTTTGGAGTGGGACTAGCAGATACGTTAAGGGACAAGTTTGTGTGTGGGCTTCAAAGTGAAGGAACCCAGAAACGGCTTCTTTCAGAAAAGGATCTTACGCTGGACAAGGCTTTCAGCATGGCAGCATCACACGAAGCAGCCGCAAGGGGCGCTGCAGAGATACAACGGAGACCACAAGAATATGGCACCAATGAAATGTCATATGGAACAGGGAAGTGTTATCACTGCGGCAGAACAACACACGACCAGAAGGATTGTTAGTTCAAGGACCAAGTGTGCAGACAGTGTGGAAAAGCAGGACACATAGCAAGAGTCTGCAGGTCTGGGAAGAAAACCAACAGCAAGAAATCTCCACAGGAGAAGTACAAAAAGGTACATAAGGTGATGGACAGCAGTTCAGACGAACAGAAAAGTGATACAGACTCCGGAAGCAAGGAGCTGGGTTGTCTGAAACTACATAAAGTAACCAAAATGGGGGATCACCAGACTATCTTGGTTACACTCAAGATAGACGGAGTCCAAGTGAAAATGGAATTGGACACAGGATCAGCCCTAACAGTCATAAACCAAAGGGACTACAAGTGGCTATTTTCACATATACCCTTGAAAGCTACAGAGATTGTCTTGAAGACGTACACGGGGCAAAAAGTCTACCCCAAAGGAAAAATAAGGGTGAAAGTGATATACAAAGGCCAGGAAATACCTAAAATGGACTTGGAAGATACAATTAGATTGGCATTCCATACAGGCACTGAAGGTTGAGGCCAAAAAGGATGACGACGTCACACCTGGACAACTGTCAAAAATGCTAACTGACGCACAAGAAGTGTTCCAGGAGGGACTCGGAACACTAAAAGGCATAACAGCAATGATTAAAATAGGGGAAAATGCAAGCCCAAAGTTTCTTAAGGCCAGACCAGTGCCTTATGCGATCCGACCAGCCGTCGAAGCAGAGCTGGAAGGGTTGGAACGTTCAGGAGTGCTGTCCAAAGTAGACTGGAGCGAGTGGGCTACACCCTTCATTCCTGTAATGAAGAGGTCGTTGAGTAATACGCCTGGGGAACCAAATAAGGTCCGCATCTGTGGGGATTTTAAGGTGACAGTGAACCCAGTCCTTCACACGGTACAATATCCGCTTCCACGAATTGAAGATATTTTCGCCTCGCTATCTGGAGGTAAACGCTTCACCAAAATTGATCTAGCCCAGGCGTACTTGCAAATGGAGGTAGAAGAAGCCTCGAAACAATACCTCACGATCAACACTCATAAACGTCTCTACCAATACAACCGGCTGGTGTTCGGGGTAGCATCGGCTCTGGCTATTTGGCAAAGGGCGATGGATCAAGTCCTGCAAGGGATTCCAGGGACCCAGTGTTATTTGGACGACATCCTGGTCACGGGCGAAAATGACAGTGATCACCTCGCCAACTTGGAGAAGGTGCTCACTAGATTAAAGGAATATGAGCTACGAGCTAATCGCCACAAGTGCGAGTTTTTCCAGAAACAGATCTCGTATTGTGGCCACGTTATCGATGAAGAGGGGTTACATAAGTCCCCTGAAAAGATTGAGGCAGTAGTCAATGCTCCAGCACCGGAAAATGTGTCACAACTGAGGTCGTTCCTCGGGCTGGTAAACTACTACCATAAGTTCTTACCAAATTTGTCTACGGTATTACACCCACTGAACACCCTACTGCAAACAGGGGTACCATGGAAGTGGAATGACGAACGTAAACGAGCTTTGATCACATCAAAAGAGGTGTTGGCCCATTTCAACCCAGCACTACCAATTCGTTTGGCATGTGATGTATCACCCTATGGTATTGGAGCGGTGCTGTCGCACAAATTCCCAGACGGGTTGGAGAGGCCAGTAGCCTTTGCGTCTCGGTCACTAACCTCAGCCGAGCGCAACTATGCCCAGATTGACAGGGAGGCCCTCAGCCTAGAATGGGGAGTAAAAAAATTCAACCACTATCTGCATTGGCAGAGGTTCACCTTGCTGACTGACCACCAACCACTTGTCTCCATCTTTAATCCAAAGAAGGGCGTTCCGGTGATGACTGCACAACGGTTACAAAGATGGCCCCTTTTCCTAGGGGCGAACCAATATGAAATAGAATATAAAGGCACGAAACAGCATGGAAACGCTGATGGGCTATCACGCCTGCCACTGCCTACTGTGGAGGAAGCACCTGCAGTGGACCCTATCGAGATATTTTATTCGTCAATAATTGAACGATTGCCAGTAACTAACGCGGATATAGAGAAGGAGGCCCGAAATGATCCGACACTGTCTCGGGTATATGATTTGACGGTGAGGGGATGGCCAACACATGGCGACTCACTGTTGCCAGCATTCTCATCCAGAAGAGAACAGCTGTCAGTATGCCAGGGGACAGTGATGTGTGGATCCCGAGTGGTGATTCCACCCAAGTTAAGGGAGAGAGTGCTAAATGAGCTTCATGAAGGTCATCTGGGAGGGGTGAAAATGAAAAGCCTTGCTAGGGCTTATGTGTGGTGGCCGGGGATCGATCAACAAATCGAGGACCTAACCAAGAGCTGCTCAGGATTCCAGAAGATCCAAAATGCACCACCACATGCCCCTCTACACCGATGGGAGTGGCCCTCCTCTCCATGGCAACGGGTGCATATTGATTTTGCTGGTCCATTCATGGACTCAATGTTCTTAATAGCAGTGGATGCTCACTCGAAATGGCCTGAGATGATAAAAATGTCCTCAACCACTACAGAGAAAACGATTGCAGTCCTACGGACCATATTTGCCAGGAACGGCTTGCCAGAGCAGATTTGCTCTGATAATGGACCACAGTTTGTGTCCGAAGAGTTTTGGAAATTTATGAGAAGGAATGGGGTAAGGCATTACACATCCGCCCCGTATCATCCAGCCACAAATGGATTGGCTGAGAGGTTCGTACAAACCTTTAAAAAGGCGATAAATGCCATGTGCGACGATGAAATTCCACTACAGCATAAGGTGGAAAATTTCCTATTAGCCTACAGAAATGCGACACATGCAGTTACCAACCAGACCCCAGCCATGATGTTCTTTAACCGAAGGTTGAGATCTCATCTGGATTTACTCAAACCAAATGTGCGAAGAAATGTTGAGGATAAACACTTCCAGCACATCAATGAGAAGCCGACAAGGAGCTTCAATGTAGGACAACCAGTCTTCGCCCGTGACTACCGAACAGAGAAATGGCAACCCGGAACGATATGCACAAGGCAGGGGCCATTAATGTACACAGTGGATATCGGGGAGAACATTGTGAGATGCCACGTCGATCAGATCTTAGCGTCACAGGAACGAGTCAACCCCATGTCTCGAGTACCTGGGGATGAACCCGACATACTGGTTGCATCTACCTCAGAACCAGCAGCAGTGGAAACTGATGAACTAACCGACGAAAAGGGGCCAGAATCGCCTCCGCACCAAGAACAAGAACCTCAGGAAAGGCGCTATCCAGAAAGGATCAGGAAGCCGCCCCAAAGACTGAATCTATAAATGGACTATTTTTGTTTAATGTGCATGTTAAAGTGTTAATTGTTATTTGAATATTATGGGTACTGCTAATCTAAAAGGGGAGGAATTGTAGTGTATGTACCTTTAAGAGAGAACTACTTCTACAGCTCCTGTATACTGTAGTACCGGCTGTGACCACACCTGTATATAAGCCTTGAGCATGCCTCTGTACCCCCAGTCTTGCGACTACCCTACTCCAGTAAACACCTGTTGATTGTTAAGTTACAGCATCTGTGTAGTTATTTGGAAACATCAATCTCTCAGAATCATGGATCTAACAACTTTCTAATCTGATACGATAGCAAAATACTGCAGATGTTGGAAATCCGAAATAACAACAGAAAATGTTGCCTGACCTGCTGAGTTTTTCCAGCATTTTCTGTTGTTATTTCTAATCTGATACCTGAGTCAGGCAGCTCCATGGTACTCCAAGGTGGGATTAATGATTGATCTTGATGAGACCTGGAGAGGTAGATGAGCCACTGAGGGGGGATGCGATTCATTCCATTTGGCTGCAAATAATTCTACAAGCCATTTCCCTAATCAGTCAATGATCCTATGGCAAGCCTCTGACTCAAAAACAAGAGTGTGGCCACTGAGCCAAGGCTGACATCTTAAACATAGTGCTGGGGCACCCAAAAAACAAACAAACCATTAACAGCTCAACCACAATGTGTTTATTAACAATAATGTTATTCAAGAATGTACATATTATCGAGATCTTACAGTTAATATCAATTTTTCTTTTCCACTTGTACTTTTCAAAGTACAGATTCTAATAATGTTGAAAGATGATAGTTGTCATCTCATTCATAACTCAGATATTGTAAGACTTAAAAGTTCAGGCTAGCTTTTCCTATGTGTAGACAATGGATATAGATGGGGTGATCTGGGGCAGTCAGTGGGTGATGAATTGACTGGGCGCATGCTTTGAAAACATGTTGTCAGTTTTGCAAGAAAGTGACACCAGAGAAATCTTCCCCCTCTAAGTTTATTAGAATTTATCAACTCACATTTGCTCCTCTTTCAGGTTTTGGTTCACATAGAAAGGTATTGTAATCCACTTAAATGTAGGCACAGGAGCAGGCCATTCAGCCCCTCGAGTCTGTTCCGCCATGCAATTAGATCATGGCTGATCTGTATCTTAACTCTGTCTACCCGCCTTGGTTCCATATCCCTTAATACCCTTTGTGGTGATTATTCTTGTTTTATAAGAAGCATTGTAATTGGTTGCCTGTTTTCCTGCCTTGAGATATATGCTGTAAACTTATTGGCTAGTTGATTCCATGTGACCTGTGGTGGCCATCTTAAATTCAGTTTTCTACAGTTTGGTTGAGACTGGGTGCTCAACATGTACTTGCTGGTTTTTTAAGGTTAATAAAGCCTAGCTTTTGAAAGGCAACCTACTCTTTATCTCAATTTATTAACCTTTTGCTATAATGGAATGATATCTTCGACCGGAACGATTTAATGCTGACCCTGATTCTGCAGGAGCGGATGATCAATGGAAACATTGGTATCGTACATTTAAAAACTTTTTGGGTGTTGGATCAGCAATCTCTAAATAAGTTGGATATACTAATCAACTACATTGCTCCGGATGTGTATAAGTATATTTTGGACTGTGAAACTTATGAATTGGCTATTGTTACGTTGGAAAAAAAATTTGTTAAACCCAAAAATGAGGTATTTGCACGTCACCTTTTATCTGCCCGTAGGCAGCTGGCGGGAGAATCCTTGGATGCTTATTTACAAGCACTCCGGCGCCTTGGTGCTAACTGTAATTATAAGGCCGTGTCTGCAGAAGAACATAGGGAAGAGTCGGTACGGGATGCATTTATTAATGGATTACTGTCTAGATCAATTCATCAGCGGTTATTAGAAAATAAGATCTTGGATCTTAAGAGTGCTTTTGAGCAAGCCTCTACATTGGATTTGGCTCAGAGAAGTTCGGATTCTTATGCTCTTTTTGATCGGCCTGCGACCGTGGTTTCGGCAGTTCCGGATGAAAGGGAGTTACGTGGATTTAATAGGAGTGGTTTATCAGATTCCGAAACAGTTTCTACTTCGGCAGCTGTTGCCTCTAGGATTCAGAAGTGTTATTTTTGCGGGAACGCCCGGCACCCCATCTGAAATGCCCTGCCCGGGAGGCTGTGTGTAGTAAATGCGGCAAGGGAGGTCATTACGCACGTGTTTGCAAATCGGTTGCCTCCTCTGCGACCATTCAGCCTTTAGATAGGGCGTTTATTGCATCAGTTTCTGCCGCCTTTTCCCATGGCCTAAACAAAGCTATAGTTATGGCCCAAGTTAATGGGTTAGAAGTGAAGGCCCTTATAGATACGGGCAGTACTGAGAGTTTTATAAGTCTTCAGTTTGTGAGGGAGAAGCGTTTGAAAATTTTGCCTGTTTCCTATCAGGTGTGTATGGCTCAGACGACTCTCACCTCACAAGTAGCTGGTTGTTGCCTTGTGAAATTAATTCTCCTAGGTAATACGTATACTGATATACGCCTATCCGTTCTGCCTAATCTCTGTGCGGACATTTTGATTGGTCATGATGTGCTTCAATTACATGAGTCCCTCAGTCTTTCTTTCGGAGGAACCAAGCCACCTTTGTCTATTTGTGGATTAACTTCTTTATTCATTTCTCCATTATCACTTTTTTCCAATTTGATACCGGACTGTAAGCCAATTGCTACCAAGTCAAGAAGGTATAGCAGTCAGGGTAAAGAATTTATTAATTCTGAAGTTCAACGTCTTTTATCGGAAGGAATCATTGAACCTAGTTTTTCACCCTGGCGGGCACAGGTAATTGTCACCACTAATGAGAGACATAAGAAGCGAATGGTGATAGACTACTCTCAAACTATTAACAGGTGTACTCAATTAGATGCGTACCCCCTGCCTAAGATTGATGAGCTTATCAATAAAGTATCTCAATATAAGGTTTTTAGCACTATTGACCTAAAGAGTGCTTATCATCAGATTCCTATCGCTAAGAGGGACAAACCATATACGGCCTTTGAAGCTGGCGGAAAGCTGTACCAGTTTTGCCGAGTACCATTCGGTGTTACTAACGGTGTCGCCTGTTTTCAACGGGCAATGGATGCTTTTATAAGTGATAACTCTCTCTCTGACACCTTCTCATATTTAGATGACATCACGGTGTGTGGCAAATCAAGGGTGGAGCACGATTTTAATCTAGAAAGATTCCTTCAAGTTGCGGAAAAGTTGGCTTAACTTTTAATAAAGAGAAGTGTATCTTTTCGACCACCGAGGTAAATTTACTGGGGTATATTATCTCGGGAAACAAGATTAAACCAGATCCAGAATGGCTGCGACCACTGATTGATTTACCTTGCCCTACTAATTCTAAGGCCTTGCAACAAGTTGTTGGACTGTTTTCTTATTATTCTAATTGGATTGCAAACTTCTCGCAGAAGATCCAGCCCCTTATTCGGGTTACGACATATCCTCTATCATGGGAGGCCAGGACGTGTTTTGATAATCTTAAAAAGGATATCCTTGGAGCAGTTGTGCATTCTATTGATGAGCAGGTTCCCTTTGTGATTGAGACGGACGCTTCCGATTTTGCAATTGGGGCTACCCTGAACCAAAATGGAAGACCTGTGGCCTTTTTCTCACGTACTCTGAGCAATAGTGAGCAGAGACATTCATCAATAGAGAAAGAGGTGTACGCAATAGTAGAAGCACTGCGTAAATGGAGACATTATTTATCTGGGCGACATTTTATGTTAGTAACTGACCAAAAATCTGTGTCCTTCATGTTTGATGTCAAACATTTCGGAAAGATTAAGAATGATAAAATAATGAGGTGGAGGATCGAGTTGGCATGCTACCATTTTGATATAGTCTATCGTCCGGGGAAGGATAATGTTGCCGCTGATGCGCTGTCGAGGGCTTATTGTTCTGTGCTTCACGGAGATACGCTTATTAATCTTCATAATGCTTTGTGCCATCCTGGTGTTACAAGGATGATACACTTCGTACGCAGTAAGAATTTGCCCTTTTCAGTTCAAGACGTGAAGCGGATGACTTCGTCATGCTCTGTCTGCGCCCGGTGTAAACCGAAATTCTTTAAGCCTCAATGAGCTCATCTTATAAAGGCTACTTCTCCCTTTGAATGCCTGAGCATTGATTTTAAGGGGCCTCTTCCTTCAACGACTCAGAATCGATACATATTTACTGTTGTGGATGAGTTTTCAAGGTTCCCTTTTGCTTTTCCTTGTGCAGATGTATCAGCTGCTACAGTTATTAAATATCTGACTCAACTTTTTGTCATCTTTGGGATGCCTGCGTATATCCATTCGGATCAGGGAAGTTCTTTTATGTCTTCCCAGTTGAAGGAATACCTCCAGAGTCGGGGAATTTCTACTAGCAGAACTACTCCGTATAATCCCCAGGGTAATGGACAGTGCAAACGATACAATGGGGTGATCTGGAAGGCAGTTATGTTGGCTTTGACATCCCGGAACCTTAAGAATACACAGTGGGAAATGGTACTGCCTGATGCCCTGCATTCCATTAGATCATTGCTTTCAACCGCTACTAATGTGACCCTCCATGAAAGGCTCTTCAACTATCCGTGGAGATCCACTACGGGATATTTGGTACCTTCATGGCTTACTATGCAGGGACCTGTGCTGCTCCGACGCCATGTTAGACTGTCAAAGTATGATCCTTTAATGGAGGAGGTGGAGCTATTGGAGGCAAATTCCCAATATGCTCACATTCGATTCCAAGATGGGAAAGAAAGTACGGTTTCAGTTAAAGACTTAGGGCTAGATTTTCAGTTGCTTGCGCCAGCAGTTAGCGCCTTAAGAGAAGTGATTTTCGGGCGCTATGCGTGTAGCGCCCGGGCACAGCGCAGTTTGCGCCCCGCCCCAAATTAAGTTGCCCGTTAGCGCCGGCGCAAAGTTTAGTGGCCGCCCGGATGCGCGCGCAGAAAATGACGTCACATCCTCGTGCAACGCCCTTTGGCCGCCCCGAATCCAAACTTCAGTCGGACCGCCCCATTGTGCGGCTGGCGTCCAGAGCGTTTGTCAAATGGAACGCAACACACCCTGGGGAGCGCAAATTAACAACATCATCCTCCTCCTCCTCCTCCTCCTCTTCCTCTTCCTCTTCCTCTTCCTCTTCCTCTTCCTCTTCCTCCTCCTCCTTCCTCCTCCACACATGCACCCTTCCCCTTTAAGAGCTCACTGGTCTGCCGTGCGCTGCGCCCGAGCTCGGGTGTTGCGCTCTGCACCACCGGCTTAGTGCCTAAAGATAGTAGTGGAACGCCTCTTTTAGCGCTCCACCAACCTCTTAGGGCGAAACCACTGAATTTCCGGCAACAGGGCACTACTTTGGGGCGGGCGCTAAGGTTAGCGCCCCAAAACTGTCTATACTGAAAATCTAGCCCTTAGCTCCTTGTGGTGGCCAGCCCTCTCCTGAGGACATTAACAATAGCCATAATTCAGATAATGTTGATGTCGTCACAGATACTACGAACATTTCCAATCCTATTGCAGACACTTACAATTCTCTTAGTCTGCCCCCAATGGATGTTCATGACCCTCCCAGTCTACCTTCTAATGGGACTTCCAATTCGGAAACCGTTGATAATCGGGATATTGATAGCCTCCCTGCAGAAGATATTTCTGTGTCTCCTGGTGTGGGAGGGCAAGGAACTCCACCAAGGCTAAGAAGGTCGACATGAACAAGATATCCGGTCGACCGATTAAAAATTGACTTTTAAAATAATTAATAATTTAATAGTAAAATTTTAAAATTGTTGAAGGCATTATACATGTATTGCTCTAGTCATAAATAACTAATTGTAAACTGTAAAGGCTACCTAGGTTGAAGTATATTTTAAAAGGAGGGGTGAATGTGGTGATTATTCTTGTTTTATAAGAAGCATTGTAATTGGTTGCCTGCTTTCCTGCCTTGAGATATATGCTGTAAACTTATTGGTTAGTTGATTCCATGTGACCTGTGGTGGCCATCTTAAATTCAGTTTTCTACAGTTTGGTTGAGACTGGGTGCTCAACATGTACTTGCTGGTTTTTTAAGGTTAATAAAGCCTAGCTTTTGAAAGGCAATCTACTCTTTATCTCAATCTTGCCTAACAAAAATCTCTCAATCTCACTTTAGAAATTTTCAATTGACCCCCCAGCCTCAATTGCTTTTTGGGAGAGTAAGGCCGGAATTTTCCGTGGTGGTAGTGGGCGCGATCGGTGGAGGGTCAGGTGGGAAAGTTGTTATTTTTGACAGTGGGTCGGGAACCCGCTGTTATCTCGCTCCCACGCACCTTTCCCCCACAGACACCGGCCACACCGGACCTGCCCACTAGTTAGGCAAAATTCTGGCCTAAATTCCAGATTTCCACTGCCCTTCGTGTGAAGGCGTTCTTCGTGACATCATCCCTGAACATCCTAGCTCTAATTTTAAGATTACACCTCCTTCTCTGCCACCAGAGGAAATAGTTTCTTTGTATCTACCCTTTCAACTCCTTTAATCATCTTAAAAAGCTCAATTAATTCACCCCTTAATCTTCTAAACTCAAGGGAATACAAGCCTAGTCTATGCAACCTGTCCTCGTAATTTAACCCATTTAATAAAATAGATTAAAAAAAGAGCCCAATAAATAAAATGGGTGATCTAGTAAAATAATTAATCAGAGATAGTTTCTGCTTTACCGTATTGTTTACCCTGGCATCTGATCACTTGCACTGTGCTGGCAAATATTGAAATGTTTACGTGTAGGAACTGGGGCTCCTAGCCGAAGAATTGAGATCGACTCAGAAAATCAAAAACAATAAAACTTAATGAACAAACAAAGCTGTACAGGAAACTGTAGGATACAATGCAAATAGGTCTGGTCTGCTGAAAGCCTCTCTGGAAACTGCTAGCAGGTTCCGAGCTCAACTGCTAGCAGGTTCCGAGCTCTACCGCTAGAAGGTTCAGAGCTCTGACGTCATGACGTCATCACGATCTTCCCGCCGTTGAGAGATCACGTGACGGACGGCATGATGTCATCACGCGGAGTACAGGAAAGAAGCCCTAGTACAGTTAACAGATACATTAAAGGTGCAGCCCCCAGCTGTACTACATTGCTGTAAAAGGAATTATATACAATTGTCCGTAATCCTCTGGTGGTTCCGCCACATATGTATAATTTTCTCATTCTAAAATGTTCACATGCTCAGATAACGATTGTTTACATTGGCAGGTTCCATTGTAAGGGTTGACTTAAAAAATGTTGCAGGAAGTTGTGGCAGAGCCACTGAGGGACTTTGAGCAACTGTACATAATTCCCTTTAACGAGGTTTGACTCCAACCTAAGCCTGTACCAGTCTGTTAGTGATTTCTGTGTTTGTACATACTGTTTGCATGCATGGGGCGCGGTCCCTTTATGACTGCGGCAAAACGCGGGTAAACGCGATGACGTCATGCCGCTAATCACGTGACCACTCAAGTGCGGGAAAAACATGACATCATGACGCCATCCACGGGACCGCCCTGGCAGTCCTCGTGGAGCCTCCGACCAGCAAAGACCTGTTTTCGTGGTTCTCCTGTACAAACTGTTTAAACTCGTTAGTTTTGCATTAAAACTCGTTTGTTTGAACGCTTGAGTTGAACTCAGTTCTTAGATAGGAATTAGAGGCAATTCCTACAAAGTAACATTCATCTAAAGGATGGGCATGCCACGTACAAAGTATTAAATAGTAAATAAGTATCAGTACCAGCTGTGCTGATAATCCAAAATCTAGCCCTTAACTAATGCTGGATCTGAGTTGGAGTTCAGGGTTCCTTTCTGATGACATGGTATCCCTGTGTTTATATTCTTTGCCACATCTTTCCCCACTTTTAAAAGCCTTCTAAAAACCTTCTTTATAACTGATTCTTTGGTTACCCCGCCATCCGACCCTCCACCACCCCCCCTCCTACAGAAAACCTTTTGTCCCTTAGTATGTTTCATCCAAACCTCTGCTGCCTGTATCCTAACGAGCATCAAGTCCTGTTCACCCATCACCGCTGTACTCGCTGATCTACAATGGCACCCAGTCCGGCAATGCATCACATCTAAAATTCTCAGCCTTGTGCACAAATCCCTCCATGGGCTTGCCTTCTCCCTATCACTAGCCTCATCCAGCCCTGCAACCATCCGAGAGCTCTGCGTTCCTCCAATTCTGGCCTCCCGTGCATCCACGGTTTCCTTCACCCCACCATGGGCAGCCTTGCATTCAGCTGTCTGTGCCCTTAGCTCTGGATTCCCTCCCAAAACCTCTCTGCTTCTCTCTCATCCTTTAAGACCTTTGCCCAAGCTTTTTGGTCAGCTGTCCTAATATCTCCTTGATGTAAGAAAACTGCTAGGCACTTGGTCTAAGCGTTAAACAAAGCTTTAATCAACTGTTTTACAACATGGATGTCTAGTTGTGTCCTTCATTAGTTCCTGTTAAGAATGTCCTGCGCAAGCTGGGCCCGTGCCCGAATATTTATACTCTCCCTGGACAGCGCCACCTGCAGGCCACTCAGTTGATTCACGTCACTCCTTATGTGGCTCGGTGCCAAATCTTGTCCGATAACGTTCATTCGAAGCACCTTGGGACGTTTTACTATGTTAAGGACCGATATAAATACAAGTTATTGTTGTTTCAAGTTAAAGGATATAAATTGCTGCTGTCCACTGCACAGAGTTCTGCATGAGTTTCTCTTGACTATCCTTCAACAAGACCTTAACAAGGAATCTCTCCTTGTTAATTTCCTTTCAACACATCTTAAAGTGGCAGCAAAATATACGCATTTACTTACCTCTACATTTTTGTTATACTTAACACATAGACAATCGTAGAAAAAGGCTTACATTTATAGAGCGCCTTTGATGATCTCAGGACGTCCCAAAGTGCCTTACAGCCACTGAAGAACTTTGAAGTGTAGTCACTGTTGTAATGTAGGGAACGGCGACAGCCAATTTACACACAGCAAGCTCCCATAAACAGCAATGAGGCACTGACCAGGTAATCTGTTTCAGTGATGTTGGTCCTTGTACATGAGTCACTGAAAGTGAATGTGCAGGTGCAGCAAGCCATTAGGAAGGCAAATGGTATACTGGTCTTCATTACAAGAGGATTTGAGTACAGGAGTAAAGAAGTCTTACTCCAATTATATAGGGCCTTGGTGAGACCACACCTGGAGTATTGTGTACAATTTTGGTCTCCTTACCTAAGGAAGGCTATACTTGCCATAGAGGGAGTGCAACGAAGGTTCACGAGATTGATTCCTGGGATGGCAGGACTGTCGTATGAGAAGAGATTGAGTAAACTAGGCCTGTATTCTCTTGAATTCAGAAGAATGAGAGGGGATCTCATTGAAGCATACAAAATTATTACAGGGCTTGATAAGGTGGATGCTGGGAGAATGTTTCCCTTGGCTGGGGAGTCTAGAACCAGAGGCCACAGCCTCAGGATAAAGGGTAGGCCATTCAGGACTGAGATGAGAAGAAATTTCTTCACACAGAGGGTGGTGAATCTTTCGAATTCTCTACCCCAGAGGGCTGTGGAGGCTCAGTCATTGGGTATATTCAAAACAGAAGTCGATAGATTTCTGACTAGTAAGGGCTTCAAAGGTAATGGCGATAGGGCCGGTGAATGGAATTGAGGCAGAAGGTCAGCCATGATCTCATTAAATGGCAGAGCAGGTTCGAAGGGCCGAATGGCCTACTCCTGCTCCTATTTCTTATGTTCTTATGTTGACAGATATGTATGGGCCAGGACTCCCCTGCTCCTCTTTGAAATAGTGCCATGGGATCTTTTAATATCCCCCAAAGTAATTAGAAATGCGGGAGGAATACATAAGTAATAAAAAAGAAAGCCTTAAGGTGCACATTTGTTTTATCCTCATAAGAATGCTAATGCACTTTGGAACTCGTATTAATTTATGCAAAAGGCTGTAACTTAATATTTTATAACTGTCGATCTATATTTAATACGGGACAGTGAAATATTGAAGTTTAATGTTCCAGATTCAAAGATCGCTATTCCAGAATTTGGATGTTGGTGTCAAAATCTATTTGAGCAATGATATTCTACATTTCAGTGACTGGAAATGTAAGTTAGTGGGCGACATAATGCACAACAATTTAATTCGAGCCGACACATGCTTTTTCAGAGGAGGAGGCATCAGTGAATAAGCGATTCTCTGAGCAGCACAGTTCGTAACCAAGAGGTATTCATGGTTGCTGAACACGTTCAGTTTCATCGCAGCATTCTGGGTCCGCAGGTATTTCAGCAGCAACTGGAGATAATGATTGATGCCAAAAAGTTCCTTGTTTCTTCCTCAGCAGGAGGATACATGATTGCAATTAAGTTATTCAGGAGTCGTAGACTCAGTTCACAGTGATGTAAATCTCTAATGGACCTCTACATGCCAGTCAATTCCTCTTAACTTCACTTCACTGACAGTCTATATTTCTGGCCACAGTGTATCACATTCTTGTCACATGTAATAAATGGATGCCTTGCCTCGCTGCCAAGTATCTCTACATTGAAAATTAATGAAGAGGAAAAGCTGAATGAAGTCAGTACACTAAGTATTAGTCACCACACTGAGCAGGTGGGATATGTTGAAACTCAACCTCAACGATTCGAAACCATCAGCAGCAGCGTGATATATTGCTTTACTCTCACTCTTAGGGGGGGGGATTTTAACCCTAAAAAATAGATGGGTTGGGGGTCAGGTGGGAGGATAAAGTGTTATATTGTGAACTCCAACCCCAACTCACCTCCAACCTGGCAACTTCCGATTTTAACAGAGACGGGAGAGGGGCGGTTTGGCACTTTAATTATTCTAATGAGGCTGCGTGTTGGGGAAATCTTGAGAAAGTGTCCCAGATGTACTCGTCACAGCTCCAGCAGCAATGAAAGTGAAATGGTAAGTACCCCTTTAAGTAGCGCTTGAAATCGACATTAATGCCATGTTTACGCCCAAATAGCTGATCGTTGTTACGACAGGGTGTTCGTTGAAGCGTTAGCCACCATAATAACGTGCAGCTTCTTTAATGAGCACTAGCAGGCATTTTAAGCAGCAATCAGCTGTTGAACAAGCCTCCAGGTGGCTATTTCTAGTGCTGGCTTCAACTCCTTTACCGGGCTAAACCGGCATTGCAGCTTAAGACCCCCAGCTTGGCCAATTTGGAGGCGCTTTAGCACCTAAAGGGGGAAAAATTCATCCCCTTAGCCTCTCCCGTTAGTGCCAGTAAAGGGCGCGAATGGGGCACTAGAGCAGTATCACCGGGGCAAGGCGAATCCAGCACTGCACGCCAAATTCGCCCCCACCCCCATAGTGCCTCCGGTAAGAGGTATCACCGGGAACGTCAACGCCAGGTAGATCATGGCATCAGTGAGTGAGCATCGCGCACTGACCGCCCGATTTGCTAAATTGATTGTCGTCACCTACCTCAGTGCCTGGAGTAAACACCGACAGGGAGAGCTGGCATGCAGCACCAGGAAGCTGGCTCCAGGGACATTATTTAAAGGGATCATCAAAATCACCCGCAGCTGTCAGGTTAGTAGAGTTTCAGTGGTTTCTTGTCATTTTCACCCACTGCAGCAGTTTCATTCAGTAATCTCAAGGTTCTTTTGTATCAGGAGTCTTCTGGCAACTTCTGGCGGAGGGAGAGCAGGCAGCGAGAAATATGGGAACATGTGCGCAGAGAGATGAGGAGGGACATCAGGGCTCTCACCTGCAGGCCTTACCCTCTGAAGGTATTCTGACAGCACTTCTCCTACCTTCAAATAAGTGAGGATCAGTGTATTAGATAGCTCTACCTCACCAAGGAGGTGGTCACAGAACTCTGACACTTCCTCCAAACAGACCTCCAGCCTCAGACCAGGATGACTTAAACCCCAGATCCCCTTTGCTCACCAAATCAGCATCATTCCATCCCTCTTGCAGGCCATATCACAGCACAAAGCTGAAATGATAGATACCACAAAAGAATGGTAAGTGTTTTAATGGGGTAGAAATTCAGCATGTTAGCACCTCCCGTTAGCGCCTGGGGTGGTGCTAATGGGGCGTTATGGGTTTGCGGCTGGGTGGGGTGAATCCGACACAACATGCAAAATTCACCCGGGATTTAGCACTGGCACGAACAATGCCTAGGCCTTTAGCACCTGGCAGATCGTGACGTCAATGAGATTGGAATGTCCCGTTAACGGCCCAGATGCAAAATTGACTGTCGCCACTTGTCTTAGCGCCTGGCCTGAACAATGGCAGGAAGAGGAGGCATTATGCATTTGGATGGCTGCTGTAAGAGTGGTATTTAAAGGGATCAACATCCACTTTCATTTTAGTCGCCACTTAATGCTGCCTTCTCAGTTTCACATAGGGAAACAGCCATTTTCAGTGAGTTAAATGTTTCTTACTTACAGGAGTGTTCTGCCTGCAAAATATTTGTCATTTTCATTCTGCTAAGATTTCAATGTCCCACATTTGGTTGCATTAATGGGGGCTGTACTGGCACCCGACCTCGCCCTCTGGCATCAACTTCAGAGGCAGAAACAAAGATTGGAAATTGTGGCCAGAGGGAGGAGGGCAAACAGGGCTCTCAACAGGAAGCGTTACCCTCCCAGTGTATTCCGGGAACAGTTCTCCTACATAAATTTAACTGTGGCGGCTTTAGCCTTAGAAGGCTCAGCTTCAGCAATGAGGTGGCCACAGAGCTCTGCCACCTCCTGCAACCAGACCTCGAGCCTCAGATAAGGACCAGCACGGCTCTCTCAGTGGCAGTCAAGGTCACCGTCACCCTCAATTTCTACGCCAGCAGATCCTTTCAGTCTGCAGCAGAAGTCATAGCTAACATCTCGCAGTTCGCTGTCCATTGCTGCATCCAGGAGGACACAGAAGCTCTCTACAGTAGGAGAAGAGACAACTTTTCCTTCCCCATTACCAGAGAGAAGCAGGAAGAGAGTACATGTGGCTTTGCCAGGATAGTGGACTTCCCCATGGTGCAGGGCGCCATTGACTGCACCCACATCGCTTTGCAGGCACACCATAACAATCTTCCATAACCGCAAAGGCTACCATTCACTTAATGTACAGTTGGAGTGCGACCACAGACAGCAAATTCTCACCATCAATGCCCGCTATCCTGCCAGCAGCCATGATGCCTTCACAGAATCACAGAAACCCCACAGTGCAGATAGAGGCCATTTCGGCCCATCGAGCCTGCACCGACACATATCCCACCCGATCCCCGTAACCCCTACACCAACACATATCCCACCCTATCCCCGTAACCCCACGTATTTAATCCCCCTAACACTAAGGGTCAATTTTTTATCATAGCCAATCAACCTAACCCGCACATCTTTGGACTGTGGGAGGAAACCAGAGCACCCGGAGGAAACCCACGCAAACACGGGGAGAATGTGCAAACTCCACACAGACAGTCACCCGAGGCCGGATTCGAACCCGGGTCTCTGGCGCTGTGAGGCAACAGTGCTTCATGTTGCACCAGACCGGTGTGCCAGCACTCTTCCAGCCACCACATCAAGTTCGCGGCTGGCTGGTCAGAGACAAGGGATATACAATCTCCACCTGGCTCATGACTCCCCTCCACAACCCCAACACTCCTGCTCAGCTCTCATATAATGAGAGCCATGCTGCCACCAGGAACATCATCGAGCAGACCATCGGAGTACGCGCGGCTCTGCTGCCTTCACCGTTCGGGAGGAGCCCTCCAGTACTCAGCTGAGCAGGTGTCCCTTTTCATCGTGGTCTGCTGCATTCTGCACAACTTGGCCATCATGAGGGCCCAGCCATTGCCACCAGGCATAGTGGCACCACCTCAGGAGGAGGAAGAGGACGAGGACGAGGACGAGGACGAGGATCAGGAATGAGGGAGAAGGCAGCCACTCAATCGGCCTTCTGGAAGGGGAGTATGTGACCACCTCATCAGACTGCGGTTCCAATAAATTCTACCCCACGGCCCGGTTGCTCCCCACATCCCCATCATTCTATTCATTTCGCTTGCCATATCACAGCACAAAGCTGAAATGAGAGACAGCACAAACTCTACAAAATTCAATTAATACATTTATCAACATTCAGTAAACACATATAATGAATCACCCTTGTGCAAACCCATACTTCCCCTCTTTACAGGGCCTTTTTCTAATCTACTGCTCCTACGTAATCTGTCCCTAGTGGCTGCAGCACAGCTTGTGGAAGGCTGCTGAGTGTCAGTGCCAGAGACTACAGATGGCCTTGCAGGATGCCCTCGACCAATTCTGAGCCTGGAAGGCCCAGCTGTAGACTGCACCACCTCAGGCTGGGCGTCAGCAGTCTTGAAGGGATAATTACTAGTCCTAGTCCCTTTAGGGCTACACCGGATCAGGCATATTTCTCAGACGTTCACTTTCAACTAAAGTTTGAGGTAGCCGAATCCTAAAGACGCTTAATTGGGGCTAAAGGTCCGGACTATCTCTCCCTAAAGAAAAGGAACAACCCAGGAATGTTACCGTCCTCCAGATAGCGCTTTTAATAAGTTTAGTTAGACTGCAACATTCCAGATATTATGAGGGTCTGGAAAACTCCCTCAGAATTCTGCAACTCTTCACCAAAGAGTGTACAGAGATTGAGTTTGCGTGTTTTTGATACAGAAGTCTTATGTGAGACAATTCTAAAAATATATAGAGCTTTATTAAAAGAACCGACATGCAATTTAAAGTTGGTGAATCAGTCAATCGCAACTTTAACAGTTCTAAAAAGAGAAAACATACAATATTTTTAACATAGAATCTTACTTTTAAATCTTAACTTTGCTACAGTATTACAGTTCTTAAAGTTCTCTTTACAGGATATCCATCAATATCAAATACCTTTGATCCCCGAGGTACAAAGAGTTGGAGACTACAGAGCCGCCTCTGAGGCTGAGAATCGCTTTGCCCGATTAAAGCAAGACTGATATCCCATTTGAGAGTTTAATATTTGTACCCTTTTCCAGTGGTATTTCCTTTAAGGTTTTCTGCTGATGCAAGTTTATTAACCCTAGTCATCTTTCTGCCGACCTCTGCAATTCTTACTGCCACATCAGCTGGTAGCATTCCAGAATCTTGTCTCATCTCCAGGTATTCTAGGGTCACCATATAAAAACAGTGTGAACGGCAGGTGTTCCTTATTTTATGTCATTTTTTTTCCGAGGGCAGGTGTTCCTTATCTTATGTGCCATCTTTACGAAGTTTAAATTAGAACACCTTATCCAGGGTGAACCATTGTTTTGTTCCCAAAAGGTCAGCCTGTTGGAGCCCTTCACCTTCTGTTTCGATGAGGTTATTTATACAGGATCAACAACTGTCTTATCTCAATAGCCAGAATGCTTTCACAGCTATTTCATCGTTTGGTTTCTAAATTTCCAAACCCAGTTTGTCATGTTTTAATAAGGCCAGAATTCTTTCATAAGATGGTGTATGTTTCTAAATAGATTACATGGCTTTTTCCTTCACAGTCTGCTCTGGCTGGATGACAGGCAGCGACAAGGGCAATGGCGGAATGGCACTGGTGGGAGCAGGAATGCTGTCATCCTGAGAGAGGACAGTAGGTTTCTGCTCCACTGACACACTGCCACTTCCCCAAGGCAGCAGCTCAGCATCTCTACCAATCTGCTGGAGCACACATTGCTGGGCTGCTGTGACACCGTGAGATCCCCGGTGGACTGTGGTGGACCCAGTGATGATGGCAGCAGTCAGAGCTTATGGGGCATCAAGCTGAGACTGCATGAGAGCAGTCTGAGACTCGATGGCAACAACCATTGACTGCATTACAGCACTAAGACGTTGCATGGCTTCCGCCTGTTCAGCAATGGAAGCTGCCAGTTTGCCCATCACATGCGGCATCAGGTTTGGGTCGCCACGGTCTCTTTGGGAGTCTACCATCCTTTGCAGGCTGGAAATGATGGGCTCCATGGTGTGCGCAGAGCCTTGTGCAATGTTGGAGGCGGACTCCTCCACGCTCCTTACCATTGCCGAAAGGCTCTCAAGCACCCTTGCCATTGCACCTATCATCTCTGTGTGCATGGCCATCACCCTTCTTCTAAACACCTCCCCATCAACGTCCTCATCTGAGTCTTGTGCAGCAGAACTCAGGTGTGAACTCACCCTCCAGGGAGCTGGCTCCCGAGCTATCCTTTCCCCCTAGCTATGCTGTAGCCCACTCATCCCCGGTGCTTCACCCTGTGCAGATCCCACTACTACACTAGCCTCTAAAAAATGCGTACTGCCAGTATCTGAGCTGGTGCCTGTGGGTGAGACATGCAGTGACACGGTGTGTTCTTCCTTCTCCTCTTCTCCCACCTCGCTCTCTACGGTGCCCTCAGGGACAGGCTGCTCCGGTGCTTGTTAATTATCTGAAAGCATAAAGGCACAAGAGTCGGGTTAAGGTGAGGGGAGGGAGGCAGGAAAGGAGCAATACATGCATACAGCATGATTAGCTGGAAAGTGCGAAACACTTGTGGGGTGAGGGGGAAGTGGGATGTGAGAAGAAGGAGTAGGGATGAACATACTGTTGTTGTCCCCAAGGGAGGTCAATGTCCTCGGTGGCCACGGTGCCCATCACCTGGCGCCCAATAATCTCCAGCACTCTATTTTCCAGCGCAGACTGTGGTTGGGTGTTGGCTTGATCCCCGCCTGTGCGCTCCTGCTCCCTCCTGTTGTGAGTCACCTTGACCTGCAAGAGAAAGGAATGTGTGTGAGTGAGTGTGGAACAATGTGTTTGGGTGATGTGCCTGCCATAGTTGAATAGCTGTCATTGTGTGCAGGGTGTGAGACGTGGATGTGAGTGTTGGTAGGTAGAGATTTTGGTGGGTGTGTTCTGGGGGTGTGGTGCTTTGTGCAGTGTGTGAAGAGTGTGGTTCAGATAGTGGTATGTAGCATTTGTTGAAGCCTTCACTCGCCCTGTGGTCGTTAAATTTCTTCCTGCACTGTGTGTGGGGAACCTCAGTGCTGCTCGAGATGTGCTGGGCTACCTCCCTCTACATGGTGTGGAAGAATTGTGGTGAGGGCTTCCTGCCACTTGTTGGCTAGAGCACCGCCCTCTGTCACCCCACAACGAAATCCAATGCCTCCAATGTTTCACTGGAGAATCTGCAGGCTCTGTCCCTGGGGTGTGGACCTGCCATAAGCACGCTTACTTCAGGGCTCCGGCACCTTCACCTTCACCTTCACCTTCACCTTCACCTTCACCTTCACCTTCACCTTCACCTTCACCTTCACCTTCACCTTCTGATGGCTGAGGCAGCTGCACAGCCAGCAATGCTGAGAATGAGGTGCTGCAGCAGCAATGAATCTCCCCTTTAAGTAGTGAAAAAGCCTGTGGCTATCATGACTTGCGATTAGGCTGCACTTGATATTGGTCCACCCTTTAAGTCTAACACCAATGAGCTTGGGTTTTAAGACTTGATTTAGGATTCCAATCATTTTTTTGAGCAGTGAGCATGAATTTTGCATGCATTCCAAAGCATTTGCACCTGGCGCTAATTCTCTAACTTTTCTACTGACACCACCCAGTCCTTGGTTATAGCAAAATTCTAGCCTGTTAACTCTATTTCTCTCTCCACAGATGCTGCCTGATAGTTCCAGCATTCTGTTTTTATTTCTGATTTCCAACGTCCGCAGTATTTTGCTTTCGCATTAACGTTCGGATGGAATTGTGTGATGCAAAAGTAGTACAGTAATAAGAAAACAATTACGTATAATTTATTGCCGGAGCCAATTGATCGTACTAAGAAAAGGGTCGATTGGTGACCAAAATATCACTCTCGCTGTCCATTGCCTTTCAAATACCCATTCCATCCAGAAAAAACAAGGATTACCAATCTCTACAGGATTCTGTGCAAGCAAGTTACTGCGTCCTCTGTCCCTTCTATAATAACCTTGCTAATAATATTTAGTAAAGTCTGGGACATCTTTATTGAATGTTATTGACTTTGATCACATCTTCTTCTCCTGTGTTTTCCTTTTACAGATTTATAGAGAATAGCTTTTGCTTCCTCAGCCATTACTTGTAGGTCATTGATTTAGAGCTGCTGCCGTTCGCGCTGTCCCTTTTGAGGTTTTGCCAATACCTCTGTGGCACTTTATGTACAAATCTGCCCATAATCATTTACTGTGCACGAAACAAAATAAATTCATTATTGACTCCCTGTCACCCTTATTGTAAAAATATTTTCAGTGCAGGCCAAAGTCAATTAAGAAACATCCATTCTGCAAAGTTCCTCTCTATCCACATCCTTTGGGATGATGTTAGAGGACATTAGAAAAGTATAGAGAAAATTATTTATCGTTGTTGTTGATTTTATTGGCTCTACGTGGCCCACTTCTTCTTCTGCAAGCAATGTTTGTTTTGGTGTTAACAATGCAGTTCCGTTTTACGTCTGGCTTGACCTGTTCTCCCTCCTAGGCAAATAGACACTAAAAGAAGAGAATAACACTGCAGTGTTGTAGCCGCTAAGATTTCCTGATTTTTTAAGAAATTCGTTTATGGGATGTGGGCATCGCTGGCAAGGCCAGCAGTTATTGCCCATCCCTAGTTGCCCTTGAGAAGGTGGTGGTGAGCCGCCTTCTTGAACCGCTGCAGTCCGTGTCGTGAACCTACTCCCACAGTGCTGTTAAAATATCATGGGAACAGTATTCAGAGATATTCATCTTGATTACGAGAAGCATGTGACAAGAGTGCAGCCATGCTGTCACTTTCACCATCAAAGTGGCAATAAATCTTGGGAGTCAGTTCATGTTTGCACTGGTGCAGTATATCTCCAGTCCAGTCTACAGTTGCATTTCAAAAGTCCATTGGACTTCCTTGGGATGGCAACAACTTATTTACCCATCTTTTAAATATTATGTAGTAAACTTCAAGGGGATTGCTATGCGTGGCCTGGGGAATGGAGCAATTAGGTAGAGAATGGTAGGGGAGCCGAGCAGTCAGGGATGGCATGTAACACAGGGCCATAGAGTGGAGCAGTTAGATGAAGAGGAAACTAGAACAGAGGATAGAGCAGAACACCAGGTCCAAACTGCAGCTAGGAATTGAGTCAACGCAGTTTCCTATTATCAAAGAACAGAAGGTGGCAAAGCCTGGGGCCTGAGTTAGATAGAGTTGTTCATGTCACTGAGCGTGGGTGAGGAGGTGTTCCTGTAGCTGAACGTGTGTGTGGAGGTGTTCCTGTAGCTGAGCCTGGGCAAGGAGGTGTTCCTGTAGCTGAGAGTGGATGAGGACGTGTTCCTGCAGCTGAGCCTGGGCGAGGAGGTGTTCCTGTGGCCGAGCATGGGTGAGGAGGTGTTCCTGTAGCTGAGCCTGGGCGAGGAGGTGTTCCTGTGGCCGAGCGTGGGTGAGGAGGTGTTCCTGTAGCTGAGCCTGGGCGAGGAGGTGTGCCAGTGGCTGAGAGTGGATGAGGACGTGCTCCTGTAGCTGAGCCTGGGCAAGGAGGTGTTCCAATGGCTGAGAGTGGATGAGGTCGTGTTCCTGTGGCCGAGCTTGGGCGAGGAGGTGTTCCTGTGGCTGAGCCTGGGTGAGGAGGTGTTCCTGAAGCTGAACGTGGGTGAGGAGGTGTTTCTGTAGCTGAGCCTGGGTGAGGAGGTGTTACTGCGGTCGATCGTCGGCGAGGAGGTGATCCTGTAGCTCAGCCTGGGTGAGGAGGTGTTCCTGTGGCCGAGCGTGGGAGAGGAGGTGTTCCTGTAGCTCAGCCTGGGTGAGGAGGTGTTCCTGTGGCCGACCATTGATGAGGAGGTGTTGTTGGGGGTGAGGGTGGTTGAGGGGGTGTTCCTGGGGGTGAGGGTGGGTGAGTGGGTGTTCCTGGGGGTGAGGGTGGGTGAGGTGGTGTTGTTGGGGGTGAGGGGGTGTTGTTGGGGGTGAGGGTGGGTGAGGAGGTGTTCCTGGGGGTGAGGGTGGGTGAGGTGGTGTTCCTGGGGGTGAGGGTGGGTGAGGTGGGTGTTCCTGGGGGTGAGGGTGGGTGAGGGGGTGTTCCTCGGGGTGAGGGTGGGTGAGGGGGTGTTCCTGGGGGTGAGGGTGGGTGAGGGGGTGTTCCTCGGGGTGAGGGTGGGTGAGGAGGTGTTGTTGGGGGTGAGGGTAGGTGAGGAGGTGTTCCTGGGGGTGAGGGTGGGTGAGGAGGGTGTCCTGGGGGTGAGGGTGGATGAGGGGGTGTTCCTCAGGGTGAGGGTGGGTGAGGTGGTGTTGTTGGGGGTGAGGGTGGTGAGGGGGTGTTGTTGGGGGTGAGGGTGGTGAGGGGGTGTAACTGGGGATGAGGGTGGATGAGGGGGTGTTCCTGGGGGTGAGGGTGGGTGAGGGGGTGTTGTTGGGGGTGAGGGTGGGTGATGGGGTGTTGTTGGGGGTGAGGGTGGGTAAGGGGGTGTTCTTGGGGATGAGGGTTGAGTGAGGGGCTGTTCCTGGGGATGAGGGTTGAGTGAGGGGGTGTTGTTGGGGGTGAGGGTGGGTGAGGTGGTGTTGTTGGGGGTGAGGGTGGGTGAGGGGGTGTTGTTGGGGGTGAGGGTGGGTTTGGGGGTGTTGTTGGGGGTGAGGGTGGGTGAGGGGGGTGTTGTTGGGGGTGAAGGTGGGTGAGGGTGTGTTGTTGGGGGTGAGGGGGTGTTGTTGGGGGTGAGGGTGGGTGATGGGGTGTTGTTGGGGGTGAGGGTGGGTGAGGGGTGTTCCTGGGGGTGAGGGTGGGTGAGGGGGTGTAGTTGGGGGTGAGGGTGGGTGAGGGGGTGTTGTTGGGGGTGAGGGTGGGTGAGGGGCTGTTGTTGGGGGTGAGGGTGGGTGAGGGGGTGTAACTGGGGATGAGGGTGGATGAGGGGGTGTTCCTGGGGGTGAGGGTGGGTGAGGGGGTGTTGTTGGGGGTGAGGGTGGGTGATGGGGTGTTGTTGGGGGTGAGGGTGGGTAAGGGGGTGTTCTTGGGGATGAGGGTTGAGTGAGGGGCTGTTCCTGGGGATGAGGGTTGAGTGAGGGGGTGTTGTTGGGGGTGAGGGTGGGTGAGGTGGTGTTGTTGGGGGTGAGGGTGGGTGAGGGGGTGTTGTTGGGGGTGAGGGTGGGTTTGGGGGTGTTGTTGGGGGTGAGGGTGGGTGAGGGGGTGTTGTTGGGGTGAAGGTGGGTGAGGGTGTGTTGTTGGGGGTGAGGGGGTGTGTTGGGGGTGAGGGTGGGTGATGGGGTGTTGTTGGGGGTGAGGGTGGGTGAGGGGTGTTCCTGGGGGTGAGGGTGGGTGAGGGGGTGTAGTTGGGGGTGAGGGTGGGTGAGGGGGTGTTGTTGGGGTGTGAGGGTGGGTGAGGGGCTGTTGTTGGGGGTGAGGGTGGGTGATGCGGTGTTGCTGGGGGTGAGGGGGTGTTCCTGGGGGTGAGGGTGGGTGAGGGGATGTTGCTGGGGGTGAGGGTGGGTGATGGGGTGTTGTTGGGGGTGAGGGTGGGTCAGGGGGTGTTGTTGGGGTGAGGAGGTGTTGTTGGGGGTGAGGGTGGGTGAGGGGGTGTTGTTGGGGGTGAGGGTGGGTGTGGGGGGTGTTGTTGGGGGTGAGGGGTGGGTGAGGAGGTGTTCCTGGGGGTGAGGGTGGGTGAGGTGGTGTTGTTGGGGTGAGGGTGGGTGAGGGGGTGTTGTGGGGGTGAGGGTGGGTGAGGGGGTGTTCCTGGGGGTGAGGGTGGGTGAGGGGGTGTTCCAGGGGGTGAGGATGGGTAAGGGGGTGTTCTTGGGGATGAGGGTTGAGTGAGGGGCTGTTCCTGGGGATGAGGGTTGAGTGAGGGGGTGTTGTTGGGGGTGAGGGTGGGTGAGGTGGTGTTGTTGGGGGTGAGGTTGGGTGAGAGGGTGTTGTTGTGAGTGAGGGTGGGTGAGGGGGTGTAACTGGGGATGAGGGTGGATGAGGGGGTGTTCCTGGGGGTGAGGGTGGGTGAGGGGGTGTTGTTGGGGGTGAGGGTGGGTGATGGGGTGTTGTTGGGGTGAGGGTGGGTGAGAGGGTGTTCCTGGGGGTGAGGGTTGGTGAGGGGGTGTTGTTGGGGGTGAGGGTGGGTCAGGGGGTGTTCCTGGGGGTGAGGGTGGGTGAGGGTGTGTTCCTGGGGGTGAGGGTGGGTAAGGGGGTGTTCTTGTGGATGAGGGTTGAGTGAGGGGCTGTTCCTGGGGATGAGGGTTGAGTGAGGGGGCGTTTTTGGGGGTGAGGGTGGGTGAGGGGATGTTGTTGGGGGTAAGGGTGGATTTGGGGGTGTTGTTGGGGGTGAGGGTGGGTGAGGGGGTGTTGTTGGGAGTGAGGGTGGGTGAGGGGGTGTTGTTGGGGGTGAAGGTGGGTGAGGGGGTGTTGTTGGGGGTGAGGGTGGGTGAGGGGGTGTTGTTGGGGGTGAGGGGTGTGTTGTTGGGGGTGAGGGTGGGTGATTGGGTGTTGTTGGGGGTGAGGGTGGGTGAGGGGGTTTTCCTGGGGGTGAGGGTGGGTAAGGGGGTGTTGTTGGGGGTGAGGGTTGAGTGAGGGGGTGTTGTTGGGGCTGAGGGTGGGTGAGGGGGTGTTGTTGGGGGTGAGGGCGGGTGAGGGGGTGTTCCTGGGGGTGAGGGTGGGTGAGGGGGTGTTGTTGGGGGTGAGGGTGGGTGATGGGGTGTTGTTGGGGGTGAGGGTGGGTGAGGGGGTGTTCCTGGGGGTGAGGGTGGGTGAGGTGGTGTTGTTGGGGGTGAGGATGGGTGAGGGGGTGTTGTTGGGGGTGAGGGTGGGTGTGAGGGTGTTGTTGGGGGTGAGGGTGGGTGAGGAGCTGTTCCTGGGGGTGAGGGTGGGTCAGGGGGTGTTGTTGGGGGTGAGGGTGGGTGAGGTGGTGTTGCTGGGGGTGAGGGGGTGTTGCTGGGGGGTGAGGGTGGGTGAGGGGGTGTGGTTCAGGGTGAGGGGGTGTTGTTGGGGTGAGGGTGGGTGAGGAGGTGTTCCTGGGGGTGAGGGTGGGTGAAGAGATGTTCCTGGGGGTGAGGGTGGGTGAGGTGGTGTTCCTGGGGGTGAGGGTGGGTGAGGTGGTGTTCCTGGGGGTGAGGGTGGGTGAGGGGGTATTCCTCGGGGTGAGGGTGGTGTGAGGAGGTGTTGTTGGGGGTGAGGGTGGGTGAGGAGGTGTTCCTGGGGGTGAGGGTGGGTGAGGAGGTGTTCCTGGGGGTGAGGGTGGATGAGGGGGTGTTCCTCAGGGTGAGGGTGGGTGAGGTGGTGTTGTTGGGGGTGAGGGTGGGTGAGGGGGTGTGGTTGGGGGTGAGGGTGGGTGAGGAGGTGTAACTGGGGATGAGGGTGGATGAGGGGGTGTTCCTGGGGGTGAGGGTGGGTGAGGGGGTGTTGTTGGGGGTGAGTGTGGGTGATGGGGTGTTGTTGGGGCTGAGGGTGGGTGAGAGGGTGTTCCTGAGGGTGAGGGTTGGTGAGGGGGTGTTGTTGGCGGTGAGGGTGGGTGAGGGGGTGTTCCTGGGGGTCAGGGTGGGTGAGGGGGTGTTCCTGGGGGTCAGGGTGCGTAAGGGGGTGTTTTTGGGGATGAGGGTTGAGTGAGGGGCTGTTCCTGGGGATGAGGGTTGAGTGAGGGGGTGTTGTTGGGGTTGAGGGTGGGTGAGGGGGTGTTGTTGGGGGTGAGGGTGGCTGAGGGGGTGTTGTTGGGGGTGAAGGTGGGTGAGGGGGTGTTGTTGGGGGTGAGGGTGGGTGAGGGGGTGTTGTTGGGGGTGAGGGTGGGTGATGGGGTGTTGTTGGGGGTGAGGGTGGTTGAGGGGGTGTTGTTCGGGGTGAGGGTGGGTGAGGGGTTGTTGTTGGGGGTGAGGGTGGGTGAGGGGGTGTTGTTGAGGCTGAGGGTGGGTGATGGGGTGTTGTTGGTGTGAGGGTGGGTGAGGGGGTGTTGTTGGGGGTGAGGGGGTGTTGTTGGGGGTGAGGTTGGGTGTGGGGGTGTTGTTGGGGGTGAGGGGGTGTTGTTGGGGGTGAGGGTGGGTGAGGGGGTGTTCCTGGCGGTGAGGGTGGGTGTGGGGTGTTCCTGGGGGTGAGGGTGGGTGCGGGGGTGTTGTTGGGGGTGAAGGTGGGTGAGGGGGTGTTCCTGGGGGTGAGGGTTGGTTTGGGGGCATTGTTGGGGGTGAGAGTGGGTGAGGTGGTGTTGTTGGGGGTGAGGGGGTGTTGTTGGGGGTGAGGGTGGGTGAGGGGGTGTTGTTGGGGGTGAGGGTGGGTGAGGTGGTGTTGTTGGGGGTGAGGTTGGGTGAGGGGGTGTTGTTGGGTGTGAGGGTGGGTGAGGGGGTGTTGCTGGGGGTGAGGTTGGATGAGGGGCTGTTGTTGGGGGTGAGGGTGGGTGAGGTGGTGTTGTTGGGGGTGAGGGTGGGTGAGGGGGTGTTGTTGGGGTGAGGGTTGGTGTGGGGGTTTTGGGGGTGAGGATGAATGTGGGGGTGTTGTTGGGGGTGAGGGTTGAGTGAGGGAGTGTTGTTGAGGGTGAGGGTGGGTGAGGGGGTGTTGTTGGCGGTGAGGTTGGGTGAGGGGGTGTTGTTGGGGGTGAGGGTGGGTGTGTGGTGTGTTGTTGAGGGTAGGGTGGGTGAGGGGGTGTTGTTGGGGGTGAGGGTGGGTGTGGGGGTGTTGTGGCGGTGAGGGTGGGTGAGGGGGTGTGTTGGGGGTGAGGGTGGGTGAGGGGGTGTGTGGGGGGGTGGTGTGGGGTGGGTGGGTGGTGGGGGGTGTGGTGAGGGTGAGTGGGTGGGGTGAGGGGGGTGTGTTGTTGGGGGGTGGGGTGGGTGTGGGGGTGTTGTTGGGTGTGGTGGGGTGGGGGTGGGGGTGTTGTTGGGGTGAGGGTGGGTGAGGGGGTGTTGTTGGGGGTGAGGGTGGGTGTGGGGGTGTTGTTGGGAGTGAGGGTTGAGTGAGGGAGTGTTGTTGAAGGTGAGGGTGGGTGAGGAGGTGGTCCTGTAGCTGAGGACCGGAAGTTGTGTATTCCTGGGGCTGAGCCAGAAACTAGGAGCATCTGTGTATTTGAATCAAGGAGCAGGAATGTTCCTGGGGCAGAATCTTAGAGCAGGGAAATTTCAGGGTTTAGGCAATGAGCATATCTATTGAAAAGGTTGAGACTAGGGCAGGAGCTGGTGACAGCATCAGCAGAGGTTTTGTTTAACACAGCATTACACGCTGACAGTCAATGTTTTGGGAGCCTGATTAACATGGCAGCACTTGCTGACATAACTCAGTGATGAACAAAGCTGTACTCCACTCAATGCTACTTCGCTCTCCTTCCTGTCCGTCCACTACCTGCTAATGGACGGGATTAGGGTCCCTCTCTCCTCCATGCTGGTGGTGGAAAGGAATCTCAGCTACAATAAACTGTAGGCAGGAATTCATGTAAGAGCTGACCTTCCTGCCCACAGCGAGCATTGGCTGGAATCCCTGCTGCTGGCGGCAGGATTGATGGAGGGGAGAGGGGTCCGAGCTGGATCCATTAGCACTCAGACTCAGGAGGTGGAGAATGATGGGGGTAAAGGATGTCACAAAGGAGAGAGGGAAATAGATGACAATGAAGGGTGTAGAGCAAGATGATAATGAAGGGAAGGGGGGCAGAGACTGAGAGTGTCACCTTGTGGTAGAAGAATGCCAGCATTAACTGATGAAGAGTGGGGAAGGAAATTACCAGCATTGATTGGGAGGTGGGATGAGCGCCAGGTTAAATTGAGGAGGAGAGGGAGAAGAGTTCCAGTATGAACTGGGAAGATTGGAGGAAGGTCATTCTTGACCTCTGAACAGCAGTATGACACATTGCACGGCTTTAACCAACTTCCACTCCCACCTATCCTAGACGCAAAAGCCTGAAGGCATCGAACACTGACCCTTAAGAACATAAGTAAGAGCAGGAGTCGGCCATTCAGCCCCTTGAGTCTGCTCCGCCATTCAATAAGATCATGGCTGATCATCGACCTCAACTCCACTTTCCCGTCTGATCCCCATATCCCTTGATTCCCCTAGAGTCCAAAAATCTATCGATCTCAGACTTGAATATACTCAACGACTGAGCATCCACAGCCCTCTGGGGTAGAGAATTCCAAAGATTCACAACCCTCTGAGTGAAGAAATGTCTGCTCATCTCGGTATGACATGGCCGACCCTTTATCCTGAGACTGTGACCCCTGGTTCTAGACTCTCCAGCCAGGGGGAAACAGCCTCTCTGCATCTACCCTGTCAAGCCCTCTCAGAATCTTGTATGTTTCAATGAGATCACCTCTCATTCTTCTAAACTCCATAGAGTATAGGCTCAGTATAAACTTGAGAGTACCTGAAAGAGAACAGGGATTATCTGGGGTGCTCTGTTTTTCACTGCGTGCTCTTCTCTGATCCTTGTTATAAGTATAGGGCTGTCACTCCACTGCCTCGTTGCCTGCTTGATATCACAGCCTAAGAAAACAAATTGGAAATGTCACAATAAATGGGCTCCACTGGACTGAAGAAAAGATAGAAGTCGCAGAATCTTCCTCTTCATTAAGGGAGCAACATCTCCTGGTTATATTCAAATTGTAATATTTATTTTCAGCTGTGGATTAACCTTCTGGTTGGTTGTGCTACACTGAAGCAGTATGATCTATAATTTAAAGGTTGACTGTGACACTAGTGGTTGATGTATTTCAATGTGTCTCACATTCTTTCCTTCCCCAGGGCTGACTCTAACACAGGCTATATAAAAAAAAATCTGCATATCCAAAGGGATATCTAGTCTGACTGGCTGACTTTGTAGATTTTCTTAGACTTATTTAAATCAACCTCACACTGCAATACTCAAGTGAGATAATATATGAAGGGAAAATACTGCGGATGCTGGAAATCGGATATAAAAACAGAAAATGCTGGAAACATTCAGCAGATCAGGCAGCGTCAGTGGAGAGAGAAACAGATCTAATTGCCCTGATGTTTACGGGGAGGGGCGTTCGGAGCGGGGTGCTTCCCGGACGTTCTAGCTGGATGTCTTTTAAATTTTTTCTGTCAAATTCTGTCAATCAGGCTGGCTGTTGAGCGGGCAAGCCTGCAGCTCAAGGCTGCAACCGGGGACCAGATATCAGGTAGGGACAGAGAGATTGCAGTTGGGGGTGGGGTGCGGTGGTCTCGTGGTGGGGGGTGATCGGGGAAGGGAGAGATCGTGGGGGGCGAGATCGCAGGGTGAGATGGTGGTCAGAGGGGAGCGAGATGGTGGTCGGGGGGGAGCGAGATGGTGGTCGGGGGGAGCGAGATGGTGGTCGGGGGAGCGAGATGGTGGTCAGGGGAGCGAGATGGTGGTCAGGGGGGAGCGAGATGATGGTGGGGGGAGCGCGATGGTGGTCGGGGGGGAGCGCGATGGTGGTCGGGGGTAGCGAGATGGCGGTCGGGGGGTAGCGAGATGGCGGTCGGGGAAGCGAGATGGCGGTTGGGGGGAGCGAGATGATGGTGGGGGTTTATCACGGGGGTGGGAGGGAGTAGCCGATCATGGAGCTGGAAGCAGGTAAGCTTGGTGGACTGGGGGAAGCACTCCTGCTCCTCCTGGCCCACAAGCAAGGTTCCTGCATGGCCGCGCAGTGGCCTGGTGGTCCCGCGCAGGCCGCTCGCCGGCTTCTACAGGGTGGAAACCACGCACGTTCGGAAATTTGAATGGATCCAGTTAAAGGGACCGCGCACTTAAAAATAATTAGGGGGAACACTGCCCACAAGCAGGGCTGTAAAGGCACGTACCTCATAGATCCAGCCCTTCTCACCTCCTTTTATCTGCCGGGTTTCCCAAGGCCCGGGAAACCCGGCCGAAATGAGTTAAAAATAAAAAGCCTATAAAAATGGAGGCACGCAGCCTCGTTAAAAGCTTTTACTGACTGACCCACCTCCTGAGAGCGGATTGGTCCCCTGCCCCCCATCCCACCTCCGTTAAGAACGGAAGTAGGCGGGTTGCAGGCGGCTTGGGGTTGGGGTTGGGGTTGAAATTTTTGAAATTTTATCTTCTCACTTGACCAAAACCCAGCCATTTTGGGAGGGTTAAATGTATCTCCAACTTTTCAAGTCGATGCCCTTTCATCAGTTCTGGGATAAACTACAGTTTGTGTAGCTTCCTCATTAATAGAGACAACATATAAAACATTTCCTCTACAGCCTGGCCTCATTATAACACAGAATGTTATGGTTCTGAAAGGGAACATTATACAGCGCCTGATAAATAACTTCAGTTGTCCCTTATAGCAGTATAGTCTATTTCACTAAACCTCTTAATAATTCAGTAACCGGTAAGGAAACAACATAGAAAGCCCTTGGTTCTGGAATATATGGATTAGGGTAGACTGAAAACCACATGGGTTGAAATCATTATTAAAATTTAGGGACTCTCCAAACTTTCTTTGTTTGTTTACCGGTTGGCAAACTGTAAATAGTGGGAGGCCACAGGGATCAGTGCAGGGGCCTCAACTATTTACAATCTATATTAATGACTTGGATGAAGGGGCCATGTGTACTGTAGCCAAATTTGCTGATGATACAGAGATAGGTGGGAAAGAAAGTTGTGAGGAGGACACAAAGGCCCCGATTTTCTGCCAGCCATCAGGCGGGTTTTCAGGCGGGCAGGGACGAAAATCGCAGAAATAGGGGGTCGCCTGATTCCCCGCGCCCCGTCCGACATTCGGACCACCGTTTCTCCATGACCCGAATCAGTCCCGCCCGCCGCTGGCGGGACTGGCCGTCGGAACACTAATCACCAATTATTACCATGTTTAAACCTATTTTCAGTGGCCGTTGCGATTTTGTGGGGATCCCCACACTAAACACGCCTGCCGGGAACCCCGCTGATGAAACCTGCCGTGAAGCTTGCCGGCTTGCTTGCTCTCAGCTGCAGGTCATTCGGGAAAGCTGCGATTTAATCGGAGAGCATTTGTATGTTGAAGGACCTTTTTGCTGCAGGCTTGGGGCTACTTCTTCAAGGCTTAGGCACAGCTGTGGAAGGTTGGAGCCTCACACACTTCTCCAATGTGATCTCCTGGGAAGCCCCTCTCGCCACCCTCACTCAGCGCTTCCTCAGCAGAGGCATCTACGAGAAGCGTGGGACGCCTTTTTTCCTTCCCTTCTTGCCATCAGAGGATCTCCAGCAGCAGAGGTGGCAGCAGCAGAACCAGGAACAGCAGGATAAGCACCAGGAGCACCAGGCTGCTGCTCACTCACCTGAAGCTGCACAGGCCAGAAGGGGCCAGCGCTTGGAAGTGGCTTGAGAGCACCTTGCTGCGCTTTAGGGGGCCATGGCGACCTGTTTCTGCACTGGCAGTCCTACTCAGAAGGACTTCCATGAAGGTCTGGTTTCTCTGTTCAATAGATGGCCAACGCTCCTCAAGAGATGTCATTCTCTTATGAGCACTCACCATGTTTTCCGTACCCTGGCGAGTTATCTCCTCCATGGAGATTGCCAACCTTTCCATGGTGATGCGTTCATGCGTCAATGACTCCACAAAGGCTCTGCTCATGGTCGCTATGGACTCCTCCATTCGCTCCACACTCGCAGCGACCCTGGAGACAAAACCTGCCAGAGACTCCTGCACCTGTGCATGGAGATCCATCACCTCTTCTCTTGCGGATGGACCCAGAGGCAGAGGGTCGACATGCAGCGCAGCTGAGCTGAGCTGGCAGAGTCCTGCGCCCTCCGACGACGACTCTCCACTGCTGACCCTGTCTCCAGAATCTGCTGAGGCTCACTTGTGAGCTGTGAAACACCAGGTGACAACACTACTTTATGTCCCGAAGGTCCCACCGAGGTGTGAGTGTCTGCACTGGTGCTGGGTGCGCTTACATCTGCTGACGCTGCACCCTCAGATGTTGGAGCTTCCTCTGAGGAGTCTGGCTGCACAGCCTCTTCCTCCTCCACAGTGGGGGCGGGGGCTTTGGATGGTCCTGTGGGGGAGTAGAGGAAGGAGTTAGAGATGTGATGCCAAGGTTACATGCACATTCGAGTTGGCACCTGCTGACACCTGCATCCATGCAGCCTTGGTCTCAGTGGGAGGCCTCTTCCTGCCTGACCTAGGGAAGAGGACCTCCTTGTAGGCCCTAACCCCATCCAATAATGCCTGCAGTGAAGCTTCTTCGAATTTGGACGCAGCTCGGGGTCTGGCACTGGCCACAGCTGCTGCAGGCTCCTCTGCCATCCTGTATGGTACGTTTGGAAGCCAACAGAGGAAGCAATGCTTGCTGTGGACCTTGAAAGCACCACGAATGATGACATCATACTGTGGGGCTTTCTGACTAGAAATGGACAATTAGCAAGGCTGTCCACATGCTGGAAATTAATTGGCCACTTGAGGGAAAATTGCATACAGCTGGCTGACACATTTTTTTGTGGGTCAGAACCCCACATTCGGGGAATCCGACCATTTCCCACATAATCCACATAATCGGGCCCAAAGAGTCTGCAAAGGGCTATCGATAGGTTAAGTGAGTGGGGAAAAAATTGGCAGATGGAGTATAATGTGGGGAAATGTGAGGTTATCCACTTTGGTAGGAAAAATAAAAAAGCAAATTTTTATTTAAATGGAGAAAGACTACATAATGCTGCGGTACCGAGGGATCTGGGGGTCCTCATACATGAAACACCAAAAGTTAGCATGCAGGTACAGCAAGTAATTAGGAAGGCAAATCGAATGTTGGCCTTTATTGCAAGTGGGATGGAGTATAAAAGTAGGGAAGTGCTGCTACAACTGTACAGGGCGCTGGTGAGACTACACCTGGAGTACTGCATGCAGTTTTGGTCTCCTTATTTAAGGAGGGGTATATTTGCATTGAAGGTTAACTAGGTTAACTCCTGAGATGAAGGGGTTGTCTTATGAAGGAAGGTTGTGCAGGTTGGGCCTATACTCATTGGAGTTTAGAAAAATGGGAGGTGATCTTATTGAAACATATAGGGGGAAAAATTGGGTTGCTTTGCGCCTCCCATTAGTGCTCTAAGAGGGCGCTAATGGGGCACAAAGCAACTAGCGCCCGGGCGCATCACCGCCAATGCATCCCGCGAAATTCAGTGGGAGGTTAGCGGCGGCAGTAACCGTTAGCGCCCCGCTTATGCCCCGGCCGCGATCTTCGGTAGCGACCCCTGACTTACCGCCAGACGCTACGTCCGATGGGGTCAGGGGGATCTACCTGCGACGGGGGCGGTGCTATTTAAAGGCGAGGTGCCGGGCGGCCATTTTTGTTGCTGGCTGCCTGCCAGCACCTGCCTCTGCTGCCGTCCGTGGCCTCCTGACTGCACCCCCGTGGAGTGCCAGCTGCGGTCCATGAGCCCACTACTTCTCTTGCGTGCCAGGCTCTTTTGCCAGCACTCCGATCCTTGGTGGCCCAGCTGGGCCCCGGGATGCGCTGCGCAAGCCCCCTCCCCTTTAAGAAGGGGAGGACGGCCTGCAATACTGCGGCGTGACGTGCCGCAGCCCGTGGCTAACATTCAAGGAAATAATGCATAATTTGCAACAAACACATATTCCTCTAGGGCATAAAAACCCAAAAGGAAAAGTCACCCAACCATGGCTAACAAAAGAAATTAAAGCTAGCATTAAGTCAAAGGAGGAAGCTTATAAAGTTGCCAGAAATAGCGGTCAGCCTAAGGATTGGGATCTTTTTAGAAATCAACAAAGGGGGACCAAGAAATTGATAAAGAAAGGGAAAATGAAATGTGAGCACAAACTAGAGAAAAATATAAAAACGGATTGTAAAAGCTTCTATAGGTATGTGAAAAGGAAAAGACTGGCAAAGATAAATGTAGGTCCTTTACAGTCAGAGATGGGAGAATTTATAATGGGGAATGAGGAAATGGCAGTGAAATTTAATAAATACTTTGTTTCTGTTTTCACGGAGGAAGATACAAAAAACCTCCCAGAAATACGAGAAAAACAAGGGTGTAGCGAGAATGAGGAACTTAAAGAAATTATTATTAGTAAAAAAACAGTACTAGCAAAATTAATGGGACTAAAAGTCAATAAATCCCAAGGACTGGATGACCTACATCCTAGGGTTTTGAAAGAGGTGACCATTGGGAGAGTGGATGCATTGGTTGACATCTTCCAAAATTCTATAGATTCTGGAACGGTCCCTGCAGATTGGAGGATAGCAAATGTACCCCCGCTATTTAAGAAAGGAGGCTGAGAGAAAACGGGGAACTACAGACCTGTTAGTCTCACATCAGTAGTTTGGAAAATGCTGGAATCTATTATAAAGGATGCAATAACTGGGCACTTAGAAACTAATAGTAAGATTGGGCAGAGTCAACATGGATTTATGAAAGGGAAACCCTGTTTAACAAACCTATTGGAGTTCTTTAAGGATGTAACTAGTGGAGTAGACAAAGGGGAACTGGTAGATGTGGTGTATTTGGATTTTCAGAAGGCCTTCAATAAGGTCCCACACAAGAGGTTGGTGAACAAAATTAGGGCACATAAAATTGGGGGTAATATATTAGCACACTGACACACTGGCACAATGTAACATTTCCAAATTTGCCTTCAGTGTGCCAGTGCAGCCTTCGGTCGCCTGAGAAAGAGAGTGTTTGAAGACCAGGACCTCAAACCCGGCACTAAGCTCAAGGTCTACAGAGCAGCAGTGATACCCGCCCTGCTGTATGCCTCAGAGACATGGACCATGTACAGCAGACACATCAAAGCACTGGAAAGGTACCACCAATGCTGCCTCCACAAGATCCTGCAAATCGATTGGCAGGATAGGCACACCAATGTCAGTGTTCTTGCTCAGGCCAACATCCCCAGCATCGAAGCTTTGAGCACGCTCGATCAGCTCCGATGGACGGGTCACATTGTCCGCATGCCCGATATGAGACTCCCAAAACAAGCGCCCTGCTAAGAGCTCCGGCATGGCAAGAGAGCCCCAGGTGGGCAGAGGAAACGCTTCAAGGACACCCTCAAAGCCTCCTTGAAAAAGTGTAACATCCCCACCGACACCTGGGAATCGCTGGCCCAAGACTGCACAAAGTGGGGGAGAAGCATCCGGGAAGTCACCAAACACCTCGAGTCTCTTCGCCGGGAGCAATCAGAAGCCAAGCGCAGGCAGCGCAAGGAGCGCACGTCAACCCAAGCACCCCACCCACCCGCCCCTTCAACCACCATCTGCCCCACCTGTGACAGAGACTATAGGTCCCGCATTGGACTCATCAGTCACCTGAGAACTCATTTTTAATGTGGAAGCAAGTCTTCCTCGGTTCCGAGGGACTGCCTAAGAAGAAAAATATATTAGCATGGATAAACGGGTTTTTTCAGGCTGGCTGTGACTAGTGGGGTAACACAAGGATTGGTGCTTGGGCCCCAGCTATTCACAATCTATATCAATGATTTGGATGAGGAAACTAAATGTAACATTTCCAAATTTGCTGATGATACAAAGCTAGGTGGCAGTGTCAGTTGTGAAGAGGATGTGAAGAAGCTTCAAGGGGATCTCGACAGGCTCAGTGAGTGGGCGAGAACATGATAGATGGAATATAATATGGATAAATGTGAAGTTTTCCACTTTGGTAGAAAAAACAGAAAGGCATGTAAGGGGTTTTTACTCTCCAGAGAGATTCGCAGATCGCAGAGGTTACTCTCTCTCAGAGGCGTCTCTCTCTCTCTCTCTCTCTCTCTTTTGCACAGAAAAACCTTGAGTGGTTCGACCCACTCACCCCTTAGATTCTAGACACTGGTCTTAGGTGCAGGAACTACAATGTAGAGAATACTCATATAGACCAGGTTTAATGAAACAAAATGATATTTTATTGCATAAGGAAAAACAAATCAAATGCAAGCAAATAAGAGGGTACATGGGAGGGAAAAACAAATCATAAGAACATAAGAACATAAGAAATAGGAGCAGGAATAGGCCATACGGCCCCTCAGGCCTGCTCTGCCATTCAATAGGATCATGGCTGATCCGAATCTAGACTCACGTCCACTTCCCTGCCCTCTCCCCGTAACCCCTAATTCCCTTATCTGCTAGGAAAATGTCTATCTCCATTTTAAATTTATTTAATGTTGCAGCTTCCACAGCTCTCTGGGGTAGCAAATTCCATACATTTACTACCCTCTGAGTGAAGAAGTTTCTCCTCATCTCAGTTTTGAAAGGGCAGCCCCTTATTCTAAGATTATGCCCCCTAGTTCTAGTCTCACCCATCAGTGGAAACGTCCTGCCCGCATCCACCCGATCAAGCCCCCTCACAATCTTATATGTTTCGATAAGATCGCCTCTCATTCTTCTGAACTCCAATGAGTAGAGTCCCAACCTACTCAACCTTTCCTCATACGTCAACCCCCTCATCTCTGGAATCAACTGAGTGAACCTTCTCTGAAACGCCTCGAGAGCAAGTATATCTTTTCTTAAATATGGAAACCAAAACTGCACGCAGTATTCCAGGTGTGGCCTCACCAATACCCTGTATAACTGAAGCAAGACTTCCCTGTTTTTATACTCCATCCCCCTTGTAATAAAAGCCAAGATTCCATTGGCCTTCCTGATCACCTGCTGCACCTGCATACTAACTTTTTGTGTTTCATGCACCAGGACCCCCAGATCCCTTTGTACTGTAGCACTTTGCAGTTTCTCTCCATTTAGATGATAACTTGCACTTTGATTTTTTTCTGCCAAAGTGCATAACCTCACACTTTCCAACATTATATTGCATCTGCCAAATCTCTGCCCACTCACTTAGCCTGTCTATGTCCTTTTGCAGGTTTTTTATGTCCTCCTCACTCACTGCTTTCCCTCCCATCTTTGTATCATAACAATACAGTACTAACTAAAAAGGATACAGGCATATTGGCCTAGAAATTCAGTTTGGGCCCGCCAGCTGGTTTGCGCCCAAAAGTTAGCGCTGAGCGCGGAGCCAGTTGCGCCCGTCAGATATTCGGTTTTTGCGCCCCAAGTCGGAACCGGGCGCTATTCCAGGGTGTGCCCGACCCGCTTGGGGCGCTGAAACTGAATTTCAGCGCTGTAGGCGCCGCTGCGCCACCCGATGCGGTGCGGCAGGCTGCGGTACTGCAGGCCTCCTCCTTCTCTTAAGGTGGAGGTGCCTGCAACGGGGAGATCGCCACTGGATTGTGTCGGCAAATGAGCCCGGCACCACGGAGAAGTGCCAGGCTCGCGGAAAGCAGCCGGCAATGCCGCGGGGGGGGTGGTAGAGGAGGCCGGGGAAGGAGGTGCGGGCAGGCGGCCGCCGAAAAAGCGGCCGGCCGCACCTCCACCTTTATGTGCCCCACTAAGGCTGCAGTAAGGCCCTGGTCTCCGGATGTAAGTAGCGGCCGCCACGGAGGAGGCGGCGGCAACTGAATATGGGATTCGGGCCGGCATCGGGGCGGAACCGGGGCACTGCGCACACCGATGATGTCATCGGTGCCGGCGCAGCGCTACCGGCTACCGCCGCCATTACCGCAGCGCTGAATATCAGCGCGAACTTCTCTATTGGCGCAAAAGCCCTCTTTGGGCGAAAACTGGGCGCAAAGCCAACCGAATTTCTAGGCCATTATACCTTACAAAGATCATCATAAAATGGAGAAACACACAAACATCGAGGGACAACAACTCATGTTAATTATACCCAAAATGACCACCCCCTTAAACCTATCTAGATCCGATTATTAAGGGCCAGAAACATGCTCACCAATCCAGTTGGAAAAGTATAGAGTTTTGAAGCAGGTCTGCGTTTTGATCCCCTCAGGCGTCCTGTGTCCTGTTTCCTCGTGGTCAGTGGAGCCACAGCGGGCTGCGCCACACCTCACTCTCTCTCTCTCGAGGTGAAGGTCACGGACAGGCTGGACACTGATGGGCCTGGATGTTGGCGGAGATCATCTGCTTGACCACGGTTGGAAGCCCCTAGCCGGCTTTCATATAGGTTTCTTCGGTAGTTTTTCTACCCTCCCGTTTCGTCAACGGCCTGGGGTTGGTCGATGATCTCCCAATGTTTTACCCCGGGGCGGGACGCCGACTCGAACCGTCTTCTTCTCCGAACTCCAGCTGCTATCGAAGGTAACGGCTATTACCGGAGGTCCCACGAAGATGATGAAGGAAGGAACCTCTCTCTTCCTAATATCCAAGATGAAGCTCCTTTTCTCTTCCCCCTGCTACCCCCGGTGTCTCCCAATTATACTTCTCAGCAGAAGCCCTTATCTCGCGCCAAATCAGGTTAGTCTTTTGTTTTAATTTTGGCGGGCTGGTTGCACAACAGGGTAGTTATTATATTTTAAACTGTTCTTGGATGGCCGGTAATGGGCCATCTCTGGTCTGGAATGACCTTCATTGTTTTTAATGTCCTGGTGATGTCTTTAACGGGTCCTTGATGCGTTCTTTATGAATATGGAACTGTTCCCCTTTGTCTGGGTAAACATTTAGATGGCCTTTATCTACAGGCCGATCTGACTGGATCTGCATCCAATCTTTATGTATGTGTAGGTGTCTGGTTTCGTTCTCTCAGAAACGGCTTCCAGAACCTACTGTGGGTTGAATCCACAAAGCTGTCTGAGGACTGCAGGAACCATTTTAAAGTGTCCCAATAAGTTGGTCACGGGGTCTGGTGGCCATTTTGAATGCCCCTTTTTCCTGGGCTTCTTTTAAAACAGTCTTTAAAATCATGGCCTCTTCTGCCATTCGACCCTTATTAATACAATATCAATTTTGCGAATCTTACAGGCAGAGTATTTCCTAAATGGTGAAAGATTGGGGAATGCAGCTGCTCAAAGGGACCTGGGTGCCCTTGTACATGAGTCACTGAAAGTGAATGTGTAGGTGCAGCAAGCCATTAGGAAGGCAAATGGAATGCTGGCCTTCATTGCAAGAGGATTTGAGTAATGTAGTAAAGAAGTTTTACTCCAATTATATATAGGGTCTTGTTAAGACCACACCTGGAGCACTGTGTACAATTTTGGTCTCCTTACCTAAGGAAGAATATACTTGCCATAAAGGGAGCGCAACGAAGGTTCAGGAGGTTGATTCCTGGGATGGCGTGACAGTCGTATGAGAAGAGATTGAGTAAACTATGCCTGTATTCTCTTGAATTCAGAAGAATGAGAGGGGATCTCATTGAAGCATACAAAATTATTACAGGGCTTGATAGGGTGGATGTTGGGAGAATGTTTCCCTTGGCTGGGGAGTCTAGAACCAGGGGGCACAGCCTCAGGATAAAGGGTAGGTCATTCAGGACTGAGATGAGAAGAAATTTCTTCACACAGAGGGTGGTGAGTCTTTGGAATTCTCTACCCCAGAGGGCTGTGGAGGCTCAGTCATTGGGTATATTCAAAACAGAAGTCGATAGATTTCTGACTAGTAAGGGCATCAAGGGATATGGCGATAGGGCCGGTGAATGTAGTTGAGGCAGAAGATCAGCCATGATCTCATTGAATGGTGGAGCAGGCTAGAAGGGCCGAATGGCCGACTCCTGCTCCTATTTCTTATGTTCTTATGTTGTTTTGTTCCCTCGCAGCACCCCAAGAGGGAGGTGGGGTGCTTCCAGTAGCGCCCCGCTTCCCTCTTGGGGTGCTACCACTCAATTTCGGCTGCGGGGGCATTACTTCGCTGGGGCACTACTTTTAGCGCCCCAGCGAAGTTAGCGCTCCAAAGGGGGCGCGACTCAATTTTTCCCCCATAAGGTTCTGAGGGGGCTTGACGGGGTAGATGCAGGGAGGATGTTTCCCCTCATGGGGGAATCTAGAACTAGGGGGCACAGCTTCAGGATATGGGGTCGCCCATTTAAAACGGAGATGAGGAGGAATTTCTTCTCTCAGAGGGTCGTGAATCCATGGAATTCTCTATCCCAGAGAGCTGTGGAGGCGGAGTCATTAAATATATTCAAGGCGGAGATAGATATATGTTTGTGCTACAGGGGAGTCAAGGGTTATGGCGAGCGGGCGGAAAAGTGGCATTGAGGCCAAGATCTGATCAACCATGATCCCATGGAAAGGCGGGGCAGGATCGAGGGGCCGCATGGCCGACTCCTGCTCCTATTTCTTATGTTCTTATGTTTTTTACATTGCAAATGTAGTTTCCATAGTTACCGAGACATCTGATATGACCCCCAAACATGCAATTTTATGGGGGTCACATCTCCTATAACCCAAAGCCTACACGCCTATCCAGCTTTTATTATCCCACAAGATTAACAGTTATTCCTTTACCACAATGTTTCACACCAGAGGGATATCACAGTCTGCCCACCGTACACTCTTGCCCATTTCAAAAGGTGAGAAACATTATGATATCAGATCATTTCATTGAGGATTAAGTAGCAGAAGCAGAAGCCAGAGGACTGAACCAGGTGTGCTCAATTCAGGTCCACGCCCCAGGGAGAGAGTCCGCAGATTCTCCGATGAAGCATTGGAGGCGTTGGTTTTCACTGTGGAGAGACAGAGGGCGGTGCTCTACCCGACAAGTGGCAGGAGGCCCTCGCCGCAAGTCTTCCGCGCCATGTGGAGGGAGGTAGCCCAGCAGGTCTCGGGCAGCACTGTGGTCCCCAGGACCCACACACAGTGCAGGAAGAAATGTAACCACCTCACTTGGTGAGTCAATGCCTCAACAAATGCTACATACCATCATCTGAGCATCAGTCTGCACACACTGGCTAAAGCACCACACCCCCAGCACTCACCCACCAACAATCTCCACCTACCAACAATCACACCCACATCTCACACCTTGCACACATTGACAGCTATTCAACTATGGCAGGCACATCACCCAAACACAATGCTCCACACTCGCTCACACACTTTCCTTTCTCTTGCAGGCTCACAACAGGAGGGAGCAGGAGCACACAGGTAGGGGACAAGCTGACACCCAATCACTGTCTGCGCTGGAGAATCGAATGCTGCAAATCATTGAGTGCCAGGTGGTGGGTGCCGTGGCCACCTGCGACGTTGACCCTCTTGGGGACAACAACGGTATGTTCATCCCTACTCCTTCTACTCACATCCCACTTCCCCCTCACCCCACAAGCGTTTCACACTTTCCAGCTAATCATGCTGTATGCATATATTTCTCCCTTCCTATCCGCTCCCCTCACCTTAACCCGACTCTTGTGTCTTTATGCTTTCATCAGCAAGCACCTGAGCAGCCTGCCCCTGAGGGCGCGGTAGAGAGCGAGGTGGGAAAAGAGGAGGAGGAAGAGCACACTGCATCACTGCATGTCTCACCCGCAGGCACCAGCTCAGATACTGGCACTAGCATTCTTTAGAGGCTAGCATAGTGGCGGGATCTGCATAAGGTGAGGCATCGGGGATGAGTGGGCTGCAGCAAGGCCGGAGGGAAAGGGTAGCTCGGGGGCCAGCTCCCCGGAGGGTGGGTTCGCGCACGAGCTCTGCTGCACAGGACTCAGATGAGGACCTCGATGAGGAGGCATTTAGAAGAAGGGTAATGGGCATGCTGAGGATGAGATGGAGCAGTGCAGCAAGGAAGATCGAGAAGAGCATTGGTGCGATGACACAGCCTTGCTTGACCCCGGTCCATATGTGAATTGGGTCTGTGGTAGATCCGTTGGTCAGGATCACAGCTTGCATGTCATTGTGAAACAGGCAGAGGATGGTGACAAATTTTGGGGGCAGCCGAATTTGAGGAGGACACTCCATAATCCCTCACGGTTTACAGTGTCGAAGGCCTTTGTGAGGTCAAAGAAGGCCATGTGCTGTGGTTGGTGCTGTTCCCTGCATTTCTCTTATATTTGACGCGAGGTGAAGATCCTGTCCATTGTGCCCCTTAGTGGGCGGAAATCACATAGCGACTCTGGGAGGAGCTCTTCAGCTACTGGGAGAAGGCGATTGAGGAGGATTCTTGCGATGACTTTCCCTGTGGCAGACAGCAGGTAAACTCCTCTGTAATTACCACAATCGGACTTGTCACCATTCTTGAAGATCTTCCTTGCTGTAATGCTCCATCTCACCCTCAGTAAGCTCCCTGCTAGAGTGGAGCTAATCTGCATAACAGATGTGAAACTGTTCAACCTCCGTCGCCTCCAGTCCAGATCCAAGGACGTCCCATCTTCTGTCATCGAATTACAGTATGCAGACGATGCTTGCATCTGCACACACTCGGAGGTCCAACTCCAAACCATCATCAACACCTTCACCGAAGCGTACGAGAGCATGGGTCTTACACTAAACATCCGTAAGACAAAGGTTCTCTACCAACCTGCCCCCGCCACACAGTACTGCCCCCCGATTATCAAAATTCATGACAAGGCCTTGGACAACGTGGACCACTTTCCATACCTTGGGAGCCTACTGTCAACAAGGGCAGACGTCGCTGATGAAGTCCAACACCACCTTCAGTGTGCCAGTGCAGCCTTCAGTCACCTGAGGGAGAGAGTGTTTGAAGACCAGGACCTCAAACCCAGCACCAAGCCAATGGTCTACAGAGCAGTAGTTATTCCCACCCTCCTGTATGCTTCAGAGACATGGACCATGTACAACAGGCACCTCAAAGCACTGGAGAGGTACCACCAACGCTGCCTCCGCAAGATCCTGCAAATCCATTGACAGGATAGGCATACCAACATCAGTGTTCTTGCTCAGGCCAATATCCCCAGCATCGAAGCTTTGACCACGCTCGATCAGCTCCGATGGACGGGTCACATTGTCCGCATGCCCAATATGAGATTCCCAAAACAAGCGCTCTATTCGGAGCTCCGACACAGCAGGAGAGCCCCAGGTGGGCAGAGGAAACGCTTCAAGGACACCCTCAAAGCCTCCTTGAAAAAGTGCAACATCCCCTCCGAAACTTGGGAATCCCTGGCCCAAGACCGCACAAAGTGGAGGAGAATCATCCGGGAAGGCACCGAACACCTTGAGTCTCTTCGCCAGGGGCAAGCAGAAGCCAAGCGCAAGCACGTCAACCTAAGCATCCCACCCATCTGCCCCTTCAACCATCGTCTGCCCCACCTGTGACAGAGACTGTAGATCCCGCATTGGATTCATTAGCCACCTGAGAACTCATTTTTAGCATGGAAGCAAGTCATCCTCAGTTCCGAGGGACTGCCTAAGAAGAAGAAGAATGGGCATGCACACGGAGATGATAGGTGCAATGACAAGGGTGCCCGAGAGCCTCTCGGCAATGATAAGGAGCGTGGAGGAGTCCTCCTCCAATATTTGCACAAGGCTCTGCACACACCATGGAGCCTATCATTTCCAGTCTGCAAAGAATGGTAGACCCCCAGAGAGACTGTGATGATCCAGACCTGATGCCGCGTGTGATGGGTGATCTGGCAGCTTCCATTGCAGCACAGGATGAAGCGATGCAATGTCTTAGTGCTATAATGCATTTTATGCTTGTTGCCATCGATTCTCAGACTGTTCTCATGCAGTCTCAGCTTGTTGCCACGCAAGCTCTGACTGCTGCAATCGTGGCTGGTCTACCACCGTCGACCGGGACTTTCACGGTGTCACAGCAGGCCAGCAATCTGAGCTCCAACAGATTGCTAGGGATGCTGAGGTACTGCCCCAGGGGAGTGGCAGTGGGTCAGTGGAGCAGGAAGCTGCCGTCCTCTCTCAGGATGGCAGCATTCCTGCTCCTACGACTGCCACTCCGCCATTGCCCTTATCGCTGCCTGTCATCCAGCCAGCCCAGACTGCTGCCACCCATGCTGAGGTGGTGCAGTCTATAGTCGGGCTTTCCAGGTCCAGAGCTGGTTGAGGGCATCCTGCAAGGCCATCTGAAATCTCCCACAGGGATATTCAGCAGCCTTCCACCTGCCCTGCTGCAGCTATTGGGCCAACACTTCGTAGTAGCACTAGACTAGGCAAAGGCTTAGTAACGACAGGCACTAAGTGATTACACAAGGGTGAATAGTTAATATTTTTGGTGTAATTAAGTTTTCACTGATTTTTGATAAATTTATTAATTCACTTACTATTCTTTTGTGGTGTCTCTCATTTCAGCTTTGCAGCCTGTGAGAGGGATGGGATGGTGGGGATGTGGTTAGCAAAGGGGATCTGGGGTTTAAGCCATACTGATGTGAGGCTGGAGGCCTGTATGGAGGAGGTGGCAGAGTTCTGTGACCACCTCCTTGGTGAAGCTGAGCTGTCTAATACACTGCTTCTCATTTAATTAAAGGTAGCAGAAGTGCTCTCGGAATACCCTCGGAGGGTAAGGCCTCCTGGTGAGAGCCCTGATATCCCTCCTCATTTCTCTTCGTACATGTTCCTGTATTTCTCGCTGCCTACGTTCCCTCTGCCGTAGATCATGGAGGACGAGGTGACATGCCAGTGCAGCCCCCATTAATGTTACCAAGTGTAGCAGTTTGAATCTTTGAAGAATAAATGTAGCTACCTTTTAGTTGCAAGAAGACTCCTGATACAAAAAAAACCTTGAAATTACTGAATGAAACTGTTGCAGTGGATGAAACTAACAAAAAATCCATCGAAACTGCACTAACCTGACAGCTACGAATGATTACTGATGATCCCTTTGAATAACATCCGTGGAGCCAGCTTCCTGGTCCCGCTCACCAGCTCTCCCTGTCAGTGTTTACTCCAGGCATTGAGGTAGGTGGCGACAATAAACTTAGCAAATCGGGCAGTCAGTGAGCGTTGCACACTCACTGACATCACGATATACCTGGCATTGATATTCCCGGTGATACCTCTTACCGGCAGCGCTACGGGGAAGGCGGAGGGGGGGAAGGGGGTCTGGATTTTGTATGCGGTACTGGATTTGCCTTGCCCTCGGCAATACTGATCTAGCACCCCATTAGCGCCATCTCCTGTGCTAACAGGAGGCGCTAAGGGGACGATTTTCCCCCCAACTCAACATCAGAACTGGAAAAAGTTAGAGATATAACAGGTTTTAAGCAAGTACAGGCAAAGAGGGAGGAGGGGAGGAAAGAACAATAGGGAAGGTCTGTGATCAGGTAGAAGAAGGCAGGAGTGATTAAATGACAAAAGGGATGATGGTGCAAGGCCAAAGTGGATGGTAATGGGACAAGTATAGAAAGAAAAGATGGGTCAAGAGGAGCTGTAAATGACAATGGCAGAATCATTACCCTGGCCAAGATTTTGCTCATCTTGATGGGTCGGGTGCGGGTGGTGTCCGTGGCGGGTCATGGCCCCACTGCTGGCTCCATCCTGCTGTTGAAAATTAACTTACCTCAATGGAGCGCTTTTCCCGGCCCAATTAGATGGAGTGGCTCTGGTGAAGTCATTTGATGATACGTCATCAGCCGATTTCCTTAAAGGGACCATGGCCACTTACTTTTGACATTTGTGCTGTCAGTGTTCTATAGCATTGAAGTGCTGCAAACACTGACAATCACTGCGCAGAGGTGCAGGGCTGAGCCCAGGCTCTCCCATGACTCCCTCCAAATGCTTAAGGAGGGAGTCAGAGCATGCAGGGAGGTCCTCTTCCCTTCCCATGGGTGGATGAAACCTCCCAGGAGACCAACACAGCCTGGTTGCACATTGCACAGGAGGTCACAAGCAGGGATGTTGTCAGGAGGACCTGGATGCTGTGCCGCAAATGTTTCAATGATCTCATTAGATCAGAAAACTTTAGTACAAAGCCACACTCACCGTCATCCTGCTGTGCCTCTCATCACATTCCCACCACTCTGCCTTCCCTACCCTATCCCTGCACGGATAGGGCAGCATGGTGGCATAGTGGTTAGCACTGTTGCCTCACAGCGCCAGGGACCCGGGTTCGAATCCGGCCTCGGGTGACTGTCTGTGTGGAGTTTGCACATTCTCCCTGTGTTTGCGTGGGTTTCCTTCGGGTGCTCCGGTTTCCTCCCATAGTCCAAAGATGTGCGGGTTAGGTTGATTGGCTATGATAAATTGACCCTTAGTGTTAGGGGGATTGAATACGTGGGGTTACGGGGATCGGGTGGGATATGTGTCGGTGCAGGCTCGATGGGCCGAAATGGCCTCTATCTGCATTGTGGGGTTTCTGTGATTTCTGGGTTTCTGTGATCCTTACTCACACCAACTTACCTTGCACCTCCACACATCCCTCTCTCTCTATCTACAATATCACATCCCCATCTCACTAGCCACCCCTCACATTCACCCTCAACCTAGTGCAATCATAACAACTAACAACACACAAGGGTAGGCACTTGGGTGTTTTAGCCAACTTTCATGTGAAGTTAATGTGCTGTCAAACATTGAAACTTTTATTTTCAACACTTTGCGTTCTTGGACAGATTTGTCTGCACCTTTGGAAGTGGCTTAATGATTTGCAGTGAATGGTGAGACATGAAGGTACCCCTCACAATGGTGGTGGGTGTGAAAGAAATGGCTTGGACATTGTAGGGATGCTTTATGGTGTTGGTGTGGAGTGGTGCCAACCTGGCGCATCATGTGGCAGCCAAGCTGTACAGCATCAAGTGAAGCAAATTTTGCCATGGTGAGGCAATCCCTGGCCTCCCGGACAGCAATGTGCTTGGGTGCTGATGCCTTCTGTCCTGTGCAGCATCAGGTGATTGCGGAGAAGTTTGGTGTTGTTGTCGGTGCTGCTGGTGTGCCTGGTGCTGTTGGTGTTGGAGCTGATAATGACTGCCAATCAATCTCTCTGACTAAGAAAGTGAACAATTTAAACTGTGGAGTCTCATTCCTTCAAGTAGTGAATTGTTATTGGAGATATTGGCCCTGAAATTAGGATCTGGAGCTTGCCGCGTGTGCAAGCCCCCGATGTGCACTCACCCTGCGCGCCGACATCTGAAGCCCGGGCCTGCTTGCATTTCCTGTCACTGGCCCAGTTCAGATGTTGGCGCGATGTGCTTACCTGATCCAGCGGCGTAGTTAGTGCGATGTGCCGGCTGGGATCAGGTGAGCACTGTGCAGCCAATCAGGGGAGGGGAAACTCATTCATGAGTTTGAGAGTAAGAACTGTCAAACTCATGAGAAGTATGGGCTGCCAAATCACTACTTAAACTTTAAATAAAATTTTGAAAACATCCCACTGATTATATTAACTATAAATAAGTTTTAAATAATATTTTAAACAATTAATCACGTTTTTGAAAAAAATAAATTTTTTAAAAATAGGGTCTAAAACTAAACTTACCTTACTGTAAATTCTTTAAAAATAATAAACCTGTGGAAAAAAAATTTCTAAATTGTACTAAAAGACCACTTACCTGTAAAACTAAGTACTTATGTCTGGTTTTTCCACGCGTAAAAACCGGAGGCCTTTACACTCGGGCAACTCTGGAAAAAAAAAAGGAATTTCACTGCGCACGCGCTGCATCACAAGTCGCACGCGTTCTGCCTCTTAACCCCTTGGGTCAGAGGACAGGAAATGCCGGTTTTCAGCGCATGCGCTGTGCATGCTGAAAACCGGCAATTCCTCCGGGCACACGCGTGAGTACCCCGTCCGCACTTACGCGTTGTGACAGGAATTACTGGGCCAACAACATTTTCATATTTTAGATTTTTAGGGCTAGAAATTCCGTAGACCCCGGCGGGGGCGGTAAATATTGAAAAGTAGAAAAAGTAGCGCCAGGCGCTAATGATTCTCTCCTGCCAGGAATTTCAGCTTTAGCGCTCCAAGAGGGAAGTGGCGCGCTAAATGAAGCGCTAACCACTTCTCTTAGGGAGCTAAAGTCTGAGAGCGGGGTGGTAGCGGCAGAGCGCTGAACAATTTGGAGCGCATTGCTAACGGCATTAGAGGCTTCTTCCTTTGATTACATAGGGTTCTGTGGATAAATAGAGGGATAGAAGTAAAGCAGAAATTAAAAACGAGGCATATGAGAAAGTTAAGGGCAACAATATTAAGGAACTTCATGAGCAACATAGAATGTGCAGTGGATGATAACAATGAGATTAGATGGGCTAAATGGGGATGTGAGCAAGTGCATAACCCTGACTGGGATTTTGCCAGCGCTCAGAGGGCGGGTTCGGAGGCGGGTCAGGTTTTAAAGTGCGGTGATTGATGGCGTGTCAGAAACCCGCCACGAATCCGCCTCCATGTGAGTTTCAAGAGCGTCGGGTCTATGATCTCACAACAGACCCGACACCAAGCGGCGGGTAAGGGATTTGAGGCACTTATCTCCTTGTTAAGTGCTTGTTAACTGCTATTTTGAGAGCCTTTTGCAATTTTGCAACATTTGATTCGGGTTTCACAATGTTCGGAGATCACGCCAGGTAAGTGTGTCGGGAAGACCAACGAGCTGGAAACGTCACAGCTGCAACTGCAGTCTAACAGCTGCACTCTCAAATCTGCTCAATTTCAAATGTCAGAGGTTGCTGATTTCACGCTTTGTGAGACTGTCTTGAGGCTGTAAGTGTCTGGTGTTAACTCTATACCTATTGTCACCTACATTACAGGGCATAAAAGGCGCCCACACCCTTCACTGTGCCACCTCAAATTGGGATCACACAAATGGCAACGATGTCAGACGTTCATACAAGATTAATTTATTCCAACATAATAAACTTAACCCTCCTCAGTTATTCGCAGCCAGGCTGCCTTTGTCTGCTGAGGGGGTTTCCTTCTTCCATCAGATGGGTACAGGACCTCCTGAGGTCCTCTGACTCCCTCCACAAGAACATGGAGGGAGTCTTCGTTGAAGCCTGTTGTTTCTCTGCAGACACATCGTGGTGAGAAGCAGCAATCAGACGCACCAGAAATGACCTAAGATCTAATGAGGAAATGGCCCCCTTAAATACACTGGCTGCAAATGCGTCAGCATATCAGCTGAACAAACCCGCACCTTGTGATCAGGCGGGCTTAACTAGCCCAATTATGGAAAAATTGTGTCAGCAACCATCAATGGGGTCAATTTTAACTAGCTGAGGTCCACAATAATAGGGCAGTAATAGCCTTGCAATGGGGTTGGTAGACATACTGCCCTGTAGACGCCAACACACTGACCTCTGCCACTTTTACAGGGGTATAACATTAGGTGGCCGAATCGCCCGACTGTTTCAGATGGAGCAAGGGTGTTCCCCTGGGCCCCCATAAAAAAAAACAGTCTGGGCCGCTGCTTCCTCAGGGTACCAACTCTCCGCGATTGTGATCTGGCCGGAACTACCTTGCTGCTGGCCGGGCGGTTTCTGGGTGGCCGGAGGTTGTGCCGGCCTGTATCTGGCAAGCTGCATCGGGATACCTGTTCGGTGCCAACAGTTCGCCAGTTCTACTTAGGTGAAACTCGGGCCTCAAAATGGCTCCAGCCTCTTCACTCCCCTGGATAGCCGGCTAAAATTTAAAATGGCCCCTAGAATCTTTTGGACTTGGCTCTGTGGAATAGCTGTATCTAATTCAGGCATCTTAGATGAATTTAGTTTCCGATATGTATGGTAATGAAGAGCAGGGAGAGATTTATCTGATAACTTTAAATGAATATATGTTACACAGTGGAATTTTCCATTCCAATATTTCTTACATATTACGGGTATCCTACAGGTTTTAAAGTTCATATTTCCATATTACAAAGTGCAGGGTATTTTTGATAAAATCCACACTAATACTCATAAATAATTTACTTCCATACCAGAAAATTCACTGGGTTTAGAACAATTTATTGTTCCAACGCTGCATTGATGAGTCATTCAAAGGTAGAGATATTGGTTTGAGATTTTCAAAGAGATGTTTATTCCCCTAAGCCACTTTGAAACATGTCAATGTTAATATTATGCAGTGTAAGATCCCCTTTAATATCCGCACACTATGAACAACTTCAATTAACATTGTCAAGAACTGTGATGCGCAGCATGGAAGCTTTCAGCAATCTCTTTCATCAGAATGCCATGCATTTGCAAGCTATCTTGAACTGATGTGAAACCTTGCTGCGTGCTGTTCCAGTACATCTAAAATATGCACATGAGGTTCTACCAGGGAGCTTTTTGAAGGTGATTATATTGAAAACATAAGAAAAATATAAAGGAAACTGAAAATCCAGCACAGGACTAATGTAGGGACATGTACAAATCAATTGAGGCCTTGAGACCAAAATATTGGCCCAGAAATTCGGGTCGGGGGCTTCCCACGGGTGCAAGCCCCCAACCTGCACTTACCTTGCGCGCCGGCCGTTGTGCTGTGGGCCCGCGTGGGATACCGATCCTGGGCCTCCTCCAACTGCCGGCGCGCAGTGCTTGCGTATCCCAGGGGCGCAGTTAGTTTGATGCGTCCCCTGGGATCACATGGGCCATGGGGAGCCAATCGGAGCAGGGGATGCTTCATTCATAAGTTTGACAGGAAGGGCTGTCAAACTTAGAAATACTACGGGCCCCAAAACATCACTAAATCTTCAAATAAATTTTTAAAAAACATCACATTTTTTAAATAAACTATAAATTACATGAAATAACTATTTAAAACAATAATTTAAGTTTTTGAAAAAACTAATTTTATTTTCTAACGGGGCTAAAAATAAACTTAACTTTCTTTAAAGTATTTAAAAATAATAAACCTGTGGAAAAAATGTTTTAATTTTAATTAATTCTCCACTTACCTTGTAAAAAGCAGGCCTTGCGACTGCTTTTTAAATGTCTAACTTCTGCAGACTGACCCTCCCGGGAAAACCTGCAAAAAAAACTAAGTTCGATGCACACGCGCAGCCTCTCCTGCACACGCATTCGAACTCTGAACCCCTTCTTTCAGGGGAACGGAAGTGCCGGTTTCCCACGCATGCACAGTGCATGCAGGAAACCGGCACTTCTATTGGGCCTACGGGTGAGTACGCCATGCGTACTCAACCGTGGAGACCCGAATTTCTGGGCCGTGTTTTAAACCAGTGGCTCTCCTTAAGTCGCAAACTCTCTCAGTGGTATAAACAGCTCAGAAGATATAATTAAAATTGTGGGTTCTGTATCCCAATGGTTTTCAAATCTAGGGACGTTAGGAAATCGGCAAGATAATCCCATGAGTCCTTCCAGAGGTGTCAGGGAACATAGGGTCTAAGGAGAGGGAGGAATTGAATGAAATCAGTATTTTTAGGGAAATGGTGTTAGGGAAATTGATGGGATTGAAGGCCGATAAATCCCCAGGGCCTGATAATCTACATCCTAGGGTACTTAAGGAAGTGGCCCTAGAAATAGTAGATGCATTGCTGGACATCTTCCAAAACTCTATAGACCCTGGAATAGTTCCTATGGATTGGAGGGTAGCTAATGTAACCCCACTATTTAAAAAAGGTGGTAGAGAGAAAATGGGGAATTATAAGCCTGACATCGGTAGTGGGGAAAATGCTAGAGTCCATTTTAAAAGATGTAATAGCAGAGCACTTGGAAAACAGTAACAGGATCGGACAAAGTCAACATGGATTTACAAAAGGTAAATCCTGCTTGACTAATCCACTTGGAATTTTTTGAGGATGTAACTGGTAGAATAGATAAGGGAGAACCAGTGGATGTGGTGTATTTGGACTTTCAGAAGGCTTTCGATAAGGTCCCGCATAAGAGATTGGCATGCAAAATTAAAGCACATGGGATTGGGGGTAAGGTACTGTGGTGTATGTAACCTGTTCCACCTTAAGAGAACTACCTTAAGAGATGTACTACTTTCTCTTGGCTGCTGTATACTGTAATACTGTAATACCGGTGGTGACCACACCGGTATATAAGTGTTGTGCAAGGATTTGCTGGGCAGTTCAGCCCTGACCTTCGAATAGTAAAGACCTGTTAAAAGTTATTCTTGTTGTCTGTGCCCAGTGATTGATCCTAAACCTAACTGGGACATACAGACTCAACAGTGGCGATGAGTCCGATCTTACCCTGCGGCAAATTTACATCCAAGGCAGCTTCGTCCTCAAAACGGGCGTCGAGAAGAGGCATCCGCCCTCATCATCCTGCTGAGCACCATTGCACGGGAGGCATCGAGAACCCGGGTTAAAAAGAAAAAGAATTCTGACCACGAAGCCCTCCATCAGCGACAGGCAGTGTTCATCCCTTCTACCATGGTGGTGGGTAAGCCGATCAGCGACACGAGCAGAAAGTCGGCCGCGTTGACTGTGGAGTAGGGGAGGGAAAACGGAGGAATAAGGGCGGAGAGCTCGACCACGGCTGGTAGAAAGGGCCGGGCTGCAATCGAGGCCGAGAGGCGCAGCAACTGGGGCAGCTTAAGGCTTGAGAGCCGCGGAGAACTCAAACGCAGCCGGTGTACAGGACCGGGCTGCGAGCGGGGCTGCGAGGCAAAACAGCGTCGGGGAGTTGAGAAGCTTAAGGCACGAGAGCCGCGGAGAATTCAAACGCAACCGGTGTAAAGGACCGGCCTGCAAGCGGAGCTGCAAGGCAAAGCAGCGTCGGGGAGTGAGAACCGCTGGGGAAGCAAGAACGACAGCAGCAAGGCAATCACCATTGCAGCCAGTGGGGGAAGAAGGCAAATGCGGGAATCCGCCATTGTTGTCGGCGGGGGAAGAAGACGAGCGTGGGAAAGACCGCCAAGAGCGGGAAGCCGCCATTTTAGTAGGCGGGGAAGAAGACAAGCGTGGGAAGCCGCCATTTAAAAAAAAAAAAAAAAATTTTAAACTTGCAAGGACGCCTAAACATGGGAGCATTAATACCTTTGATAGTGATGTCGAAGATTGGACCATATATGTAGAACGCATGGAAGTTTATTGTAAAGCAAATAAGGTACCAGATGATGAGAAAGCATTAACCTTATTAAGCTAAATGAAGGCGAAGACATACGGGCTATTGAAGCACCTTCTATCACCAATTAAACCGGCGGATCAGACCTTCGTGAATATTGTTACTGTCCTGAAAAATCATTTAAACCCCACGCCGCTGATGATAGCGGAACTATTTAAATTTTACAGAAGAACGCAGTTGAAAGACGAAAGCAACGCTGAATTTTTAATTGAACTACGTAAGCTATCGAAGTACTGTCAGTTTGGGACAGGGCTAGCAGATGCGCTGAGAGATAAATTTGTGTGTGGATTGTTAAAAGAAGGAACACAAAAGCGACTGCTTGAAGAGAATGATCTTACGCTTGATAAAGCTGTCACTATTGCAGCATCGCAAGAAGCTGCAGCAAGAGGCACTGCGGAAATGCAGCTACGGTCACCGGAACTCTGTACCAATCAAATGGTCTTGAGTACAGTAAAATGTTATCGTTGTGGAAAGACAACACACGATCAGAACCAGTGCTGGTTCAAAAATCAGGAATGCAGAAAATGTGGCAGGCTTGGTCACATAGCTAAAGTATGCCGGTCAGGAAAGAAGACCAGCAACAAAAAGTCACCGCAGGAAAAGTACAAAAAGGTACACAAGGTGACAGAGAACAGTTCGAACGAACAGAAGTCAGATTCAGACGCCAGCAGTAATGAACTGGGTAGTCTAAGAGTACACAATGTTGGTAAGGAAGCAGACCTCCAAACAATTTGGGTCACACTTCAGATAGCAGGAGTCCAAGTGAAGATGGAATTGGACACTGGATCGGCATTGATGGTCATGAATAAGAAAGATTACAAAAGGTTATTCCCACATATTCCCCTACGGGATACGGAGATTGTATTGAAAACATACACGGGGCAAAGAGTATACCCCATCGGGAAGATAGAGGTAAAGGTGGTCCACAAGGGCAAAGAAAGCCGAGGAATGGACTTATATGTGCTACCTGAGGGAGGTCCACCACTACTGGGACGGGAGTGGATTAGGAAAATAAATATGGACTGGCATTCCTTAAAAGCACTAACGGTAGATTCCGGTACAAAAGATGTCAAACCTAAACGATTGTCCAGAATATTGGACCATGCTAAAGAGGTGTTCCAACAAGGACTGGGAACACTGAGAGGAATTACGGCAAACATCAAGATTGAAGAACATGCAAACCCGAAATTTTTCAAAGCAATACGACCTGCTGTGGAAGCTGAGCTGGAAGGGCTAGAACGTTCAGGAGTACTGTCTAAGGTAGACTGGAGTGAGTGGGTCACGCCCATTGTCCCAGTCATGAAGCGTTCATCGAGCAACAAGCCGGGGGAACCGGGGTAGGTTCGCATCTGTGGTGATTTCAAGATCACTGTTAATCCGGTGCTTCACACGGTGCAGTATCCGCTTCCACGGATTGAGGATATCTTCGCTTCATTGTCTGGCGGGAAACACTTCACCAAGATAGACCTGGCGCAGGCGTACTTACAGATGGAAGTTGAGGAAGAGTCACGCCAATATCTCACGATCAACACGCATAGAGGCTTGTACCGGTATAATAGACTGGTTTTTGGAGTGGCATCGGCTCCAGCAATTTGGCAGAGGGCCATGGAGCAGGTATTACAGGGAATTCCAGGTACACAATGTTACCTGGACGATATTCTGATTACAGGAGATGATGACGAGGAACACCTTGCAAACTTGGAACTGGTGCTCACCAGATTGAAAGAATATGGTCTTCGAGTTAATCGCCAGAAATGTGAATTCTTTCAGAAGCGGATCTCGTACTGTGGTCATGTCATTGACCAGGAGGGGCTTCATAAGTCTCCTGATAAGATCGAAGCTGTTGTGAAGGCTCCCGCTCCGGATAATGTATCCCAGTTGAGGTCGTTTCTAGGGTTGATTAACTATTACCATAAGATTCTGCCAAATTTATCCACGGTGCTGCACCCGCTGAACGCTCTTTTGCAGAAGGGAGTACCATGGAAGTGGAGCGAGGACTGTAAGAGGGCCTTTCGCGAAAGCAAGGCATTGATCACCTCAGAGGAAGTGTTGGCTCACTTCAACCCAACGCTGCCTATTCGTTTGGCTTGTGATGCTTCTCCATATGGTATTGGGGCAGTACTCTCACACAAGTTGCCAAATGGCCAGGAGAGGCCAGTTGCGTTCGCATCCAGATCATTGACCTCCGCTGAGCGCAATTATGCTCAGATAGATAGGGAGGCTCTCAGCCTTGTGTGGGGAGTAAAGAAGTTTAATCATTACCTGCAGGGCCAAAAGTTTACGCTTCTGACAGACCACCAGCCGTTGGTATCCATTTTTAACCCTAAGAAGGGTGTTTCGATGATGATAGCACAGAGACTCCAGAGATGGTCCCTTTTCCTAGGGGCACATCAATATCAGATAGAATTCAAAGGTACAAAGCAGCATGGTAATGCTGATGGGCTGTCGCACCTGCCACTACCTACAGAGGAGGAGGCACCGACGGTTGACCCTGTTGAGTTATTTCACTCGACCATCATCGAATGTTTACCAGTCACCAATGCAAGTATTGAAAGAGAAACCAGGAACGACCCGACACTGTCCAAGGTCTACGAAGTGACAGTGAAGGGATGGCCAGCACATGGTGATCCACTGTTACCGGCATTCTCAGCAAGACGAGAACAGCTGTCCGTCTGTCAAGGAACATTGATGTATGGAACAAGGGTGATTATTCCTCCTAAGTTAAGAGAGAGAGTTCTAAAGGAACTGCATGAAGGTCATCTGGGGGGAGGGCTTATGTGTGGTGGCCGGGTATCGACCAACAGATAGAGGAGCTGACGAAAAGCTGCTCAGGGTGCCAAAAAGTGCAAAATGCACCTCCGATTGCACCGCTGCATCCATGGGAATGGCCTTCAACCCCATGGCAACGTGTACATATTGACTTTGCTGGTCCTTTCATGGACTCCATGTTTTTAACTGCGGTGGACGCACATTCTAAATGGCCAGAAGTGATTAAGATGACTACCACTACCTCGGAAAAGACAATCGCGGTGTTAAGAACGATATTTGCGAGAAATGGATTGCCAGAACAAATATGTTCAGACAACGGACCGCAGTTCATGTCAGAAGAATTCCAGGGATTCATGAAGAAGAATGGGGTGAAACATTATACCTCTGCCCCATATCATCCGGCTACAAACGGGTTGGCCGAGAGATTTGTACAAACGTTTAAAAAAGCAATAAAGGCCATGAGCAAAGATCAGATTCCACTACAACACAAGGTGGACAAATTCCTACTGGCATATCGAAACGCCACTCATGCAGTGACAAACCAGAGTCCTGCCATGATGTTCTACAACAGGAGGTTGCGGTCCAGGTTGGACTTGTTAAAACCAAATGTGTGGAGGGAAGTTGAAAACAAACAGTTCCAGCATATAAATAACAAGACCACTCGGAGTTTCGAAATAGGACAACCAGTGTTAGCCCGGGACTATAAAAACGAGAAATGGCAATCTGGAACAATTCGGGCCAGACAAGGACCCCTGATGTACACGGTAGATATTGGTGAAAATGTAATACGGTGTCATGCTGACCAACTGGTAGAATCGAGAACAAGGGTCGAACCCATGGTTACGGCAGAGACAACCGTGAAAGAAGTTAGTGAACCTGAAGCATCTACCTCAGAAGTGAATGTACCTGATGATGATGTCCAATCCATAAGAGACCAACTAGATGAGTCACCCCAGCAACGAGAATCAGAGACCCCTGAAAGGCGTTATCCAACTCGAATCAGGAGGCCTCCTCAGAGACTGAATCTTTGAACTGTTTTGCATGAAGTTGTATATATATATGTTATTATGTTATGTTAAATGGGGATATAACTGTTAAGCTAAAAAGGGAGGATTGTGGTGTATGTAACCTGTTCCACCTTAAGAGAACTACCTTAAGAGATGTACTACTTTCTCTTGGCTGCTGTATACTGTAATACTGTAATACCGGTGGTGACCACACCGGTATATAAGTGTTGTGCAAGGATTTGCTGGGCAGTTCAGCCCTGACCTTCGAATAGTAAAGACCTGTTAAAAGTTATTCTTGTTGTCTGTGTCCAGTGATTGATCCTAAACCTAACTGGGACATACAGACTCAACAGGTACTGTCTTGGATAAAGAACTGGTTGGCAGACAGGAAGCAAAGTGTTGGAATAAACGGGTCTTTTTCCGAGTGGCAGGCAGTGACTAGTGGGGTACCGCAGGGATCAGTGCTAGGACCCCAGCTATTCACAATATATATTAATGATCTAGACGAGGAAACTAGATGAAATATCTCCAAGTTTGCAGACGACACAAAGCTGGGTGGGCATGTGTGCTGTGAGGAGGGTGCAGAGAAACTCCAGTATGATTTGGACAGGTTGGGTGATTGGGCAGAAGCATGGCAGATGCAGTATAATGTAGATAAATGTGAGGTTATCCACTTTGGTGGCAGAAACAGGAAGACATATTATTATCTGAATGGCAATAGATTGGGAGAAGGGGAAGTGCAACGAGACCTGGGTGTCCTTGTGCACCAGTCGCTGAAGGTAAGCATGCAGGTGCAGCCAGCGGTTAAGAAAGCAAATGGTATGTTGGCTTTCATAGCGAGAGGGTTCGAGTACAAGAACAAGGATGTCTTGCTGCAGTTGTACAGGGCCTTGGTGAGACCACACCTTGAGTATTGTGTGCAGTTTTGGTCACCTTATCTGAGGAAGTATATTCTTGCCATGGAGGGAGTGCAGCGAAGATTCACCAGACTGATACCTGGGATGGCAGGAATGACGTATGAAGAGAGATTGGGTTGATTAGGCTTATATTCGCTAGAGTTTAGAAGAATGAGAGGGGATCTCATTGAAACTTATAAAATTCTAACAGGACTAGACAGACTAGATGCAGGAAGGATGTTCCCGATGGCGGGGAGTCCAGAACCAGGGGTCACAGTCTAAGGATAAGGGGTAAGCCATTTATGAGTGAGATGAGAAGGAATTTCTTCACCCAGAGAGTTGTGAATCTGTGGAATTCTCTACCACAGAAGGCAGTTGAGGCCAATTCATTAAATATATTCAAAAAGGTGTTAGATATATTTCTTAAGGCTAAAGGGATCAAGGGACATGGGGAGAAAGCAGGGACAGGGTACTGAATTTGGATGATCAGCCATGATCTCATTAAATGGCGGAACAGGCTCGAGGGACCGAATGGCCTACTCCTGCTCCTATCTTCTATGTTTCTATGAGTCTGTGAGATTGTCACATGACGTCTGGGTTCCTGTCAATGGACCTTTAATTCCAACAGTGTAGCATGACCTCAGGAGACCAAAAAGTACAATGTCACCTGATCTCAGGAGAAGACGAGAAGAAGCTATGCCACACTGTCTCAGGAGACCAGAGGTAGCTATGCCACCCAATCTCAGGACGAAACCAGATGGAGCTATGCCACCTGGCCTCAGGATGAGATGTTAAACCGAGGCCCCATCTGCCCTCTCAGGTGGACATAAAAGATCCCATGGCACTACTTTGAAGAAAAGCAGGGGAGTTCGCCTGATCAATATTTATCCCACAATCAATGTCACTCAGGCAGATGATCTGGTCATTATCTCATTGCTGTTTTGGGAGCTTGTTGTGTGCAGATTGGCTGCTGTGTTTCCTAAATTACAACAGAGACTGCACTTCAAAAGTACTTTAGATTTGCTGTAAAACGCTGTGGGACATCCTACTGTCAAGAAAAGCGCTATATAAATACAAGTCTTCCTTTCGTTAAGACTGATTCAAATTGGTGGTAGTTAAGGAAAGTATGTGAATGGACTTTTTGAACAGCTGAGAAGCACATAATGATCCTAGCATTATGAGCATTTTACAATTATACCAATACTCTTTTTACACAGACAGGAGACCAGTCTGAAGTAGTGAGATTTTATTTTCATTGCTTCTCACTTATCTCTTCTGATGCGAGTAATTAGCATCATTGAAATTCCCACAGCAACAATGAAGCATTTAATTCACAATGTTGCCTGGGATGCAATTGTTGCAAATTTCACAAATGAGGTATAGAGCTGATGTGAGTATTTAGTTATACAATTCCACGCAAAGTAAAATAAAATAGATTGTGCTTCCAAATATGCTGTTGGCAACTGTACAAAATCAAATAAAACAATTCTGTTCAACAAGCTATGAATGCTGTACTATCATTATATCTTCCTCAATGTATTGTACCAATTAAATAGAAAATTCAGTCATCACCCTATCGCACTAGCTGGAAAATCTATATCACATTGGAGTGTAATAAAACTTCATTTCATAATTTGTTTCGAAGCCAGCAGTAGAAAAAACTCTTAACGATAAATTGAGAATGACTTCAGATAACAATTAATTGTTTCATGTGTTAAAACAGCTCAGTACTTTTGAACGCAGAGTTCTCTTTGGTTTGCGTGCCGGTGCATATAGTTAGCGACAAGCTAGGGCACGCATTGGCCTGGTACCTCCAATGGCGTTATCCAGCAGGAAATAGGCAGAAATCCTAGAGAAACTATATAAGCGGCGAAAAACGGCCATTTGCACATTTCTGTGGGGAGTCTGACAATCTCCCACCGAAGTTAAGGCAGGAGGTTTCAAGAATCCTGCAGAAAGCCAGGGCCACTGGTTTTAGTGCAATCACCACCACTTACACCATCCGCACTTATCACGTGTAACCGTCTATGTCTGGCGTATGGCGCTAAATACAAAGGTGCTGCTTATAACGCACTGAGGTGTTAGCCGTGGCTCAGAGGGTGGCACTCTCGCCTCTGGGTACAGACAGGTCATCAGTTCAAATCCCACACCAGAGGCTTGAGCACAATATCTAGGCTGACACTCCCAATGCAGTACTGAGGGAGCGCTGCACCGTTGGAGGTGCCACCTTGTGGATGAGGTGTTAAACCGAGGCCTCATCTGCCCCCTGAAGTACTTTTTGAAGTGTAGTCACTATTGTAATGTAGGAAATGTAACATATATAAGTGAGTGAGATTTTAAAGCGAAATGTTACTAACAGTGCCGATCTGCTCTGTGTTATAGACAGGCCTGCCTGGGATCACTGAACTTTTGAATTGAAGCCGACCCTCACAGCACCAGTTGTTTAATTACCCTTTTGATGTTAACACTCCTCACAAGGGCTTTGGAAACATCAAGGGGGAAAAATTCAGTATCGCCCCGTTTGGGGCACGATTATCGGCCGTGCGCAAAGATTAGCGCCTGGCGCTAACTATCGCCTCCGACTGCAAACTTGGCTTTTATCACCCCTGGAGGTGATTGGAGCGCGAAATCAGGCAATTCACACCTGTCTTAAGGCGCAAAGGCCGAGGAGCGAGGCGCTACCTCAGAGCGCTGGCAAAGCTCATGTGATGTCAGTCAGCAATGGAACACAGACACAATGGCGCAGGCCAGTTCTTAAAAGGAAGGGTTCATCTTGCTCTCCATCCACATCCTGCTCATTGCAGCCTTGAATCTCGGCCTGGAGAGACCTGTACATCAAATCTGCTGGAAAGAACAATGGAGAGGCCCAGGGAAAGAGCTCAGAGTGCAGCCCCCACAGTCTCTTCTAAATCGATACAAGGAAGGGCAAAGCAAAATGAACCTGCAAAGTGCTGCTCAGTACCCAAAACTCCTTCACACAGCGTTGAATCTCTCCAGAAGTCTCTCTCTGTCTCTCTCTCTCAGAAGGCTTATATTTGCTGGAGTTTAGAAGAATGACAGGGGATCTCATTGAAACTTATAAAATTCTAACAGGACTAGACAGAGTAGATGCAGGAAGGATGTTCCCGATGGCGGGGGAGTCCAGAACCAGAGGGCACAGTCTAAGGATAAGGGGTAAGCCATTTAGGACTGAGAGGAGGAGGAATTTCTTCACCCAGAGAGTGGTGAACCTATGGAATTCTCTACCACAGAAGGCAGTTGAGGCCAATTCATTAAATATACTCAAGAAGGAGTTAGATATATTTCTTAAGGCTAAAGGGATCAAGGGATATGGGGAGAAAACAGGGACAGGGTACTGAATTTGGATGATCAGCCATGATCTCAGTAAATGGCGGAACAGGCTTGAGGGGCTGAATGGCCTACTCCTGCTCCTATCTTCTATGTTTCTATGTTTCTAAAATGCGTGGTGCAAAAATGTCACCCAAAAAAAAAGGGAGGAAGCGGTCGCCTTTAAATAGCGCTCCCCCAGTCCCTTCCTGACTGCAAAACGCTCCCCTCAACCTGTCGTTGCTAGCGGCAGGCGGTAAGGCAGGGGTCGCCACTCAATATCCGGTCCTGGGCGCTACCGGGGCGTTGCACACTCGACTGATGTCATGATCTGCCGGTGCAGGAGATCGTGGCGGTAGTGTTTAGCACCGCCGCAAAATGTCTAGTTAATTTCGTGCGCGGCGTAAACATCGCCGTGCCCGGGCGCTAGTTGCTTTGCGCCCCATTAGCGCCCTCTTAAGGCGCTAACGGGAGGCGCAAACCAACTGAATTTTTCCCCCCTAGGCCCTAAGTGCTTTGAGACAGTGTGGCAGCTCCCGGTCTATCAACTCTCCCAGGTTCACGTGTATATAGAAGATGTGTGATATCTTTGTGATACCATTGTAAGTCAGTGCAGAAATAGACTGCCATGCCCTGCAGGGGAACTCTGTAACAGTTGATAAGGGAAGATTCACTCCTTCAATCAGAAAGAAGGCTTTTGTCAGCACAGTAACTTACCCTTTGCAAGATTTGTGTCAGCTGTGGCTCGGTTGGTAGCACACTCAGAAGGTTGTGGGTTCACGTCCCACTCCAGGGACTTGAGCACATAAAGCTAGGCTGACACTCCAGTGCAGTGCTGAGGGAGTGCTGCACTTTCGGAGGTGCCGTCTTTTGGATGAGACATTAAACCAAGGCCCCGTCTGCTTTCTCAGGTGGATGTAAAAGATCCCATGGCGCTATTCTGAAGAGGAGCAGGGGAGTTATCCCCGGTGTCCTAGCCAACATTTATCTCTCAATCAACATAACAAAGAAAAAAACAACTTAACTGGTCATTAACACATTGCTGTTTGTGGGTGTCGTGTATTGATTGCGATTTTGACACCAGTCAATACGGTAATGCAATGCGCGAGTTTGACACCAGTAAATACGGTAATGTAATGTGCATTGCATTATGGGAATTACCCGGGAAAAACGGCAGTCAGCCATTTTACACAATAAAGTGAAGATCACAGTTATAAGCCTGTCTGCCTGATTCTATGCTTTAATGCGTTCATACAACATTGGCGACGAGGATAATGGACGGAATCATTTTAGATAGTTAGTTGCCCAAGTTTTACTTAGCTAGGATGGAGAAGACTGCTATTCAAAATTTTGCATGCTTCGCCGAGCCAGCCACGTTGGGTCCAAGGTGGACAAGGTGGTTAACGTCTTTTGAGCTTTATGCTGACAGCAAAGGACTCATTATCGACAAAATCTCTACAGCTGCCACAAAGCAGAGGAGACGAGCTCTACTTCTACACCTAGCAGGACCAGATGTCCAGGATATCTTTTCAACTCTACCGGACACAGGAGAGCCAGCAGACTACACAGCGGCGGTTAGAGCTTTGAATCACTACTTCGTGCCCCAGGTCAATGCAGCATTTGCTAGACAGACTTTTCATAAGTTGTCCCAGAAGACAGGTGAGACTGTGCAGCAATTTGCTACTCGCTTGTGGCAGGCTGCTAAAGATTGTGCTTTTGGGGGGGGAGCGGATAATCAAATAAAAGACGCTATCCTGAGTTGGTGCACATCAGCCTATGTGCGGAGGAAATTGCTAGAGGAAGGGCAAGGTCTAGCACATTACAATTGGCCTCACAATGTGAAAACGTCGAGGAGCAGATGTCAGCCATGTCATGTACAGAGAAGGCGGAGACAGATACTGTTCGTTGTGTTACACAGAAAAGAGGGTATTATGCGAAAAGCTCGACAGAGAAACCAAAGGGAAATGGCGATAGGAACGAAAGGAAATGTTACAGATGTGGACACACATGGGCAAAGATCCGAAATGCCCAGCACATGGACAAACGTGTCATAAGTGAAAGGGAAAGGATCATTTCTCCAAAGTAAGCCGCACAAAGGGTATAAAGAAACACAGTGTGAACAATGTAGAGGAACAAAATGACTTTGCATTTGCTGTTACTGGAAATAACGTGACAGAGAGACTTACCTTTTGTGTAGTGGGAGTAAACCTGAGAATGTTAATTGATTCGGGTGCAACTAGTAATGTGATAGATGAGAATACATGGGAAGGATTAAAGTCAGAATACATTAAGTGTCAGTCACATGTCCCTAAGACAGAGAGAAAATTATTCTCTTATGCTTCTAGCCGACCACTGTCAGTTAAAGGTGTATTCACATGTGGGATTACAATAGGTAAGAGAACTGAGCAGGCGGAGTTCATTGTGGTTAAAGGCCATGGAGAGCCGTTGCTTGGAAGGGAGACAGCCATGAAACTGGGAGTTTTAAAAAGGGGCGCAGATGTCTCAGCTGTGGTAGATATAAGACAGCTACTAGAACAGCGGTATCCAAAGGTGTTCCAGGGAGTAGGAAGGCTGAACACAAAACAGATCAGTCCGTATATCGACCCACAAGTGAAGCCTGTGACCCAGCCACTCAGGCGTATACTATTCAACTTAAGGGGGGCAGTAGAGGCCAAAATAAAACAATTGAGGGACATGGACATTATCGAACCTGTAACTGGTCCCACCCCATGGGTAAATCCTGTGGTTATTGTTCCAAAAGCGGATAAGGATGTAAGGTTATGCCTAGACATGAGACGAGCAAACCAGGCAATAGTGAGGGAACGATATCCAATCCCCACCATTGATGAGATACTCCAAGGTATGAATGGCTCGACGGTGTTTAGTAAGCTAGACCTGAAATGGGGTTATCACCAGCTAGAACTGACCCCTGAGTCACGAGAAATCACCACATTTGCAGTACATAACAGAGTATACAGGTACAAGAGGCTGATATTCGGTGTATCTTCAGCTAGTGAGCAATATCAGCATGAGATAGCTAATGCCTTAGCTGGAATAAAGGGTGTTGAAAACATCTCAGACGACATTATTGTGCATGCACATGACCAGGAAATGCACGACAGACGCCTGCACGCTGTCATGACCAGACTAACGGAAAGTGGACTGACACTAAACTCAGAGAAGTGTCAATTCAACATGGACCGATTGATTTTCATGGGAATCCTGTTGTCTGAAAAGGGCATCGGACCAACAGCAGAGAGAGTGCGAGCGGTGGCAGAAGCTCGGGAACCAGAGAATGCTACAGAGGTGAGGAGTTTCTTGGGACTCGTTGGGTACAGTAGCAGATTCATCCCACAGTTTGCAACGCTATCAGAGCCACTGCGACGCCTGACGAGAAAAGACACACCATTTAAATTTGGATCACAACAGAGACGGTCATTAAGTGCACTCAAGGAAGAGTTGGCCAGAGCTGGCACTTTAGCATATTTTGATAAGGACACACCAACCAAGGTGATAGCAGATGCCAGTCCTGTAGGTTTAGGCGCAGTACTAGTTCAGGACCAACAGGGACAAGAGGTGCCAATATGCTATGTAAGTCGTAGTTTAACAGACTGTGAGAGGAAATACTTTCAAACAGAGAGAGAAGCCTTAGCTCTTGTATGGGCTTGTGAGAGGCTGCATCCATATGTGTATGGCCGAAAGTTTAACTTGGTAACTGACCATAAGCCATTACAAGTGATATACGGCCCACACTCTAAACCCTGTGCCCGTATAGAGAGATGGGTACTTAGATTACAGCCGTACAATTTTAAGGTGATACACATTCCAGGCAAGCAAAACATTGCAGACCCACTGTCACGATTGCTGGGGGAGACAGCAAAACAGGAGAGACATTCTCATGGCTCAGATGAATACGTGAGATTTGTAGCTGTGAGTGCGACACCAAAAGCACTCACTACTAGAGAGGTGGAGGAAGCCTCTGCTACCAACCCAGAGCTGATTGAGGTAAGGAAGGCAAACACAAACGGACATTTTCAGAACTGTAAAGCTTATGCAGCAATTGCAAACGAGCTGTGCGTAGTGGGGTACCTAGTTCTTCGGGGAACACGCATCGTGCTACCCACAGTGTTACACGCACAAGCCCTGGTGTTAGCACATGACGGACACTTGGGAATAGTTGGAACAAAGCAACATCTCAGAACCAAGGTTTGGTGGCCTGGCATGGACAAGGCAGCTGAAAAACACTGTAAAGCGTGCCACGGCTGTCAGATAGTAGCCAGACCTGACCCACCTGAACCGTTGAGGCCAACACCATTACCAGAGGGCCCCTGGCAGGATGTAGCTATAGACTTACTGGGACCCTTGCCATCCAACCACTCCATTCTTGTGGTAGTTGATTATTATAGCCGCTACTATGAATACGACATCATGACCTCCACAACAACAGAGAAGGTTATTGATAGTTTAGAGTCAATCTTCAGCCGTCATGGTTTGCCAATCACCTGCAAATCTGATAATGGTCCCCAATTCAGATCTGAATTATTCAAAGAATACTGTGAAAACAACGGGATCAAACACCTGAAAACGACAGCAAAATGGGCTCAGGCTAACGGAGAAGTCGAGCGCCAGAATGCATCGCTGATGAAGAGAATCAGAATTGCTCAGTCAGAAGGACTAGATTGGAAACGTGAACTTAGAAAATATGTGACTGTGTACAGGAGCATTGACCATGCCACGATAGGAAAGAGCCCGGCAGAGCTGGTCTTTAAATGGAAAATGCGAGGAAAGCTGCCAGACATCACAGAGTCGCGCGCAGACATGGAAGTACATGACCGGGATGCAGAACAAAAAGGCAAGTCCAAACTGTACGCAGATGAACAGCGGAGAACACAATACTCAGAGGTGGAAGTTGGCGACACGGTGCTGGTACGGCAGGACAAAGTGGACAACTTCACCTCTCCTTTTAATGCCACACCCCACAAAGTTTTGAGTAAAACAGGGAGTCAAGTAGTAGTAGAATCTCCAGCTGGAGCACGCTACTCGAGAAACACTACGTTTGTGAAGAAATACAGAACCAATGGACCAAAGGAGACATTCCATGAGCAGGAGGAAACACAAGGGACTGAGGACAGTATAGTAGACCCTGACACACATACCACTGTGACACAGGCAATACCCACGGACACCAACATGTCAGACATACCCAATACAGCCAGACCTCAAAGGGTTAAAAGAAAACCCCAAAGACTGTCTGATTATGTCATAACATAAACTGTGCGCGAACTGCATGGGTGATGTTAAATGTTTAAACCTGGGAATTATTTAGTTGTGTGGTAAGACACAAGTTTGTAAAAAGTTTATAAACCAAATAAGTTATGCAGTGTTATTGTAAGCAACTGTTTCTAAACTGCAAGTTTGTTTCCAAGGAAAAGGGGGATGTCGTGTATTGATTGCAAGTTTGACACCAGTCAATACGGTAATGTAATGTGCGAGTTTGACGCCAGTCAATACGGTAATGTAATGTGCGAGTTTGACACCAGTAAATACGGTAATGTAATGTGCATTGCATTATGGGAATTACCCGGTGTGGTAAACCACTGTTTGTTATTGTTGTTGTTGTTGCACACTGTTGTGCCTATGCATGCCTCAGCTGGCTCCGCCCCTGGCTCCACCCACATGCCCGGGTATAAAGGTGACTGCTCTGCAGCCCCCTGCCCTTTTGGATACCAGGCAACTACGAGAGGCATGCTCTGTTCTTTGCTAATAAAAGCCTATTAATTAACTCTCTGTCTTTTATGAGGAATTGATGGTGCATCAATTTTATTAGCAAAACAAAATGTCGGGTCCAAATGCTGAACAGCAGGAGCTGCATCAACCGACGGCGCCAAACACTGAGCAGCAGGCGCTGCTGCGAGCCCTCAGACCAACATGCCTGGACCTAGACCCCCAAGAAGCGGGTTCGGCTACCAAATTCGCACAATGACTGCGTTGCTTCGAGGCTTACCTGGAAGCCTCAACTGTGACCCTAGACGAAAACAAGCTGAAAATCCTGGCCTCAAAGGTGAGCCACCAAGTTTATACACTAATCCAGGATGCGACGACCTACGCGGCGACTATTGATCTGCTTAAAGGGCAATACGCACGCCTGGTAAATACGGTCTATGCCAGGCACCTCTTAAGATCCCGCAGACAGCAGCCCGGGGAATCGGTGGAGGCTTTCCTACAGGCACTACGGATACTCGGCCGAGGCTGCGATTGCAAAGAAGTATCAGCCGCAGCACACACGGAGGGACTGATCCGAGATGCTTTCGTTGCGGGTCTAAGGTCCGACTACTCCCGGCAGAGACTGTTGGAGAAGGGAGAAATTGACTTGAAAAAGGCAGTGCCCCTCGCGCTCTCGCTCGACGCGGCCCACAGGAATATGAACGCTTTCTCCCCTAACCGCTCCGCACCATGGACGCCGCAACCTTGGGTCATGGGACCGCCACCTCCAACTGCTGCAGCGATGTCCAAGGCACAGAAATGTTATTTTTGTGGCCAGGCAAAACACCCCAGAGCACGCTGCCTGGCGAAAAACGCTACCTGCTCCGGCTGCGGGAAGAAAGGACACTATGTCAGCGCCTGCAAAGGTAAAACCGCTAATGCCAGCAGCGCCGCGTGCGAACCGTGGGGCAGCCATCTTGTCCGCCATCTTGGGCTCCCCCAGCCGCGTGGGGATCGGGATCATGGGCGCCACCATTTTGTCCGCCATCTTGGACGCTTCCAACTCCAATCACGGGGGACCCGGACTCAACCACCACCTCATCTGACGACCACATCGACTGGCTTGACCATACGCTGGCCTCCATGACACTGGACCAATTTCTCCCTCATCAACTGTCCAGGTCCATGATGGACATTACGGTAAACGGCCGCGCCACTACCTGCCTTTTTGACAGCGGGAGCACGGAGAGCTTTATCCACCCCGACACGGTGCGCAGTTACTCTCTCCCGGTCCTGCCGACGCGCCATCGGATCTCTATGGCTTCCAAAGCCCAGTCAGCGGACGTCGGTGGCTACTGTGTAGTGACCCTTTCAGTACGGGGCACAGAATACAAAAATTTTAAACTTCTGGTCCTGCCCCATCTCTGCGCTGCCGTTCTACTGGGGTTGGATTTTCAGTGCCACCTTAAAAGCGTCACATTAGCGTACGACGGACCCCTCCCCCCACTCACAGTCTGCAGCCAGCAGCTTTTAAATCGCCCGCCGTGCACCATTTGCAGCCTCTCCACCCTTAAAGTCCCCCCCCCTCCTTGTTCGCTAACCTCACCCGCGACTGTAAGCCCATCGCTACCAAAAGCAGGCGTTACAGTGCCGGGGATAGGAGCTTCATTAAATCCGAGGTAGCGAGACTCCTGAAGGAAGGGATTATTGAGAGTAGCGCCAGCCCATGGCGAGCACAAGTGGTGGTGGTGAAGACTGGCGGAAAACAGCGCCTAGTTATTGACTACAGCCAGACGATCAATCGCTACACCCAATTGGATGCATACCCACTCCCCCGCATATCTGACATGGTCAATCAGATAGCACAATACCAGGTGTTCTCGACGATTGATCTGAAGTCGGCATACCACCAGCTCCCCATCAGGGCTGAGGACCGCCAGTACACAGCTTTTGAAGCTGACGCTCGTCTCTACCACTTCCTCAGAGTTCCCTTCGGCGTCACCAACGGGGTTTCAGTCTTCCAACGGGAGATGGACCAGATGGTTGACCAGAACGCGCTCCAGGCCACTTTCCCCTATCTAGACAACGTCACCATCTGCGGCCACGACCAGCAGGACCATGATGTTAACCTAGAGAAATTCCTCCGTACGGCCCAGCGGCTGAATCTAACATACAACAAGGACAAATATATGTTTCGTACCACGCGCCTTGCCATTCTTGGCTGCGTAGTGGAGAACGGAGTCATCGGCCCCGAACCCGACAGAATGCGCCCCCTTATGGAGCTCCCCCTCCCCTACTGCCAAAAAGCACTGAAGAGATGCCTAGGGTTTTTCTCGTACTATGCTCAGTGGGTGCCCAACTATGCGGACAAAGCCAGACCCCTCATCAAGTCCGCCTCCTTCCCCCTGACAGCAGAGGCATGTGCAGCCTTCACTCTCATAAAAAGAGATATTGCGAAGGCCACAATGCACGCAGTGGATGAGTCCATCCCTTTCCAAGTGGAGAGCGACGCATCCGACTTTGCCCTAGCTGCAACCCTTAACCAGGCGTGGAGACCCGTGGCCTTTTTCTCAAGGGCCCTCCAGGGCCCCGAGATTCGACACTCCTCTGTCGAAAAGGAGGCCCAGGCCATTGTGGAAGCTGTGCAACATTGGAGGCATTACCTGGCCGGAAAACGATTTACCCTGCTCACTGACCAGCGTTCAGTAGCTTTTATGTTTAATAATAAGCAGAGGGGCAAAATCAAGAATGACAAGATCTTGAGGTGGAGAATCGAACTCTCCACCTACAATTATGATATCTTGTACCGGCCCGGGAAACTCAATGAGCCCCCAGATGCCCTATCACGTGGTACATGCGCCAATGCACAGGTTGATAGACTGAAGACCCTCCACAATGACCTCTGCCACCCGGGCGTCACCAGGTTTTTCCACTTCATCAAATCCCGTAACCTGCCCGACTCCATCGAGAAGGTCAGGACCTTGACCAGGATATGTCAAATCTGTGCCGAGTGCAAACCGCATTTTTATAGGCCAGACAGAGCGAGCCTGATCAAAGCCACGCGCCCCTTCGAGCGGCTGAGCGGCGATTTTAAAGGGCCCCTCCCCTCCTCTGACCGCAATGTGTACTTCCTCAATATAATTGACGAGTACTCCCGTTTCCCGTTTGCCATCCCTTGCTCAGACATGACCAGTACCACGGTCATTAAATGTCTGAATGACCTCTTCGCCTTGTTCGGTTTCCCTAGCTATATTCATAGCGACAGGGGCTCATCCTTTATGAGCGACGAACTTCGTCAGTACCTGCTCGCGAGAGGTATTGCTACAAGCAGGACCACCAGCTACAACCCCCGGGGGAATGGCCAGGTGGAAAGAGAGAATGCGACGGTCTGGAAGGCAGTCCTTTTAAACTTGAAATCTAAGGGCCTTCCGACCTCTCGCTGGCAGGAGGTCCTCCCTGCGGCGCTCCATTCCATTCGGTCACTGCTCTGTACAGCCACCAATGCCACCCCTCATGAGAGAATGTTCTCCTTCCCCAGGAAGTCCACATCGGGGATCTCGTTACCGACATGGCTGACTTCTCCAGGACCCGTCCTACTGCAGAAGCACGTGAGGTCCCATAAGACGGACCCCCTGGTTGAGAGGGTGAGCCTCCTCCACGCCAACCCTCAGTATGCTTACGTGGTATACCCGGACGGGCGGGAGGACACAGTCTCCATACGAGACCTCGCACCTTCGGGTGCTCCCGAAACACTTCTTTCGCTACCCACCACTACACACGCCTACCCCCAGTATGCTTACGTAGCGTACCCGGACGGGCGGGAGGACACAGTCTCCACACGAGACCTCGCACCTTTGGGTGCCCCTGAGACACCACCATCGCCACCCACCACTACCCACACCCCGACCCCTGTAGACGGCATGCCGCAGCCCCAGGACCCGCCATTGACTACACAACCTCTCAACGAGACGCCAGGTTCGGCGTTGGATGCTGCACCATCACCGCCGCTGCTACGACGATCAGGACGGCATACAAGGCCACCTGATAGACTTAATTACACGAACTTTTAGTTTACACGAACTTTTAGTACACTTCACCCCGCCGGACTCAATTTTAAACAAGGGGTGAATGTGGTAAACCACTGTTTGTTATTGTTGTTGTTGTTGTTGTTGTTGCACACTGTTGTGCCTATGCATGCCTCAGCTGGCTCCGCCCCTGGCTCCACCCATATGCCCGGGTATAAAGGTGACTGCTCTGCAGCCCCCTGCCCTTTTGGATACCAGGCAACCACGAGAGGCATGCTCTGTTCTTTGCTAATAAAAGCCTATTAATTAACTCTCTGTCTTGTATGAGGAATTGATAGTGCATCACCCGGGAAAAATGGCAGTCAGCCATTTTACACAATAAAGTAAAGATCAACAGTTATGAGCCTGTCTGCCTGATTCTATTCTTTAATGCGTTCATACAACAGTGGGAGCTTGCTGTGTGCAATTGGCTGCTGTGGTTCCCTACTTTACAACAGTGACTACACTTCAAAGGTACTTCATTGTTCCTCAGGGCTGTGTCCTAGGCCCAAACATCTCCAGCTGCTTCATCAATGACCTTCCCTCCATCATAAGGTCAGAAGAGGGGATGTTCACAGCAATAAAAACTTGTATTTATATAGTGCCATTGATGTAGTAAAATACCCTAAGGCACTTCACAGGAGTATTATAAGGCAAAATTTTACACTGAGCCACATAAGGAGCAGGGGAGTTATCCCCGGTGTCCTGGCCAATATTTATCCCTCAACCAACATAATAAAAACAGATTATCTGGTCATTATCACATTGCTGTTTGTGGGAGCTTACTGTGTGCAAATTAGCTGCCGTGTTTCCCGCATTATAACAGTGACTACACTTCAAAAGTATTTCATTGGCTGGAAAACGCTTTGAGATGTCCGGTGGTCGTGAACGGCGCTATATAAATGCAAGTCTTTCTTTATTATCACAAAATTATACAGCACAGAAGGAGGCCATTAGGCCCATCGTGCCTGTGCCGGCTCTTTCAAAGAGCTCTCCAATTAGTCACACTCGGCCTGTCCTTTCCCCATTGCCCTGCAAATGTTTCCCCTATCAAGTATTTGTCCAGTTCCCTTTTGAAAATTACTGTTGAATCTGCTTCCGCCACCCCCTTCAAGCAGTGCATTCCAGATTGTATCAACTCGCTGCGTAAAAAAAAAATTCTCCTCCTCTTCCCTTTAACTTGTTTTCAGTATGATGACCTGCCAAGAGTGACGTAGACCCTAGTTTCGGGCTATAAGTAGAAGGGCAGCTAGCCGACCTAGTTGAGTGTGCGCCTCCGCCCATGGACAAGAAAGCTGACAGTTAGAGTCACAGTGAAGCATCCAGTGCCTCACAGGTTGGGTAAGTATCAATGTCTATGTACATAGAAACATAGAAGATAGGAGCAGGAGTAGGCCATTCAGCCCCTCGAGCCTGTTCCACCATTTAATGAGATCATGGTTGATCATCCAAATTCAGTACCCTGTCCCCATATCCCTTGCTCCCTTTAACCTTAAGAAATATATCTAACTCCTTCTTGAATATACTTAATGAATTGGGTTCAACTGCCTTCTGTGGTACAGAATGCCACAGGTTCACCATTCTCTAGGTGAAGAAATTCCTCCTCATCTCAGTCCTAAATGGCTTACCCCTTATCCTTAGACTGTGACCCCTGGTTCTGGACTCCCCACCATCGGGAACATCCTTCCTGCATCTAGTCTGTCTGGTCCTGTTAGAATTTAATAAGTTTCAATGAGATCCCCTCTCATTCGTCTAAACTCCAGCGAGTATAAGCCCAATCGACCCAATCTCTCCTCATACATTATTCCTGCTATCCCAGGTATCAGTCTGGTGAATCTTCGCTGCACTCCCTCCATGGCAAGCACATCCTTCCTCAGATAAGGCGAACAAAGCTGCACACAATACTCAAGGTGTCGTCTCACCAAGGCCCTGTACAACTGCAGCAAGACATCCTTGCTCCTGTACATCCTTGCAGTTAGAATCAGGGGAATTTATAATGGGGAACAAAGAAATGTCGACCAATTAAATACATATTTTGGTTCTGTCTTCACAAAGGAGGACACAAATAACCTCCCAGAGATGTCGGGGAACATAAGGTCTGATGAAAGGGAGGAACTGAAAGAAATCAGTATTCGTAGGGAAATGGTGTTAGGGAAATTGATGGGATTGAAGGCCGATAAATCGCTAGGGCCTGATAATCTACATCCTAGGGTACTTAAGGAAGTGGCCCGAGAAATAGTTGATGCTTTGCTGATCATCTTCCAGCATTCGATGGAATCTGGAACAGTATTTTAGTGAGTAAAAAAGTGAATTATTTGAAGTAAGTTTAATTTTTTAGAGTAAATTAAGCTGTTGGGAGTTTAAACCGGAAGTAGAATCCGGGTATAAAAAGGGGCAGGCTTAGTGCGGTAGCGCTGAGTGCGGTCACATTGAGTGTAAGTAGAGTTTGGTAAGTGGGAGAGTTCGGGCAAGTGGGAGGTGAGGGGGTGCTTTTTGCTCTGTTTTGCTTCCCTCTCTCAGGCTAATCCAACACTGCGGATGCAGAGCAAAGACAATTCAACTGGACAGGTTCCCCAGGCAGCTTCCACGAGGGAGGTTGGTGATCAGCTGGTTGGTAGGTTCTCTTCCTTCTCTTCTATAACTTTAAGTTGGTAAGTCCTATTAAATAGTGGTGTAATATTATCACCTATATCGGGGCAGAGGGTCTTCATAACTAATAATAAGAAATTTAATTAATTACACAGATATGGGTGAACAGGTGATGTGTCACTGTTGCGAAATGTGGGAGCTGGTGGACCCCATTGAGGCTCACGGTGATTACATTTGTGATAAGTGTTTGCTGCTAGAGGAACTCAAGCTCCATGTTAAAGAGCTTGAGACCGAGCTTCAGACACTGCGACACAACAGGGAGGGGGAGAAGTTCCTGGACTCTATGCTTCAGGAGGTGGTCACACCTATGAAATTAATTACTGCAGATGTAGTCCGTGGTCAGGGACAGGATGGTGTGACTACAAGTGAGGAAGGTACAGGGATCCAGGATGTAGTGTTGAAGGAGCCGCAGCCCTTGCTCTTGTCCAGCAGGATCGAGGTTCTTACTCCCTGTGAGGGCGGGAGCGGGGACTGAAGGGAGGATGAGCAACCTGGCCACAGCACCATGGTACAGGGGGCCATTCAAGTGGAGGGAGTAAAAAGAAATGTTGTAGTGGTAGGGGATAGTATCATTAGGGGGATAGATAGGGTTCTCTGCAGTCAGGAGCGGGAGTCCCGAAGGCTGTGTTGCCTGCCCGGTGCCAGTGTTAAGGACATCTCTACTGGGCTGGAAAGAAACTTGGAGTGGGAGGGAGAGGATCCAGTTGTCGTGGTCCATGTTGGTACAAACGACGTAAATAGGACAAGGAAGAAGGTTCTGTTAAAGGAGTATGAGCAGCTAGGGGTCAAATTAAAAAACAGAACCTTAAGGGTAATAATCTCTGGATTATTACCTGAGCCACGAGCGAATTTGGCTAGGATAAATAAAATTAAAGAGTTAAATGCGTGGCTCAAAGACAGGTGTGGGAGAAATGGGTTTTGCTTCTTGGGACACTGCCACCAGTACTGGGACAGGAGGGAGCTGTTCCGTTGGGACGGACTCCACTTGGCCAGTGCTGGGACTAGAGTCCTGGCGAATCATATAACTAGGGCTGTAGAGAGGGCTTTAAACTAATTAGTGGGTGGAGGTTTCTAGAGAGCAAATAACAGAAATGACAACAGAGAAGGTCATAGACTTAGGTAGCAGTGGGGAAATTAAAAAACAGAACGTGTCAAGAAGGGACAGAAGGTATGGAGTAAAAGGTAAAGTAGTAAAAGGGGAAATAACAGGAACTAAGTGTCACAAAACATATTTGAAAGTTCTTTATCTGAATGCACGTAGCATTCGTAACAAAATGAATGAGTTAACGGCACAAATAACTACATATGGGTATGATCTTGTGGCCATTACAGAAACATGGCTGCAGGGTGACCATGACTGGGAATTAAACATACCAGGTTATTTAACAATCAGGAAGGACAGGCAGGAAGAGAGGGGAGGTGGGGTGGCTATGTTAATAAAGGAAGGAATCACTATAATACAGAGAAATTATATTGGGTCAAAGGAGCAGGATAGTGAAACAATTTGGGTAGAGATAAGGAATAATAAGGGGAAAAAAACACTAGTGGGCGTAGTCTATAGGCCTCTGAACAGTTGCAACTCTGTTGGACGGAGTATTAATCAGGAAATAGTTGAGGCTTGTAATAAGGGAACAGCTATAATTGTGGGGGATTTTAACTATCATATTAACTGGACAAATCAAATTGGGCAGAGCAGCCTTGAGGATGAGTTCATTGAGTGTATTAGGGTTGGGTTTCTTGAGCAGTATGTAACTGAACCGACCAGGGGGCAAGCAACCTTAGATTTGGTCCTGTGTAATGAGACAGGATTAATTAAAAATGTCCTAGTAAAGGATCCCCTTGGAATGAGTGACCATAACATGGTTGAATTCCATATTCAAGTAGAGGGTGAGAAGGTTGGATCTCAAACAAGCGTGCTGAGCTTGAATATAGGAGACTATGAAGGTATGGGAGCGGAATTGATTAGAGTGGACTGGGAAAATAGATTAAAGGGTAAGACGGTACATGATCAGTGGTGTACATTTAAGGAGTTATTTTACAACTTCCGAAAAAAATATATTCCACTGAGGAAAAAAGGGTGTAAAATAAAAGATAGCCATCCGTGGCTAAGTAAAGTAATTAAGGATAGTATCCGACTAAAAACAAGGGCATATAAGGTAGCCAAATCTAGTGGGAGGATAGAAGATTGGGAAGTCTTTAAAAGACAGCAAAAAATAACTAAAAGATTGATTAAGAAAGGGAAGATAGATTATGAAAGTAAATTAGCAAAAAATATAAAAACAGATAGCAAGAGTTTCTATAGTTATATAAAAAGAAAAAGGGTGGCTAAAGTAAATGTTGGTCCCTTAGAGAATGAGACCGGGAAATTAATGGTGGGAAACATGGAGATGACAAAAACGCTGAACAAATATTTTGTATCAGTCTTTACGGTAGAGGACACTAAGAATATCCCAACACTGGACAAACAGGGGGCTCTAGGGGGAGAGGAGCTAAATACGATTAAAATCACTAAGGAAGTGGTACTTGGTAAAATAATGGGACTTAAGCCGGATAAATCCCCTGGACCTGATGGCTTACATCCTTGGGTCTTGAGGGAAGTGGCGGCAGGGATTGTGGATGCATTGGTAATAATTTTCCAAAACTCCCTGGACTCAGCAAAGGTCCCGGCAGATTGGAAAACTGCTAATGCAACACCCTTATTTAAAAAGGGCAGTAGGCAGAAGGCTGGAAACGATAGATCTGTTAGCCTAACATCTGTGGTTGGTAAAATGTTAGAGTCCATTATTAAGGAGACAGTAACGGGACATTTGGATAAACATAATTTAATAGGACAAACTCAGCATGGTTTCATGAAGGGGAAGTCATTTTGATAAATTTGCTTGAGTTCTTTGAGGAAGTAACATACAGGGTGGATAAAGGAGAACCAGTGGACGTAGTGTATTTAGACTTCCAAAAGGCATTTGACAAGGTGCCACACAAAAGATTATTGCTCAAGATAAAAAATCACGGGATTGGGTGTAATATTCTTGTGTGGGTGGAGGATTGGCTCTCTAACAGAAAGCAGAGAGTTGGGATAAATGGTTCATTCTCAGACTGGCAATCAGTAACTAGTGGTGTTCCACAGGGGTCAGTGCTGGGTCCCCAACTCTTTACAATCTATATTAACGATTTGGAGGAGGGGACCGAGTGTAACATATCAAAGTTTGCAGACGATACAAAGATGGGAGGGAAAGTAATGAGTGAGGAGGACATTAAGAACCTGCAAAGTGACATAGACAGGCTAAGTAAGTGGGCAGAGATTTGGCAGATGGAATACAATACTGGAAAGTGTGAGGTTATGCACTTTGGCAGGAAAAATCATAGAGCAAGTTATTATCTTAATGGCAAGAAACTGGAAAGTACTGTAGTACAAAGGGATCTGGGGGTCCTGGTGCACGAAACTCAAAAGGTTAGTATGCAGGTGCAGCAAGTGATCAAGAAGGCCAATGGAATGTTGGCTTTTATTGCTAGGGGGATAGAATATAAAAATAGGGAGGTATTGCTGCAGTTATACAAGGTATTGATGAGACTGCACCTGGAATACTGCATACAGTTTTGGTGTCCATACTTAAGAAAAGACATACTTGCTCTCGAGTCAGTAGAAAGAAGGTTCACTCGGTTAATCCCGGGGATGAGGGGGTGGTCATATGAGGAGAGGTTGAGTAGATCGGGACACTACTCATTGGAGTTCAGAAGAATGAGAGGCGATCTTATTGAAACATATAAGATTGTGAAGGGGCTTGATCGGGTGGATGCGGTGAGGATGTTCCCAATGATGGGTGAAACTAGAACTAGGGGGCATAGTCTTAAAATAAGGGGCTGCTCTTTCAAAACTGAGATGAGGAGAAACCTCTTCACTCAGAGGGTGATAGGTTTGTGGAATTTGCTGCCCCAGAAAGCTGTGGAAGCTACATCATTAAATACATTTAAAGCAGAAATAGATAGTTTCCTAGAAGTAAAGGGAATTAAGGGTTATGGGGAGCGGGCAGGAAATTGGACATGAGTCTAGGTTCGGAATGGCCATGGCCCTATGGGTAGTGGAGTGGGCCCAGGGGCCGTGTAGCCTGGTTCTGCTCCTACTTCTTGTTTTCTAATTCTGTGTTAGATTTCAGGAGATGGTTTTATTCCTGTTCCTGGCTGGGGTGGAGCTCGCCTTTACAGAAGGTAAGTACTGTAGAAAATATAGGGACGAGTGATCTCCTGGAAGAGTTTCGATCACCTAGATGGGTCGGAGAGGAATTTCCCAGATTTTTTCTCCCAAATTGGTGTTGCGCCATCAATTACTCAAAAGACTGAGGTTGAGCGAGTAACAATCAGGCTTTTATTAACTAAAGAATGAAGGTCTTGTCTCGAGTGGTCGACCCGTCCAGAATACTAAGGGACTGGGAGGTAGTCACTTATATACCTGGAATAGTGGGAGGAGTCAGCCGAGGCATGTCCAGACCTGTACCTAGTGGAATACACATACCTCTACAGACAGGTATAACAGTGGTTTACCACAATTGGCCATTGGGTTTTTAATCTGGTTTTTCGCCTCTCCTGGGAGATCACATGGGCTCGGGTGGGATGGAGAGTGATAGAAGATTTGAGGTTAGGATCAGATCAGCCATGATCTTAATGAATGGTGGAGCAGGCTCAAGGGGCCGATTGGCCTACTCCTGCTCCTATTTCTTATGTTCTTATGTACCCATGGATTGGCGGGTAGCTAATGTTACCCCACTATTCAAGAAAGGTGGTAGAGAGAAAACGGGGAATTACAGACCGGTAAGCCTGACATCGGTAGTGGGGAAAATGCTAGAGTTCATTATAAAATATGTAATAGCAGAGCACTTGGAAAACAGTGACATGATCGGACAAAGTCAACATGGATTTACTAAAGGTAAATCGTGCTTGACTAATCTACTGGAATTTTTTGAGGATGTAACTGTTAAAATAGATAAGGCAGAACCAGTGGATGTGGTGTATTTTGACTTTCAGAAGGCTTTCGATAAGGTCCCGCATAAGAGATTAGCGTGTAAAGTTAAGGCACATGGGATTGGGGGCAAGGTATTGACTTGGATAGAGAACTGGTTGGCAGACAAAAAGCAAAGAGTTTGAATAAACAGGTCTGTTTCCGAGTGGCAGGCAGTGACTAGTGGGGTACCGCAGGGATTGGTCCTTGGGCCCCAGCTAGTCACAATATATATTAATGATCTAGACAAGGGAACTAGATGTAATATCTCCAAATTTGCAGATGACACAAAGCTGGGTGGGCGTGTGTGCTGTGAGGAGGATGCTGAGAAACTCCAGGATGATTTGGACAGGTTGGGTGATTGGGCAAAAGCATGGCAGATGCAATATAACGTGGATAAATGCAAGGTTATCCACTTTGGTGGCAAAAACAGGAAGGCAGATTATTATCTGAATAGCAATAGATTGGCAGAAGGGGAAGTGCAACGAGACCTGGGTGTCCTTGTGCACCAGTCGCTGAAGGTAAGCATGCAGGTGCAGCAGGCGGTTAAGAAGGCAAATGGCATATTGGCCTTTGTAGCGAGAGGGTTTGAGTACAGGAACAAGGATGCCTTGCTGCAGTTATACAGGGCCTTGGTGAGACCACATCTTGAGTATTGTGTGCAGTTTTGCTCACCTTATCTGAGGAAGGATGTTCTTGCCATGGAAGGAGTTCAGTGAAGATTCACCAGGCTGTTACCTGGGATGGCAGAAATGACGTATGAGGAGAGATTGGGTTGATTAGGCTTATATTCGCAAGAGTTTAGAAGAATGAGAGGGGATCTCATTGAAACTTATAACATTCTGACAGGACTGGACAGACTAGATGCAGGAAGGATGTTCCCAATGTTCGGGGAGTCCAGAACCAGGGGTCACAGTCTAAGGATAAGGGGTAGGGCATTTAGGACAGAAATGAGGAGGAATTTCTTCACCCAGAGAGTGGTGAACCTGTGGAATTCTCTACCACAGAAGGCAGTAGAGGCCAATACACTAAAAATATTCAAGAAGGAATTGGACATATTTCTTAAGGCTAAAGGGTTCAAGGGGTATGGGGAGCAAGCAGGGACCGTGTACTGAATTTGGATGATCAGCCATGATTGCATTGAATGGCGGAGCAGGCTCGAGGGGCCGAATGGCCTACTCCTGCTCCTATCTTCTATGTTTCTACTCGAATCATTTCACTATGTAGGCCAACATACCATTTGCCTTCTGAACCACCTGCTGCACCTGCATGCTTACCTTCAGCGACTGGTGCACAAGAACACCCAGGTCTCTTTGCACTTCCCCTTCTCCCAATCTATTGCCGTTCAGATGATAATCTGTCTTCGTATTTTTGCCACCGAAGTGGATTATCTCGCATTTATTCACATTATACTGCTTTTGCCATGCATTTCCCCAATCACACAACCTGCCCAAATCATGTTGGATTTTTTCTGCATCCTCCTCACAGCACACACGCCCAGCCAGCTTTGTGTCATCTGCAAACTTGGAGATATTACATCTAGTTCCCTTGTCTAGATCATTTATATATATTGTGAATTGCTGGTGTCCTAGCACCGAACCCTGCAGTACCCCACTAGTCACTGCCTGCCACGCGGAAAAAGACCTGTTTATTCCTACATTTTGCTTCCTTTCTGCCAACCAGTTCTCTATCCAAAACAATACATTTCCCCCAATCCCATGTGCTTTAACTTTACACGCTAATCTCTTATGCGGGACCTTATCGAAAGCCTTCTGAAAGTCCAAATACTCCACATCCACTGGTTCTCCCTTATCTATTCTACCAGTTACATCTTCAAAAAATTCCAATAGATTAGTCAAGCGTGTTATGCTCCACCTGCGCTATGTGGGAATTCAGGGACGCTGCCAGTGTCCCTGACGACCATGTGTGCCGGATATGTATCCAGCTGCAGCTACTAGCAGACCGCATTGAGGCACTGGAGCTGCGGATGGATGAGTTTTGGAGCATTTGCGATACTGAGAGGGTCGTGGATAACACGTTTAGTGAGTTGGTCACACCGCAGGTAAGGGCAGCACAGGCAGAAGGGAAATGGGTGACCATCAGGTGGAGCAATAGAAGCAGGCAGGTAGTGCAGGGGACCGCTGTGGCCATCCCCCTCTCAAACAGGTATACCGATTTGGATACTGTTGAGGGGGATGACTTACCAGGGGAAGGTAGCAGCAGCCAACGTCCTGGCACCAGCGGTGCTTCTGCTGCTCAGGAAGGGAGGAAAAAGAGTGGGAGAGCAATAGTGGTAGGGGATTCTATCTTAAGGGGAACAGATAGGCATTTCTGTGGCCGTAGATGTGACTCCAGGATGGTTTGTTGCCTCCCTGGTGCCAGGGTCAAGGATGTCACTGAACGGCTGCAGGGCATTCTGAAGGGGGAGGGTGAACAGTCAGAGGTCGTGGTTCACATTGGGACCAATGACATGGGTAGGAAGAGGGATGAGATCCTGCAGCAAGAATTTAGGGAGCTAGGTAGCAGATTAAAGAGCAGGACCTCAAAGGTTGTAATCTCTGGATTACTCCTGGTGCCACGTGCTAGTGAGTATAGGAATAGGAGGATAGAGCAGATGAATGCGTGGCTAAAGAGTTGGTGCAGGAGGGAGGGCTTTAGTTTCCTGGATCACTGGGCCTGCTTCTGGGGAAGGTGGGACTTGTACAAGTCGGACGGGTTGCACCTGAACCAGAGCGGGACAAATATCATTGTGGGGAGGTTTGCTAGCACTGTTGGGGGGGGGAGGGGTTAAACTAACTTGGCAGGGGGATGGGGTACAGAGTGGAGCTATAATAGGGGGTGATGTACAGCCAAATATAGAGGAAAAAACAAGTCAACTTGGAAGGCAGAGCAAATATGTAACGGCACAAGGGAGTAGGGCAAGGCTGGATGGCATTTATTTTAATGCAAGGAGTCTTGCGAATAAGGTGGATGAACTGAAGGTGTTGATTAACACATGGGAGTATGATATTGTTGCTATCACGGAGAGATGGTTGAGGGAGGGGCAAGACTGGCAGCTCAATATTCCAGGGTATAGAATCTTCTGGCAAGACAGAGGGGGGGGGTATAAGAGGAGGGGGTGTCACAATATTAATTAAGGAGTCAATTACTGCTGTAAGGAGGGATGATATATTAACAGGTTCCTCTAATGAGGCCATATGGGTATAACTTAAGAACAAAAAGGGGGCAAGCATTTTGCTGGGAGTGTACTATAGGCCCCCAAACAGTCAGGGGGAGATAGAGGAACAGATATGTAGGCAAATCTCAGAGAAATGTGCAAATAATAGGGTAATAATAGTGGGGGATTTCAACCTCCCCAATATTAACTGGGATAGTCAGAGTGTGAAAGGCTTAGAGGGTGCAGAATTCTTAAAGTGCATCCAGGAGAGATTTTTGAGCCAGCATGTAGAAAGTCCTACAAGAGAGGGGGCGGTACTGGACCTAATTCTAGGGAATGTGGCCGGGCAAGTGGTAGAAGTGTTAATAGGTGAGCACTTTGGTGACAGTGACCATAATTCGGTGAGATTTAAGGTTGTCATGGAAAAGGACAGAGATGGACCAGAAATAAAGGTTCTAAATTGGGGGAAGGCCGATTTTAATATGATAAGGCAGGATCTGGCCAAAGTGGACTGGGATCAGCTACTTGTAGGAAAATCCACATCGGAGCAATGGGAGTCTTTCAGAAAGGAAATTGAGAGAGTTCAATGGCAACATGTTAACATAAAGGGCAAGGGTGGGACCAACAAGCCCAGGGAACCTTGGATGTCAAGGGATATACGAGAATGGATTAGGAAAAAAAGGAGGGCTTTTGCCAGATACAAAGGACTAAAGACAGAGGAAGCCCTAGAGGAGTATAAAAAGTGCAGGGGGATACTTAAAAAAGAAATTAGGAGAGCAAGGAGGGGCCATGAAATAACACTGGCGAGCAAAATAAAGGAAAATCCTAAGGCGTTTTATAAGTATATTAAGGGCAAGAGGATAACTAGGGAAAGAGTAGGGCCCATTAGGGACCAAAGTGGCAATCTGTGTGTAGAGCCAGAGGATATAGGTGGGGTTTTAAATGAATCTTTTGCATCTGTGTTCACTGTGGAGAAGGACGATGTAGACCTAGAAATCGGGCAGGGGGACTGTGATATACTTGAACATATTCACATCGAGAGGGAGGAGGTACTGGCGGTTTTAGCAGACTTAAAAGTGGATAAATCCCCAGGCCCGGACGAGATGTATCCCAGGCTACTGTGTGAGGCAAAGGAGGAGATTGCAGGGGCTCTGACACAAATTTTCAGAACCTCTCTGGCCACAGGGGATGTGCCAGAGGACTGGAGAACAGCTAACGTAGCACCATTATTCAAGAAAGGTAGTAGGGATAAACCAGGGAATTACAGGCCAGTGAGCCTAACATCAGTGGTAGGGAAATTATTGGAAAAAATTCTGAGGGACAGTATTAGTCTCCACTTGGAGAGGCAAGGATTAATCAGGGATAGTCAGCATGGCTTTGTCAAGGGAAGATCATGTCTGACTAATTTGTTTGAATTTTTCGAGGGGATGGCTAGGTGTGTGGATGAGGGTAGTGCAGTGGATGTGGTATACATGGATTTCAGTAAGGCTTTCGATAAAGTCCCGCATAGGAGACTGGTCAAGAAGGTAAGAGCCCATGGGATCCAGGGTGCCTTGGCACATTGGGTGCTAAACTGGCTTAGTGGCAGAAGGCAGAGGGTGATGGTCGAACGTTGTTTTTGTGACTGGAAGCCTGTGTCCAGTGGGGTACCGCAGGGATCGGTGCTGGGTCCCTTGCTGTTTGTGGTCTACATTAATGATTTGGATGTGAATGTAAAAGGTATGATCAATAAATTTGCAGGTGACACGAAAATTGGTGGGGTGGTAAATAGCGAGGAGGGTAGCCTCAGTCTGCAGGACGATATAGATGGGTTGGTCAGATGGGCGGAACAGTGGCAAATGGAATTTAACCCTGTAAAGTGTGAGGTGATGCATTTTGGAGGGACTGACAAGGCAAGGGAATACACAATGAATGGTAAGACCCTAGGTAAGACAAAGGATCAGAGGGACCTTGGTGTGCATGTACATAGATCCCTGAAGGCAGCAGAACAGGTGGATAAGGTGGTTAAAAAGGCATATAGGATACTTGCCTTCATTAGCCGAGGCATAGAATATAAGAGCAGGGAGGTTTTGATGGAGCTGTACAAAACGCTGGTCAGGCCACAGCTGGAATACTGTGTGCAGTTCTGGTCACCACACTATAGGAAGGATGTGATTGCTTTGGAGAGGGTGCAGAGGAGATTCACCAGGATGTTACTTGGGCTGGAGCGCTTCAGCTATGAAGAAAGACTGGACTAACTGGGGTTGTTTTCCCTGGAGCAGAGAAGGCTGAGGGGGGATCTGATTGAGGTGTACAAAATTATGAGGGGCATAGATAGGGTAGATAGAAAGGAGCTTTTCCCCTTAGTAGAGGGGTCAATAACAAGGGGGCATAGATTTAAGGTAAGGGGCAGGAGGTTTAGAGAGGATTTGAGGAAGAACTTTTTCAACCAGAGGGTGGTTGGAATCTGGAACTCACTGCCTGAAAGGGTGGTAGAGGCAGGAACCCTCACAACATTCAAGAAGCATTTGGATGAGCACTTGAAATGCCATAGCATACTAGGCTACGGACCAAATGCTGGAAAATGGGATTAGAATAGATAGGGCTTGATGGCCGGCGCGGACATGATGGGCTGGAGGGCCTCTTTCCGTGCTGTAAAACTCTATGGGGGAGAAATTCGGTTGATAGCGCCACCGATTAACGCCTAAAGACACCGAGAAGTGGGGCGCTAGCCAATTTCCGGGCAGGCGCAAGGCTCCTAGCGCCTCGCCCCATATTGAGCATCTTAGCGCCCGCTCATGGGCGCAGGCTGATTATGACATCATTTGAGTGTGCAACGCCTTTTGGGTGCCCTGGACCGGAAATTCAGTGGCGCCCCCCTCCGTAGCGCCTGGCGCTAATAGTGACAGCTTGCCTGGTCCTTACCAAGTCGCTCTCAGGCTGGAGGAGCGTTATTTAAAGGGGACTGGTGTGGTTTAAAAGCGGCAGCCATTTTTGGATCACAACTTTCTCGAGAGCTACAAAGAGTTGCTGAGCTGCACACTGAGAGCCATTTGACCACTGAGCCAGCGCAGGCAGATGATCTTCAGCCTTCTGACCATCACCTTGCTGTTGGTGAGCCTTGACAACGGGGAACCTTCCTGTGGGCACTTATTATGGGGGCTGCATTGGAGGGGAACGTCTTGCTGCTGAATCATCTGGAAAGGGCACTGAGACGCAGGTAGAGGGGGGCGGGCATGGCCAGATGGAGGAGGGCCAACAGACATTGCCACAGCAGACCTTACGCTGGCAGGGTTATCCGACAGCATTTTTCCTACATGAACATGCCGGAGGAGCAGTGTGTCAGCAGGCTGCGATTTAGAAAGGAGGTGGTGACTGAGCTGTGCCAGCTGCTTCAGCCAGATCTGCAGCCTCAGATAAGGTGCAGGACATCTCTGTTGGCGGCTGAGAAGATGGCTGCTGGCCTGAACTTCTACGCGAGCGGCTCTTCTCAGGCTGCGCGTCAGAGGCTGACCAGAAGTAGCTTCTAGGCCCCTCTCACGGAATGCTTCCCACCATTCCAAGAACAGGAATGGAACCAGTCTGATACCCCCAAGCCTGTGAAGGGCAAGATGCATGTAAATAGCAGGCATGGCCATTGTAAATGAAGAAAGTGTTTCATTACACAAAATGTGGTTCCTTCAAACATGAGAAAGCTATGGCAACAGAAAGCAAAACTAATACACTGACACATAACTGGCTCTCACACCCGGGAGACTGTCCAAAATATCAATCACATTCCGACCATCTTCCTTGGCCTTGATTCCACTGCGCCAACCAAAGCATCCAATGCCCCATCAGTGAGGCGTTCCGCCCTCTGCCTCACCCTTTCCATGTCTTGCTAAGCTGGTGCGCCACAGGTAGGCGCCCACCGCTTTGAAGGCCTACAAGGCAGTGAGTGTGTCTGGTGATGCCAATTGACCTGCCCCTTTAAGAGCTGGCCGGCGCCACTGTGCTCAGGGAAAGTGATTATTGACAGCACCCTCACTGCGCCCCGCCGCCGCGAAATTGGGTTGCGCCGCCGGGTTAGTGCCTTAAGATTAGCGTGCAGCGCCTGATTTAGCGCCACGATCACCTTTAGGGGCGCTGCAACCCAATATCGCGCTAGGTGGCGCTAAATTGCGCCTGGCGCTAAACTTTGCGCATCACCAGGACTAGTGCCCCAAATGCGGCTATACCGAATTTCTAGGCCTATGACTCTATGATTCTATGATTTAACTTTTGGAAATCCATGTTGAATTTGGCTGATCCTGTCACTGTTTTCCAAGTGCTCTGCTATTACATCTTTTATAATGGACTCTAGCATTTGCCCCACTACCGATGTCTGGCTTAGCGGTCTATAATTCCCCGTTTTCACTCTACCACCTTTCTTAAATAGTGGGGTTACATTAGCTACCCTCCAATCCATGGGAACTGTTCCAGAGTCTATAGAATTTTGGAAGATGACCAGCAATGCATCGACTATTTCTAGGGCCATTTCCTTAAGTACCCTAGGATGTAGATTATCAGGCCCTGGGGATTTATCGGCCTTCAAACCCATCAATTTCCCTAACACCATTTCTCTACAAATACTGATTTCAGTCACTTCCTCCCTCTCATTAGACCCTATGTTCCCTGACATCTCTGGGAGGTTATTTGTGTCCTCCTTTGTGAAGACAGAACCAAAGTATGTATTTAATTGGTCAGCCATTTCTTTGTTCCCCATTATTAATTCCCCTGATTCTGACTGCAAGGGACCTACGCTTGACATCACCAATCTTTTTCTCTTCACATATCTATAGAAGCTTTTACAGTCAGTTTCTACGCTCCCTACAAGCTTACTCTCATAATCTATTTCCCCCCTCTTAATTAATCCCTTTGCCCTCCTTTGCTAAATCGTAAACTGCTCTCAATCCTCACGCTTGCTGCTTTTTCTGGCCAAATTATATGTCCTCTACTTAGATCTTATGCTATCCCTAATTTCCCTTGTTAGCCATGGTTGAGTCACCTTTTTTGTTTTATTTTTATGCCAAACAGGAATGAACAAATTCTGTAGTTCATCCATGCAATCTTTAAATGTTTTCCATTGCCTATCCACCATCAACCCTTTGAGTAACGTTCCCCAAACCATTCTAGCCAACCTGCGCCTCATACCATCGTAGTTTCCTTTATTTAAATTCAGGACCCTAGTCTCTGAGTCAACTACTTCACTCTCCATCTTAATGAAGAATTCTATCATATTATGATCGATCCTCCACAAGGGGCCTCGCATAACAAGATTGCTAATTAATACTTTCTCATTACATAATACCCAGTCTAAGATGGCCTGATCTCTAGTTGGTTCCTCGACGTATTGGTCCCGGAAACCATTCCGTATACACTCTAGGAATTCTTCCTCCACAATATTGTTACTAATTTGGTTAGCCCAATCTATATGTAGATTAAAGTCACCCATGATAACTGCTGTGCCCTTATTGCACGCATCTCTAGTTTCCCATTTAATGCCACCCCCAACATCAGCATTACTGTTTGGGGGTCTATATACAACTCCCACTAACGTTTTCTGCCCCTTGGTATTTTTCAGCTCTGCCCATACAGATTCCACATCATCAGAGCTAATACCCTTCCTTACCATTGTGTTAATCTCCTTTTTTACCAGCAATGCTACCCCACCTCCTTTTCCTTTTTCCTGTCCTTCCTAAATATTGAATACCCCTGGATGTTGAATTCCTCGTCTTGGTCACCCTGGAACCATGTGTCCATAGTCCCAATTATATCATATCCGTTTACATCTATTTGCGCAGCTAATTCATCCACCTATTATGAATGCTCCTCGATTTAAGACACAAAGCCTTCAGGCTTGATTTTTTAACACTCTTAGGCCTAGAAATTCGGTTGGTAGCGCCAGCGGTTAGCGCCTAAAGAGCCCGAGAATTGGGGCGTAACTCAATGTTGGGGCGGGCGCACTGAAGATAGCGACAACTCCCATATTGACTATACATTTAATGCCTGCGCTAAGTGTTTGCGCGTGCCCGCGTGCGCAAGCAGATCATGACGTCATTTCAGTGTGCAATGCCTTTTAGGCGCCCCTGACCGGATCTTGGGTGGCGCCCGGAACCTTTACGCCTAGCACTGGAAGTGACAGTTCGAAGGAATGTTAGCAGGCCCTTCTCGGAGTCGGGGGGCGCTATTTAAAGGGGACAGCTCTAGTATAAAAGCTGCAGCCACTTGGCCTGTTCATTGCGATCGTTGCTGGAGAGAGTTGGTGAGCTACTGTGGAGCAGAGTTTTTGGAATTTAGCATTAGAGTACTTGGGACCTTCAAACCTGTCCGGAGCAGTTGGAGCACTACACCTAACAGCGTTTTGACCAACTGGCATCGGAATGGGAGCTGCTTTGGAGGGCGACGGCCTCATGGCCGAACACTGTGAGGGGGCAGAGAGACGGCGGGAGAGAGGGCTGGGATTGGCCAGAAGGAGGAGGGGCAATGGAGGTCGGCCAATCCGAGGGTGTGCTGCGAGGGTCTTTAGGCAGCAGGTGTCATACCTTGACATGTCGGAGGAGCAGTGTGTGCGATGGCTCCAATTCGGGAGGGACATTGTTACTGAGCTGTGCCACCTGCTTGCTGAGGATCTGCAGCCGCGTCTATGGTGCAGGACTTCTCTGTCGGTGACCGTAAAACTGATTGTTGCCCTCAATTTCTATGCCACCGGATCCTTTCAGTCAGCCACTGGGGACATTGCGAATATCTCTCAGTTTGCAGTCCACTGTTGCATCCGGCAAGTTACAGCTGCCCTTTATAGATGAAGGCATCAATTCATCACCTTCCCTCTGACCCTGGAGAAGCAGGCGGAGCGCGCGCAGGGCTTCGATGCTATTGTGGACTTCCCCATGGTGCAGGGGGCGCTTGACTGCACACACGTGGCTTTGAGGGCGCCATTCCAGAATCCTGAGGACTTCCGCAACCGCAAGGGGTTCCACTCCCTCAACGTGCAGCTGGTCTGTGACCACCGCCAAATCATCATGGCAGTCAATGCCCAATTCCCAGGGAGCAGCCACGATGTCTTTATCCTGCGGCAGACCTAAGTTTGTGACCTTTTTGAGGGGCCGGCTCGACCACGAGGCTGGCTTATTGGGGACAAGGGCTATCCTCTCTGCCCATGGCTGATGACACCACTCCGTCTGGCTGCCACCCCAGCAGAAGAGCTGTTCAACCGCAGCCATCAGGCGACCAGGAACATTGTAGAGCACACTATTGGTGCGCTCAAACAGTGTTTCCGCTGTCTGGACCATTCGGGGGGAGCCCTGCAGTACTCGCCGGAGCAAGTGGGTCACATCGTCGTCGTCTGCAGCATGCTCCACAACTTGGCGATTCGATGCACCCAGCCAATTCCAGCTGTCCCTCAACATCCAGCAGAGCAGGCGGACGAGGAGGAGGAGGAGGAGGAGGAAGAGGAAGAGCAGGTGGAGGAGGAGGAGCATGCAGACGAGGAGGAGGAGGAGGAGGAAGATGGAAGTGCTCCTGAAAGTGGAAGGGCCATCTGTCAGAGGCTCATCAGGACTCGTTTCGAGGCCCCTCTGGTGGAATGATGGGTGTCTTTACTCCTGCGCACTTTGGATCTTTGAAAGCCTCAGAAGGCCAGCATCACTGTAAATAGTCGGACGACACATTGGTTCTCTGCGGGGACCGGTTCGGCTCATCCGCCACAATCGCATGCCCCACTGATTCCTGGCCTTGTATGGGACTGGAAGGGCCCGGGGTGATCCTAGCTGATGCAGATAGGGTGGCTGCAGTGAGAGTTCGCGTTGCCTCAATCTGGGTGTGGACGAGGCCGGCAAGTGACTGCGTTGCAGCAGTGAGGACCTGTGTGGCAGGTGCCAGTGCTTCGGAGAAGCCCTGGACAGTTCTTTCCATTGCTTCGGACAAGGCTAGAGCAGTCCGTTCCACTGCCTCGGACAAGCCCTGGACAGACCTTTCCAGGGATTGTCCGAAGCCCTGAACAGTCCTTTCCATAGTGGCCTCAAAGCCCTGGAGAGTCCTCTCCATTGTTGCCCCGAAGCCCTGGAGAGTCCTCTCCATTGCTGCCCCGAAGTCCAACACACTCTTTGCCAGTGTTTCTATTGACTGAGGCATCCTCCCCACTGCAGCCATCAGCTCAGTGTGCCTGAGCCGGGCCTGGGTGCTCATTTCAGCCAGGCAATGCACCTCCTCTGCACTATGTGCAGCTGTCATCACTCCCTGCCTTGCCCTCCGGGGAGCCGGTGGCCAAACTTGCCTACCCCCCTTGCGTTGCTGCATGCCGCTTGTTCCGGCAACTGGCTCATCATAAGAGCCCCCCCCACACCCTTCCAGGGAACTACTATCCCCAGTCTGCAGATGTGTATGCTCCCCTGAGATTGGAACGGATGCTCCGGCTTCCTCCTGATCCTCGCCTCCGGAGGCATTGGCACTGGCAGCTTCAGGGCGTTGATCCCGAGTTGGTGATGAATCATCTGAAAGCAGAGAGGTGGAAGAGTGGCTTTAGCAAAAGGACAGGTTGGCGGCAAGGCATGCCAGATTGCGGCAAGGCTCTGACATGGCTGCACACTGAGGAAGCATGCTGGCGGGGGGACCAAGTGGAAGGAAACAGCTGAAAAAGGTGAGAGCCTTACCCTCACTGTCGAGAATGGGGTCGGAAGCTGCAGTGGTAACAGGACCACTCAGACATCCTCCAAGAATCTGGTGCACTCTCTCCTCGAGATCCGTGAGAGTGACGACTTGTGGAGGCCTGCCACCGGTTCGAAGCTGGTCCTTTCGCATCGCCGCCAGCTTGGACTGCAGGGGAAAGAAGGGGAAGTTCTGTAACATGAGGCCTTGAGAGATCATCTCATGCCTCCCATGGTGCAAGAGCCCTTACATGAGGCCTTGAGAGATCATCTCATGCCCCCCATGGTGCAAGAGCCCTTACATGTGGCCTTGAGTCAAATGTCCATGTGTGTGCCCAGAAAGGGCCATGGGTGCTTGCTGACAGATGGCCATTGGGGCATCATGGCAACAGGGTGCTCGAAGTCAGGTGCAGATGGAGGGAATCAGAAGTTTACATAAACAACACTCACCCGAACGACCCGAGTGAGGTCGTTGAATTTCTTCCTGCACTGAACAGGGCTCCTGGTCGCCATACTGCTGGAGTTGACCCTCAGAGAAACCTCCCTCCAAGATCGCCGGTAATCCTTTTGATTCGGCCTCCTGCCATTGTCAGGATACAGAACATCTCGACGGCGCTCCACTGCGGACACCAACTGGTCCAGAGCCTCAGTGCCGAAGCGCTCTGCTCTCTGTCTCACCTTCTCCATCCTCACCAAGTTTTTTGCGCCAGAGAAGAGCGAGCGCCGATTCTGAGGCCTACAGGGCATTGAGTGTGGCAGCTCAGGCTGACGGACCCACCCCTTTAAGAGCCGGCTGGCGCCTGGAAGTCTCGTGGTTTTCGGTAATTGAGATCACCTGCGCTGCACCCATCCGCGCCGATATTGGGTAGCGCCTGAACTATTGTGCCTTAGGAGCCCCGTGCAACATCTGAATTCATGCCTCAATCCCCTTTGGGGGCGATGCAACCCAATATCGCGCCAGGCAGCGATATGTTTCGTCTGGCTATAAACTTTGCACAGCGCCAGTTCTAACGCCTCAAGCGGGGCTATACCCAATTTCTAGGCCTTACTCCTTTTAGAATTATTATTTACTGTGGTCCTGTTTGATTTACACCCTTGATTTCTCTGCCTTACACTTTTGCTTTTCTACTTCCTGTCTTTTGTTTCTATCCTTGCTTCCCTTTCCTCTGTCTCCCTGCACAGGTTCCCAACCCCCTGCCATTTTAGTTTAAACCCTCCCCAACAGCACTAGCACACACTCCCCCTAGGACATTGGTTCCGGTCCCGCCCAGGTGTCAACCGTCCAGTTTGTACTGGTCCCACCTCCCCCAGAACCGGTTCCAATGTCCCAGGAATTTGAATCCCTCCCCCTTGCACCATTCCTCTAGCCACGTATTCATCTGAAATATCCTTCTATTTCTACTCTGACTAGCACGTGGCACTGGTAGCAATCCTGAGATTACTACCTTTGAGGTCCTATTTTTTAATTTAGCTCCTAACTCCCTATATTCAGCTTTTAGGACCTCATCCCAGTTTTTACCTATATCGTTGGTACCTATATGCACCACGACAACTGGCTGTTCACCCTCCCACTCCAGAATGCCCTGCAGCCACTCCGAGACATCCTTGACCCTTGCACCAGGGAGGCAACATACCATCCTGGAGTCTCGTTTGCGGCCGCAGAAACGCCTATCTGTTCCCCTTACAATAGAATCCCCTATCACTATAACTCTCCCGCTTTTTTTCCTCCCGTCCTGTGCAGCAGGACCACCCATGTTGCCAGGAAGTTGGCTCCTGCTGCCTTCCCCTGATAAGCCATCTCCCTCAACAATATCCAAAATGGCATATCTGTTTGAAAGGGGAAAGCCCACAGGGGACCCCTGCACTACCTGCCTGTGTCTACTACTCTGCCTGGTGGTCACCCTTTCCCTTCCCGCCTGTGCAGCCTTTACCTGCGGTGTGATGAACTCCCTAAATGTGTTATCCATGAAGTGCTCAGCATCGCAAATGCTCCAGTATATATCCATTCGCAGCTCTAGCACCACAATGCGGTCTATCAGTAGTTGCATCTGTATACACTTCCCGCACACATGGCCGTCAGGGACACAGGATGTGTCCCTGATTTCCCACATAGTGCAGGAGGAGCATGCCACGGGGCCGAGCTGTCCTGCCATGACTTACCCTTTAATTAATTCAAATTAAATTAAATCAAATCAATACCACTAATTGCACTACAATTAAATGATATACTCAAGGGCCCTTGTTTACCAGCACTCCCCGCTGCACATCAGAGACCCTAGAAACTATAAACCACAAAAATTAAGTTTGGAAAAAAGCGAGAAAGTGTATTGTCTCATTCTCTGAAGCTTATTGTAAGTGAAGAATAACTTTTGTAGAACCTCTTATATAGTGAATATTTTGTACTTGTCTTAGCGTATGAATTATATTACTGTGGAATCCATCTTTTAGAAATAAAGCCTGAGCTTAGGGGGAGCTAACGTGTGGACTGTTTCATTGACAGTTTCAAATCAAGAACCAAAAATATAAGTAGATCTTTTAATTAGTCAAATATGTATTCCTTGAATCAATTTCCATTTATCCACCTATCCGATCTAATTTTAACTTACAACTCTTTAAAGCACAGATCTACTATATAAAGGCACACTTGCCAGCTTAAATCACAACTGAAACTCCTGTTACACTTGGATCTTTAAAGGTCTGTACACAATTGTTCGCACCCTTGCTCTCTGAGTCAGAAGGTTGTGGGTTCAAGTCTCACTCTAGGGACTTGAGCACATAAAGCTAAGCTGACACTCCAGTGCAGTGCTGAGGGAGCGCTGCACTGTCGGAGGCGTTGTCTTGCAGATGAGACATTAAACCGAGGCCCCGTCTGCCCTCTCAGGTGGACGTAAAAGATGTTATGGTGCTATTTCGAAGAAGAGCAGGGGAGTTCTCCCTTGTATCCTGGCCAATGTTTATCCCTCAAGCAACAAAACAAAAAACAGATTTTCTGGTCATTATCACATTGCTGTTTGTGGGAGCTTGCTGTGCGCAAATTGGCTGTCCTGAGGTTGTGAAAGGCACTATAGAAATGCAAGTATTCCTTTTTTTCTTCTTTCCAACTAAACCTAGTGGCATGATGCATGTTCATTTACTCACACAATTACTGGGAGCATTTTCTGTGCTCCTGACACTTCTATCATCTCAAAATTACTCTCTATGCAGGATAAGATGGAACATGCAAGAGGGAGCTGACCAGCTTGGAAAGAGCACCCGAAGTAGTAAGCCTTTGAGGCCTGTGAAGGAGTAGGTAACGCTAAAACCAATTGAACTGAGAGTAGAGATGGAGTGACAGAGAGTGAAGTTGAATGCTGCATTTAAGCTGTAGACTAATATTATCCTGCTCTTGCTAGTTCTTCTCCCTCTACCCATTGACTCACTGACTTGCTATTCTCTCTCACACAGGCATACACTCGAGTGCAACACAGGGGCATGCAGTATATTGCCAAAAGTACCATTCAAAGTGGTGTCCTGCTGCCAGGATGCTCTCATACGGTCATCTAGTGTCAGCCGTGGTAGCAGTCTCGCCCCTGAGTCAGAAGGTCAGAAGCTGACACTCCAGTGCAGTGCTGAGGGAGCGCTGCATTGTCGGAGGTGGCGTCTTCCGGCTGAGACATTAAACCGAGGCTCCTTCTGCAGGATTCGCAAAATTGAACTTTATATTATAAAGGGTCGAATGGCAGAAGAGGCCATGATTTTAAAGACTGTTTTAAAAGAAGCCTAGGAAAAAGGGGCATTAAAAATGGCTGCCAGACCCCGTGACCAACTTATTGGGACACTTTAAAATGGTTCCTGCAGTCCTCAGACAGCTTTGTGGATTCAGCCCACAGTAAGTTCTGGAAGCCGTTTCTGAGAGAACGAAACCAGACACCCACATATACATATAGATTGGATGCAGATCCAGTCAAGATCGGCCTGTAGATAAAGGCCATCTAAATGTTTACCCAGACAAAAGGGAACAGTTTCATATTTATGAGAAGAGCATCAAGGACCCGTTAAGGACATCACCAGGACATTAAAAACAATGAAGGTCATTCCAGACCAGAGATGGCCCATTACCGGCCATCCAAGAACAGTTTAAAATATAATAACTACCCCGTTGTGCTCCCAGCCCGCCAAAATTAAAACAAAAGACTAACCTGATTTGGCGCGAGATAAGGGCTTCTGATGAGAAGTATATCTGGGAACCCAGGGGTAGAAAGAAAAGGCGGTCATCGTGGTGCTACCATCGTATCGGTGGCGTCATCGCTAGAAGGAGGAGAAGAAGATGGTTCGAGCTGGCATCCCGCCCCGGGGTAAAACATCGGGAGATCATTGACCAACCCCGGGCCGTTGACGAAATGGGAGGCCATCGACCCACTCCGGCTCGGGAGAAGAGAAAATAAAAAAACAACAGAAGAAACGATGGGGGCCAGCCCGTGGCTCCTCTGACCGGGGTCGAGCAGACGATCCCCGACCCCGTCGACATCCAGACCAGCCGGTGTCCAGCCGTCCCTGACCCCACCTCAGGAGAGAGTTGTGGCGCAGCTCGCTGGGGCTCCACCAACCACGTGGAGACAAGATGCCTGAAAGGATCAAACTTAGACCTGTTTCAAAACCTTGCACTTCCTAGTTGGATTGGTGAGCATGTTTCTGGCCCTTCATAATCAGATCTAGATAGGTTTAAGGGGGTGGATATTTAAGGGTATAATTAACATGAGTTGTTGTCCCTCGATGTTCCGTGTGTTTTCCCCATTTCATGATGATCTTTGTAGAGTATAATATGCCTGTATTTGCCTTAGTTAGTATTGTGTCATTATGATTTGTTTGTGTTTTTCCCCTCCCATGTACCCTCTTATTTGCTTGCATTTGATTTGTTTTACATTAGGCAATAAAATTCCATTTTGTTTCATCAAACTTGGTCTATAAGAGTTTTCTCTACATTGTAGTTTCTGCCCCAAAGTCCAGAGTACAGAATCTAAGGGACGAGTGGGTCGACCCACTCACAGTTTTACTGTGCAAGAGAGGGAGGCCTCTAGAAGAGAGAAACCTCTGCGATCTAAAACCCCTTACAGAAAATGGCGACCACGGCAGGACTCCGGCAGCAGGATTGCAATTTACTAGATCCAAGTTTGAATGGCCAAAATGCAATGGATGAGAGGATAGCGGTTATGTCTTTGGCAAGGTAAATCTCACTAAGCAGTGGATTTCCGATCTCTTACTGGATGGGCGTCCGGTGGATGCAGCCATCAGGTGGACAGAGAGCAAAGAGCATAAGAAGTCAGTGGAGAAGGCAGTGTGGCTGATGTGTTACAAGAAGCAAGTCCAGATCTTGGACCGAGTCGTTGCGGCACAGGCAGCCAGGATCGCAACCCAGGCAGCAGAGATAGAGGAAAAGGCCATGGGTGGGGAATCAGGAACGCCAAGTGGTAGCTAGTCAACATCAGGCTAGAATAGAATACCTGGAGTGCCAGGTTACTGAGGCAAAGATCAATGAAACGAGGAAACGGGAGAAAAACGCCCGCTTCGCACAACAGCTAAGAGCGCAGGAGGAGAGAGTAGTGGAGGTTAAGGCAGCTTACAAGCTAACCCTCAAGCACGTGTTTGAGAGCACAGACCACGGCCCCTGCCAAAATACCATAGAGGGCCTAAGAATGGCCCTGGTTAAGGCGAAAGGCATGGTGTGTCTCGTCAGCCCGAAAGTCAGTCACATGGACTTTTTAAAGGAATCAAGCAGCCGATTCCAGCTGAAGTAGTTGTGGTACCAGCCACCGAGCCCTCAGCACCACCGAGTTATAGTGAGACTTGGCCGGTAAAACAGGGGGTGGTAAAAGAGGAGGTAGCCGAGGTGGAAAGTGAGGAAGAACAGCCACTGGTAGCAAAGCCGGGACCGGCACCGATGTGTCCTGCTCAGTACCAGAGGTTCAGTCCCAACACCGCAAATGGCGATGCCGGACCCCACCAGAACCAGCTCGTGGTGCCCTACACTGCCCAGCAATTAAGGTCCATGGTGAGCCACCTCGCAAGACTCACATTAAAGGGAGATCCCTCGATTCATTTCAGGGAGATAGAGGAGACAGCAGCCATTAATGACTGTGATGATCAGGAACAGGCAAAAATTTTGCTTTTCTCCCTGGAATGCACATTCCTTCAGTGCCTCTCGGATGAGAGTAAGAGGGGACGGAAAGGGTATGTGGATCTCAGGGAGGAAGTTTTAGAAGTTATGGGAGTGGACGACAGTAGTCCGTTCGACCATGTGGAAGGGATTGTGCAGCTATCTGGAGAACCCCCACGGGTTTTCGCAGAAAGGCTGTGGCCAGTGTATCGACGCAGCTGTCCGGGCATGCCTGACCGGGTTGCAATGAACGACGAACAGCGGGTTCATTATCTCCGTTGCTTGGTTACCAACAGCTTGCCACAGATACAGGCCCTAGCCAGATCTTGGTTTGATCCCCAAGGTCCCGGTGTCACGGAGGAGACAGTGCTCCGCCAGCTCAACGTTGCGTATAAGAATTGTAGAGGTCAGGAAACACCTCCCCAGAAGGGAAAGGTGCATGAGGCAAAACCCGCAGCCCCAAGCAAGAAGGAGTGGCGTCAGGAGGGGAATCGCCCTGCCCAAGCCAAGCTCAATTGGTACGGGTGTGGGAAGGATGGACATTGGCGAAAGGACTGTAGAAATCCGTGGAAGGATAATAAGGGAAAATTTCCCGCAACCCAAGCCCAAGCCCAGACCGCCGCCCCAGCACCAGCTCAAAACCAAGCCGTAGCTCCTGCCCCAGCACAAGGATTTGATGCAGCTATGGATCCCGCTGCGATAGAATCAATCATAGAGACAATGCAGTCTCTGATGATTGCGCAGGGGAAGATAGCCGTCACCACTGGTCTTGTCGTTCCTGAAACCCCGACCGCTGTGCTCAAATGACTAGAGCCGGCGCAGCCCGTCTACCTGTGTGCGCTGCGATATGATGTATGGAGGCGTCTCCTTGTGGAGATGGAGGTGGAGGAGGTAAAAGGGATCTATTTGTTGGATACGGGGGCATCGTGCACCGTGATCCACGCAGATAACCCCACCGCCTCGCCTCTGTCCACCGGTGTCCCATACCTTCTGTCGGGCTTCACGGGCGAAGAACAGGCTGGTGCACATTCCATTGCCCTCTCCATTCATTTAGGACCACTCCGCACCATGTGGAAGTGTACACTGATGAAGTGGGGGGGGGGGGAAACGGGAGTCCTTGGGTCTGATTTCTTGGTAGCCCACGGGATCCTCGTGGACCTGAGAAATCACTGTCTGTGGGGAGCGGGTGCGGGCGTGAAAGGGATAGAGGATGCCAATGCCAACCCAACTAAAGCACGGGTCAGCCGGCGGGAAGTCAAATTCCTGGGTCTGACCCTCCGCACTGGCGAGAGAGGCACAGACCAGGATAGACAGGAATCGGTGCAAGATCCACCGGTCCCCGCCAGTCGCGCAGTGGAGGTACCACGACGCAACAAGTGGTTTCACATAAAGCAGTGCAAACTATTTAAGCTGGATGCAAAAGAACCAGCAGGGAAAGCCAGGTCTGAGGGTAAAGAACGGCTTTCATAAATTTAAAACAGAAATAGACAGTTTCCTAGAAGAAAATGGAATTAAGGGTTATGGGGAGCGGGCAGGAATTTGGACATGAGTCTAGGTTCGGATCAGTCATGGCCCTATAGGGTAGCGGAGCGGGCCCAGGGGCCGTGTAGCCTGATCCTGCTCCTGTTTCGTGTGTCTAATTCTGTTAGATTCTGGAGATAGTCCTGTCATAGTGGATTGGCGGTTAGGATCAGATCAGCCATGATCTTATTGAATGGCGGAGCAGGCTCGAGGGGCCGATTGGCCTACTCCTGCTCCTATTTCTTATGTTCTTATGTTCTTATGTAGAACCTCAGCCTGAGACGTGCGATGAGCCACAGACCACACAAGCTGGCGTTGTAGCCTGCTTGGAAGGAGAAGCTGTCCCGCCCACCTGGGGGGAGGTTTCCCCTATGGCCTGGGACTCGGACGAGGAGGAGCCCGAAGGTCAAGGCCCTCCCCCTGATCGGAACGCTATCGGAGCCGAGGAGCCCGAACAGCTGGGCCACGCCTTGATATGATTCTGGAGGAGGTGGAGTCGGAGGACGGAGCTCCCGCCCTCGACTCAAGTTTGGGAGAGGTAGAAATTGGGGACGGAGATCCTCCACCTGTAGGGACAGGTGAGGAGGAGTGGTCTGCCACAGACCCAAATCCCAAAGGGGCGGAGCCTGAAGGAAGGGAGCCGAAGCTGGCAGTCATGGAGGAGCCACGGGCTGTGAGAGCCAAGGTCCCACCCAAAGGTCCACTCGCTACGGGAGCCTCACCAAAGGCACCCCCTCGCAGGTCGCCTCGGGCGCCCCAGCCAAGGAAGCCCTGGCCCGATTCCCCCACCTTCAGTAAACACAGACTTGGGAAACCCCTGGCAGAACGCAGTCTCCAGTTGACAGCAAAAGGCTGCGAGGAACCCAAGCCACAGGTCACTGCAGCCCCACCACAGGGAGCGGCAAGCTGCAGTCCAATCAGGGATTAGGCAAGCCGCCCGGGGACAGGCAGCGCTGTACATAAGTTTAAGTTTTAAGTTTAAGTTGTGTAAATATTAAAGTAAGTAGTGTTAAGTAGTTTTGGAATCTGCCCAGTATGTGAGTTGTTTTGGATCGAGGTCGAAAGACCCGATCATGCCTTCACCTAAGCCAGAATCTCTCGGGAGCCTGGCTATATTGTTTAATTTGTTACAGGAACCAAGAGGATGATGAACAGAATCCTCCTTATGGTCGTGGTAATCGGGTGGAGCTGGGCCTATTGGGGCCGCACTAAGGACTCCACAGTATATGGGTGCTCTGGCAACAGAGGCCCCATCGCGATCGACGGAACCGGCCCGTGGGACGCTGAAGAGACTGCTGCCTACTTCCATGAAGGAAGATGGCCAGGCTGGCTGGGGTCGAACTCTACTGAATACTCCAGCCAGACGGGGTTTGCATACAGAGAGACATCTCTGATGTGCCCCAGGATGCGGATCATTGCACCCAGAATAAGCGTCACCGTCGGGAAGAAGATTTGCCTGGTCTGCAATGGACATATACCTTTGAATCGCTGGTGGTGGCTGCGCAAGTTGAGCAGCACCATGAAGAACTCCACGGTTGAGTGGGAGAGATTGGGTAACAACACCCATCAGACTATTACGGGGACTCATTGGGGGGTTGAGTGTTTGCTGGGACAAATGGTGGGAACCAGATGAGGGGATCTACATCTGTATGTGGGGTTCAGAACGCGCCTGCCCCACAGGCGTCTCCATCTTTTTTCAAAGGCAGTGTCAAGATGCTGGGAGAGGAATGAGGTGGGACGTCAGCACACGGGCGTGCGGAGTCCCATACTCTCAGATCCCAGTAAATGCCACTGAGCTCATCACCCGCCCCCGCAGACCCCTGCCCACGATTCCGGTAGCCAAAGCCCTCAAGGAAGGGTGCCCCACCACTACCAAGGGACCCGGGAACGGATTGGTATTAGTACCCACAGGTCAGGTACTGTACCAAGGGGGTACACTACGTGGTGGCTTCGGTGATTTTAAACCTCACCGAGGTGCGCTTGCCTGAGTGGTGCCCCAAGGAAATGGAACAATTGCACCAGGTCCTGTTAACAAACATGTTCAGACAGTTCTATGAATTCGACTCTGCCGATGTCGACAGAGCCGAATTGTACACCACACCACACGAGGTCTTGGACAGGATAGGGAGGCAAAGAAGGGGTGCAGTAAATGATATTTTCACAGCTTTTAATACAGGAACTTCCGTCATCAACACACTGGATGATGTGGAGCTGCAAACCCAAATCAATGGTTTGAAAACACAGTTAAGAAAGATACTGACTGACGAGAACAAGGTAGTTGGTTCTGAGTTACATGAGGACCAGGCCATGACACTACACTTAAAAGAGATAATAGCTGAGCTGGAGAAACACGCGAAAACGGTAAATGCTCTCATCAGGGAGGATCGGAATGCGTCCGATCAGGCTGCGCAGAACGAAGCTTGTGTGCTGTACGGGGTGTGGTTACTGGGCGAGGGCCGCAGTAACCTGGAGGATTTGAAACAAGGTTTAGTCCCCTTCTGGATCAGCAACAAGCACCTCGCAGCCCTCCACCCTTTTGAGAACGCATTGAGTCTGTGGCAGCTCAGACTAGCTTCAGAAGCCCACCCAGTCCCAGTGGACTGTGGACGGTCAAACTACACCATGATGGGTATAGTGGTAAGAATGCCGGTGATGGGAAAGACAGCTAAACCCGCCCCGGTATACAGGGTGGAGAACATTGGAGTCATTCAGGGGGGTGCGCACATTCGCTACACAGGGGTCCCACCTTACGTCATTCGATGGGAGCATGCAATGACGGGTACCGACCTCTCGGGGTGCTGGAGCCGGGGAGCACACATCATCCTGTGTCCCCAGCACTTGAATGCCCATTCAAAACCACAGTGCGGGTTCAGAACTGCTGGTGCGGAGCCTATAAATTGCACCATGGAGGCAATGGCACAAGGCCATGTGCCCCCGCAGGTGGCATATATAGGAAGTGGGACATACTGTGTCACCACTGCAGCGCCCCACTACCAACATGGACAGCACGGTTGGTGTCCGGTTGGTGACAGCAGCTTCTGTTTCAAGCCCAGGGCAGAAGTTCAAATGGCCCAAGAGCGAATTGTCCCCATTCCTGAACCTTCCACTGTTCACATCACTGTTAAAGAGAATTTCACCGATCTACAGCGATTCGCTGCACATTTTGGATATGGTGGGATAGGGTGGGATGTGTGTTGGTGTAGGGGTTACGGGGATCGGGTGGGATATGTGTCGGTGCAGGCTCGATGGGCCGAAATGGCCTCTATCTGCACTGTGGGGTTTCTGTGATTCTGTGATTGTGATATAATTCCCCCTCTCCCTGAACACCTCATCAAGATATTAAAAGCCGTTGTTGTTTCACAGAAACATTTCTATACACTGGAGCAGAAGACTTTAGAGATAGGGGCAGACATATTGGATATAGTGACCCCACCGTGGTGGGACCTGTTCACTAATATAGAAGTCCCTTCTTGGATTAGGATAGCCTCCCACATTCTTGTAGTGTGCCAGGTTATCATTGTAGTTTATTTACTGTTTGTACACTGTAAAAAGTTCAAGCTTTTGCAAAAGTATGAGAACAGAGGGGAATGGAGGGAGCATTATGTGCCAGTAGAAGAAGAGACACCCGTTTAGATTTTTGCTGCTCTGTATAAAGTTAAAGTTTTCCCTCCCTCCTCTGTATTATTTTGATATATATTCATGTGCATTTGATTTTTTTGTGTGTGTACTTTATTTTTATTCTTGAAGTTTATTAGATGTGTTGTTATTATTAAAAGATAGTGTGTATGCACCAGGTGACGTAAGGGTATTAGGCACCCCCTCCACGCCTGGAAGTGAGTATGTCAAATTTCACATCTGAAGCATTGCCATCTATAGATGCTTAATGTACACTGGGTTTTTCTGAAATGGGAAATGCATGTGTCGTGGGGTCATAGATAGGTAAATACTGGGGATGGTTTGATTATGGAAAGTCAGAAAATTTTGCTCACCCAGAATTATGATACTTCATCAGGAGGGAGTGTAGGATTCGCAGAATTGAACTTTATATTATAAAGGGTCGAATGGCAGAAGAGGCCATGATTTTAAAGACTGTTTTAAAAAAAGCCTAGGAAAAAGGGGCATTCAAAATGGCCGCCAGACCCCGTGACCAACTTATTGGGACACTTTAAAATGGTTCCTGCAGTCCTCAGACAGATTTGTGGATTCAGCCCACAGTACGTTCTGGAAGCCGTTTCTGAGAGAATGATACCAGACACCCACATATACATATAGATTGGATGCAGATCCAGTCAAGATCGGCCTGTAGATAAAGGCCATCTAATGTTTACCCAGACAAAAGGGAACAGTTTCATATTTATGAGAAGAGCATCAAGGACCCGTTAAGGACATCACCAGGACATTAAAAACAATGAAGGTCATTCCAGACCAGAGATGGCCCGTTACCGGTCATCCAAGAACAGTTTAAAATATAATAACTACCCCGTTGTGCTCCCAGCCCGCCTAAATTAAAACAAAAGACTAACCTGATTTGGCGCGAGATAAGGGCTTCTGATGAGAAGTATATCTGGGAACCCAGGGGTAGAAAGAAAAGGCGGTCATCATGGTGCTACCATCGTATCGGTGGTGTCATCGCTAGAAACATAGAAACATAGAAACTAGGAGCAGGAGTAGGCCATTCGGCCCTTTGAGCCTGCTCCGCCATTCAACGAGATCATGGCTGATCATCCAAACCCTAGCACCCGGTCCCTACACCGACAGCCATCCCACCCAAGCCCTATCCCCATAACCCCACGTATTTAATCCCCCCCTAACACTAAGGGCCAATTTTTTTTATCATGGCCAATCAACCTAACCCGCACATCTTTGGACTGTGGGAGGAAACCGGAGCACCCGGAGGAAACCCACGCAAACACGGGGAGAATGTGCAAACTCCACACAGACAGTCACCCAAGGCCAGATTTGAACCCGGGTCCCTGGCGCTGTGAGGCAACAGTGCTAACCACTATGCCACCGTGCTGCCCGGTGGAGGAGAAGAAGATGGTTCGAGCCGGCGTCCCACCCCGAGGTAAAACATCGGGAGATCATTGACCAACCCCGGGCCGTTGACGAAATGGGAGGCCATCGACCCACTCCGGCTCGGGAGATGAGACAATAAAAAACGACAGAAAAACGATGGGGGCCAGCCCGAGGCTCCTCTGACCGGGGTCGAGCAGACAATCCCCGACCCCGCCGACATCCAGACCAGCCGGTGTCCAGCCTTCCCCAACCCCACCTCAGGAGAGAGGTGTGGCGCAGCTCGCTGGGGCTCCACCAACCACGTGGAGACAAGACGCCTGAAAGGATCAAACGCAGACCTGTTTCAAAACCTTACACTTCCTAGTTGGATTGGTGAGCATGTTTCTGGCCCTTCATAATCAGATCTAGATAGGTTTAAGGGGGTGGGCAATTAAGGGTATAATTAACATGAGTTGTTGTCCCTCGATGTTCCGTGTGTTTTCCCCATTTCATGATGATCTTTGTAGAGTATAATATGCCTGTATTTGCCTTAGTTAGTGAGGTCTATTCACAGCGCGTGCGACTGCACAGGCAGCGCTTGCGCAGTGAACTTTGTAGATTTCACTGATGGATTCAGTGAGGGTAAGTCCCTAGAACTTGCACTTAAAAAAAGCAAGTGTAAAGTTGTTCATTGGCTGGGGAAGGAGATATATTTTATGGAGGAGCTTATGAAATGCAATATTTAGGTTTGGGAAAGGGAGGGAAGTTATTTTAAGAAATTTTAACTAAGTTTTAAACTTTAATTTTTTTTTTTTAAACGGGTTTTCAGAACGGTAGGTAGAAGGAGCAATTGTGGCTGTGTGAATGGAATGTGAGAATGAGTTATGTATGTATGTCCACATATATTCCTTTACGTATATGTATGTATGTTTTATATTCCTTTACTAATGTGTATGAATGTATATTTTTAATTATGATTTTCCAATAAGTTACTTTCTCTGAAAGTCATAATTAAATAATACATTCATACACATAAGTAAAGGAATATATACATAACACGCAAAGGAATATATACAGACATACATACTTTCAGAAGCTCCACGATAAGAAATATCTTCCTCCGCAGCCTCTGGAGCAACTGTACCCATGCTTTTTTCATGTGTAAGTTGTAATGACTGGACCTCACTGAAAGCATTAATGAAAGCGGCGAATTATACTGCGCACGTGCTGCCTGTGCAGTCGCACGCGTTCTGCCTCTGAACCCCTTCGTTCAGAGGACAGGAAATGCCGGTTTTCCCCACATGCACTGTGCATGCTGAAAACCGGCATTTCATCCGGCCAGATGCGTAAGTACCCCGACCGTACTAGCGCATTTGGAAGGGAATTACTGGGCCAACATTTTACATGTCAATAAAATAAAAAATTTAACAATTGCACAACTTGCCCCCTCGCATCTGCGACTGAGGGTCCAAGGAGGTGCATTGTGCAAGAGGTCATCATCGTACGTATCCTCACACTGTTCCCTTTGGGGGACTGTATGAAGTGGTGGAAGGATTTATGGCCGTGATTAACGCTCATTCCGTGACCGTAACCATCTTTGAACCAGCCATTAGGGTGGTTAGTCCTATGGCGGGCGGGTTTTACGGGCTCCCACAACCCATCTGAGGGGGGGTGGGGGGGGGCCACCAACACCCACGGACGCAAGCATCCCGCTGGATGTCCACCCAGAATTTAAAGTTGGAGCTCCGACTCCACTTGCCGGGACTGTCTGGAGTGGGGTTCAAAACCCTACTCCTTCTGGCCCAGCAGCGGGGATGCTTACTGCTACGCAAAAGGCCCACTCCGCACAAAAGGTGACACCCATACGTTTCCTGCGCCTTTTCCCTCCCCGTGACTGGAGCCCTATGCTGCCATTTCACGTTGCTAATTGGATTGGGCCTTTGTCATAGCGGTAGGATTCCCGCCGCTGGGCCAGATCAGGGTAGGGTTTCGAACCCCGCTCCAGACAGTCCCGGCAAGTGGAGTCGGCGCTCCGGCTCTAAATTCTGGGTTGACATCCAGTGGGATATTTGCGTCCGTGGGTGTGGGTGGCCCCCCCCTCCTTGTATAGCTTGTGGGAGCCCGTAAAACCCTCCCGCCATAGGACTAACCGCCCTAATGGCTGGTTCAAAGATGGTTACGGTCACGGAATGAGCGTTAATCATGGCCATAAATCCTTCCACCACTTCATACAGTTCCCCAAAGGGAACAGTGTGAAGACACGTATGACGACGACATTGCTAAATAAATAAATGGAATTAAAAAAATTCTTTTAGGGCTTTTAAAAGTCTTTAAATTGCTTTAATTCTCTTTATTTTGAGTAATCTGAAGTAGTTTTAATGTAAACATTTAAAAAAGTTTATGAAAGTTACCAAAATCTTCAAAAAACTTCCAAAAACCTATTTAAACTGCTGCTTTGCATGTAAAAATGGTTAGCAGCTTGACAGAAACATTGGGGGCGTGTCCAGTGAAACGGAGACCTCAAGGGGCGTGTCTCACTTGCACTGCACGCTCCTGGGTCCGCGCTGGCTGCACTCCTGGGCGGCGTGATGTCATACGCTGCCCGGGATTCTTCTTCTGGAAACACCAATTCCAGGCGTCCCTGGAGCTGATCGGCAGTAGCGCGGGGTAAGTGTAAATATGGGGCTTGCACGCGCTGCAAGCCCCGTTCTGGAATTTCTGGGCCATAGTGTCGTTATGATTTGTTTGTGTTTTTCCCTCCCATGTACCTTCTTATTTGCTTGCATTTGATTTGTTTTACATTATGCAGTAAAATTCCATTTCGTTTCATCAAACTTGGTCTATAAGAGTTTTCTCCACATTGTAGTTCCTGCCTCAAAGTCCAGAGTACAGAATCTAAGGGGCAAGTGGGTCGAACCACTCACGGTTTTACTGTGCAAGAGAGAGAGGCCTCTAGAGAGAAAAACCTCTGCGATCTAAAACCCCTTACAATCTGCTCTCTCAGGTGGATATAAAAGATCCCACGGCACTATTTTGAGGAAGAGCAGGGGAGTTCTCCCCGGTGTCCTGGCCAATATTTATCCCTCAACCAACTTCATTAAAACAGATTATCTGGCCATTACCACATTGCTGTTTGTGGGAGCTTGCTGTGTGCAAATTGGCTGCCGCGTTTCCTACATTACAACAGTGGCTGCGCTTCAAAAAGTACTTTGTTGTCTGTGAAGCGCTTTGTGAAGTCCGGTGGTCATGGAAGGCGTTATATAAGAGCAAGTCTTTCTTTTCTTTTTCTTATTTTACTATAGCACCCCCCCCCCCACCCACCCCCACCCCCCACGAACCAGGCCAGAGTGCTAGCAGCAAAGAATAAGCTAGCACATCACTGCATCTTGTCACTCACTCCACTGTTCGTAAGCATCAGCACAGGTACATCCACGGAGGGGGTGTTCGGCAGCGAGCTTGAGGGGGGTTTGTGGATTCACCGAGCACAAATGAAAAGCAGCGAGTGGCAGAAGAGGAGCAAAAAGCTGCCAGCTAGGCGGCCAGTTGATATCCTGCCTCAGCTGCAGATCCACGGGATTTGTATCTCATGCTTCTGAATAAAGATGTGAATGGGCTCATACTCTTCAATCTTTCTCTGGAAAAATATCTATCCAGAACTCACCAACACAATCCACCATCATCCGGCAACATCCTGCCTATGCCACACCCCTCAATATAAGGTAACTATGCATAGCTCACAAGGATAGAGAGGCACTGGAGAAGGTGCAAAAAAGATTTACTGGAATGATACCGGAACTGAGAGGTTATACCTATCAGGAAAGACTGAACAGGCTGGGGCTCTTTTCTCTGGAAAAGAAAAGACTGAGGGTGTGACCTGATAGAGGCCTTCAAGATTATGAAAGGGTTTGACAGGGTAGAGAAGATGCGGGGCGACCAGAACTAGGAACCATCAATATAAGATAGCCACTAATAAATCCAATAGGGAACTCAGGAGAAACTTCTTTACCCAGAGAGAATGTGGAACTCGCTAACACAAGGAGCGGCTGAGGCGATTAACATGGATGCATTTAAGGTGAAACTAGATAAACACATGAGGGAGAAAGTAATGGAAGGGTATGTTGACGGGGTGAGATGGAGTAGGGTGGGAGGAGGCTCGTGTGGAGCTAAGACACCAGCAGGGGCCTGTTGGGCTGAATGGCCTGTTTCTGTGCTGTAAATACTGTGTGTAGCTGCACAAAAGTGCTGAATAATAATTTGGAAGTAACTTTAGTAATTATTATTTATTAATAGCCACCATATGGGAACCTCCCAAAAAGTGTTTTATTTTCACGAGGACGTTAGTTGGGGGGGGGGGGGAAAGTATTACATGGTTGTGCGGTCAGTTAACAACTGTTTTCCTCCAGGTCCTGAGTACAAATTTAGCTAATATTAGCGAGAAGGCAGTTTTCTCTTTCTGACAGAGGTAAGGATCCGGAGAGAAATGAGTTTCGACACACAATCCAGCTGTAATGAGCACAAATCCACCACACAAAATACCTGTAATTCAGTACCTCGCGACACTAACTGGCAATCGTACTGACAAAGGCCAAAGGAATTGCTGCAGTAGGAAATGGAAATGTCATACTGGGGGCAGAAAGGAGGGAGTGTGGGTGGCGGGGGTGGGGGGGTGAAATCTCCTGATGTTTCTGTTATGGTACCTTAGCGATATTTTTATAATGCATTGGTTGAAGCAGTTGTAAGATGTTTCTCTGTATTTTAACTTCTTCTTAGGCAGTCCCTCGGAACCGAGGATGACTTGCTTCAACACTAAAAATGAGTTCGCAGGTGACTGATGAGTCCAATGTGGGACCTACAGTCTCTGTCACAGGTGGGGCAGACGGTGGTTGAAGGGGCAGGTGGGTGGGGTGCCTGGGTTGACGTGCGCTCCTTCTCCTGTTTGCGCTTGGCTTCCGCCTGCTCCCGGCAAAGAGACTCGAGGTGTTCAGCGCCTTCCCGGATGCTTCTCCTCCACTTTGTGCGGTCTTGGGTCAGGGATTCCCAGGTGTCGGTGGGGATGTTGCACTTTTTCAAGGAGGCTTCGCGGGTATCCTTGAAGCATTTCCTCTGCCCACCTGGGGCTCTCTTGCCGTGTCGGAGCTCTGAGTAGAGCGCTTGTTTTGGGAGTCTCGTATCAGGCATGCAGATGATGTGGCCCATCCAACAGAGCTGATCGAGCGTGGTTTAAAAGCTTCGATGCTGGGGATGTTGGCCTGAGCGAGCCTTGAGCTGGCCTTCCCCTGCCCGCCAGGTCTCGCTTAGGGCGGCGATGTCTATGTCGAAATGTCTGAGCTCTGGGGCAATGATAGCAGTACAGCGTTCTGGTCTGTCACTGTTGGGGTTGTCCATAAGGGTCCTGACGTTCCAGGCCCCGAACTTCATTTTAAAGGGTGGGAGATGCCTGTGCGTGAATTCTTTTAACGTGGGGTGGCCGTTGAACACCAGCTACCACACGGGCTTGACAGAGCAAGGTCTTGGTCCAATGGCAAGGGGATCCAAGACGATTGGAGACCAGGCTCTGCTACATTGGCCTAGCACACACACATTATTAACATGGTTATTTCAACTAGCTTAAAAACTTTTATAAAATGGAGAACAGAGTTTCATGTGTACGCCTTGCCCGATGCAGTAGAAACATTCGAACAATGTCAGCTCTTAGGCACTATATATCACCAGGCTGACCCGCATGACACTCGACCTCAGAATGGGTGATGCTGACACGAGAGGCAGAACCGAAAATACTTTCCATTTCCCAAAGTTGAAACTCGTCCTCTTGCTAAGTGCAACAAAATAATGGCAAAGATTATGTGGTAAGTTCTCCACAAAAATCAATCGACTGAGATTAATATCTGTCGGAGTTAGTTGTTATATCTGATGTGATGTGGTGCAATGGCCACAACTGCTACTCTGTCTCTGAGAGTTGCCTTCCCTTTTTGCTTGTTCCAAAAAAAGACAGGAATCATTTAAAAGAGTTTAAGCAATGAAATCTTCCGGAAAAAGTGACGGTCCAATGGCGGAGTTTGATTGACACTGAAAGTTTTCACTTCCATTCTTCACCCTCCCCTAGTGGCCAGTAGCACCCTCTCGAGAATCGAAACAAAGAGGCTAGTTCTCATGTGTGAATCTAGACCAGGATTGTTGGCACACTAGTACAATAGCAAAATACTGCAGATGTTGGAAATCCGAAATAACAACAGAAAATGCTGGAAAAACTCAGCAGGTCTATAGGCTATTTAATCATAGCTGAACCCAATCCTGTCCTCACTGAATTTTAACACACACACACACATATACACACACATATATATATACACATATATACACACACATATATACACTCACACATATATATATATACACCACACACATATATAAGTACACAAGCAGATAGACATACACACACGCACGCTCACATATACACACACGTTATCCAACAAGAGTATCTGGGGGGCAGTAAAGAGCAGAACCCTGGCTACTTTTTGCCCTGAATAGAACAGGCCATGTGCACTGCATCCAAAAAGCCACCCCAATTACGGTCACAGATTGGAGATCAAACCTGAGATCTTCCTAATCAATTCCACAATAACGTATTTACTAACTGAGCCGTAGGAGGAACATTGACTACACTCTAATTCCAGCCAGTAAATCTATGGGCTATGAGAGCTTCTCTGACTGAAAACAAGGAATCAAACTCAGTTGACTGATGAAAACAAAAGAGGTGACGAGCAGCTGATCAATCGCATTCTTTAATAGCTAAAGTAAGAAGTAATCTCGGGGACTCAGTCTTAAAACTTAAGGGGCGTGAAATTAGGTAGCGCCCAGTTTCGGGGTGGTAATGCTGGTGAGGCAGGACATCTTGTGCCCAGCAAGGAAGTCGCACCCCGACCGCAAAATTCACCTTACCGCCCTGCCCAAAAAGTGGCGCGCAATGTCGGGCGCTCCACTTCCTGGTGGGGCTGTAACCGAGGCGATGTCAGGGCGCAATCAGTAGTGCTCCGTGGAGGTTCGGCGGAGCACTGCTGCGTTTCAACGCCCCACCCCTTCAGTTAAAGGGGGGGCCCATTGGGCACTCTGCAGGGCTTCTGATGGCCCACACGAGGCCACCAGGGTGGTGTGGTGACATGACAGCCAGGACCACGCCACGGCCCATCACGAAGGGCCAACATGGAGGTCGGCCAAAGAAACAAAAAGGCGGAGCAGGTCGCGGCCACACTTTCCCTTTAAATACCGCCCCATGAGCGGAGGACGGTCCAGCTCGCGATCCGCGAGGCTAGCGCTGACACCTCCTGCGGCAGTCTCGTGGGGTGCAACCGAATTTCTGCCGTGGGGCGCTAAGGTATCACATCACTTGGCAATGACATCATTGGCAGTGGCCCAGGGTGCTACCGGCGGGGGCGCACTGCTATTGAGTAGCGCCTCAGCAACGACCCACCGAATTTCTTGCAAGGTGCTTTTTCCCCCTCCCCCGGGCAGTAACCCCTTTGCACCCATTTAGCACCCCCCAGAGGTGCTAACAGCAGGCGGAAAGGAGCCAAATTACACACACAAGCTTTTAATCAGAAGCTGCGTTTGAGCTATTTCAATTTAAGACTAAGGGGGAAAAATTTGGTTGCTTTGAGGGCGCTAATGGGGTGCAAAGCAACTAGCGCCTGGTCACGGCGATGTTTGCACCGCCAGTGAAATTGACCAGACATTTTGCGGCGGCACTAAACATTACCGCCACAATCTCCTGCGCCCGCAGATCGTGACGTCAGTTGAGCGTGGAACTCCCCAGTAGTGCCCCGGACCAGATATTGAGTGGCGCCCCCTGCCTTACCGCCTGCTGCTAGCAACGACAGGTTGAGGGGAACGTTTTGTAGTCGGGAAGGGACTGGGGGAACGCTATTTAAAGGCGACTGCTTCCTGACTCTTTTTGTCGGCGGCATTTTTGCACCACGCATTCTGAGAGAGAGAGAGAGAGAGACTTCTGGAGAGATTCAACGCTGTGTGAAGGAGTTTTGGGTACTGAGCTGCACTTTGCAGGTTAATTTTGATTTGTCCTTCCTTGAATCGATTTAGAAGAGACTGTGGGGACTCCACTCTGAGCTCTTTCCCTGGGCCTCTCCATTGTTCTTTCCAGCAGATTTGATGTACAGGTCTCTCCAGGCCGAGATTCAAGGCTGCAATGAGTAGAGTGTGGATGGAGAGCAAGATCGACCCTCCACTTTAAGAACTGACCGGCACCAGTGTGTCTGTGTTCCATTGCTGATTGACATCACATGAGCTTCGCCAGCACTCTGAGGTAGCGCCTCGCTCCTCGGCGTTAGCACCTTAAGAGCGGTGTGTAACACCTGATTTAGCACTCCAATCACCTCCAGGGGCGATGGAAGCCAAGTTTGCAGTCAGAAGTGACAATTTAGCGCCAAGCACTAAACTTTGCGCCTGGCCGATAATTGCGCCCCAAATGGGCCGATACCGAATGTTTCCCCCTAAATGTTAACACTTCTGAGACTCTAATGGTTTATCATTTTCTCCAATACTGTAAAGCCAATGAGCTCTATTCTAATACTCTGCCTCAAGTACTAATTACAGATAATTCAAGATACCAATTGAGAGGTTAAGCATATTTTCTTTTCTCAGACCACTTGAAAATTAACCAAGACTTGGGTAAAACATAGTGAAGATCAAGCCACTCAGGGTCACATTTTATTTTGTTGCCTGAAAGGGTGGTAGAGGCAGAAACCATCATCACATTTAAAAAGTACTTGGATATTCACTTGAAGTGCCGTAACCTACAAGGCTACGGACCAAGAGTTGGAAAGTGGGGTTAGGCTAGATAGCTCTTTTTCGACCGGCACAGATATGATGGGCCGAATGGCCTCCTTCTGTGTCGTAAACTTCTATGATTCTATGATTTGAATTAAACATCTCCAAAAAAGTAAACTTCCAAAGGGGGCCCTGAAAGATACCCTATTCGTGTATACCTATATACGTAGGATTAGGATTTGGTTTAATCTCATATGATTTCTGCTTTCTTTTAACTTGTAAATGGCTTGTGGATTAGTACTGTAGCTAGAAATAATGAAATGATTATGCTGTTCATTCCCAGGATGCTTCACGGTTTAATGTTTCAGTTCATAATTTAGCTGACTGTGCTGTTTGTTTCCTCCTGAAGTACAGGGTGTGTTTGACTAAACTTTACTAATACACGATGGAACGAGATAGCCAAGATGGTCTTGAGATAGGAAACGGGACAATGAGATCAAGGTGATTAGTTACATGCCTAACGGTAAACAAGTTGTCAAGAACTACCTCATTTCTGGGGGCCTTGTTCACAATAACTACTGTTACACCATAATAAATCATCTAGGACAGTGTGCATGACTAGAGGTCCATAAAGATCTTGAGATTTCCTTCACAATTTGTAGAGAGATATGAACGAAAGGTTCAATGAAGGTTATGTCTCTACCCAAAGGAAAAGCGCGTTACTATAGTTGATTTTCCTGTATGACTACTGCTTGGACATTAAGGGGGTGATTTTGCCAATGGGAAACTTTTGGAGGCGGGTCTCCCACTTGTCAGGTTTCAACCCCACCTCCATCATCTTCTGGCAAACCCACGCTATTTTCCCTTGATTGACCTTGTTAAGCCCGCCGAGTGGGCTTAGCAGGCCAATTAAGGGAAAGCTGGATGCAGAGAACATCGATGTATGACATTGCATCTGTCAAAAATTTTTGACAGATGAATTGTCATTGTTTGACAGCTCTGTGAAGCTGTCAAACAGTGACATTCTCTGTAGCTTGATGAGATCTTGAAGTCAAGACCTCATCAAACTTCTTTCTTTTACAGAAATGAGATGGTTGTTGCATCTGAAAATGCAACGGCCATCTGTCATCCCCAAAGCAGAGGTGCGAGACTCTCCGCATATATAGCGACTGAAGCCTGCAGGAAGAAACAAAGGTAAGTACACTTTTAATAACACTTTGCACTTACCTCAGATACTCACCTCTACACTCTTGTACCCATCACTTATCTTCACAGCACATTTTTGCAACCCCCCACCCCTGCAGACCCACTACTCGCCTCGCTGAGCTGGCGGGTTCCAGAGCCTTCGGGAAGCCCGCACTTGTGAGGGTAAAAAGGGGACAATCCTATTTTCTACCTGTTAACTACCTGTTAACAGGCAGTTAATAGGCTTTAATCCCTTCCTGCCTCCAAGGAGATGGGACCCAGCGCGGGACGGCTACCCGCCTCCTGGCAAGATGGCATGGAGTCGGGTTGGTGGCGGGTTGGGCACCCGTCCCCAAATTCTGCCATTTTCCCGGCAGTCCCGCCTCCATATTCACCTCCCCAGTGCTGGCAAAATCGTCCCCTGAATGTGTCAAGACTTGGTCAAACACAATAAAAGATTTAGTTGCATCCATATTTGGTGTCAGATTTGAATTCTCTTATAGGCCGCTGGGGGCCTCGGTCTGGCGCAGTGCTGCTAGGACAGGCAGGCACTCGAGATGCAGGATGGGAGGTCCACCCAGGGTTGGGTAACCTCTCCCTGACCCCGCATACTTCAGTGAAGTCAACAGCAGCAGACACTGCTGGTCAGGATCACTGGCCCATCTGGTTTTGGGCCCATTGAGAGCTAAAGGCGGCACAATATTGGGGGGAAAATGCCACCGAAAGCACCTGTGCATCGTGCTGCTCCAAGAATTCTCCCATCTGAAAATGGATCCACGGAGACTCACAAAAACTGGTAGAAAAATTAAATTTTTACTTCTTAAGCTCATTAAAGGCCAATCGTGAAAACCTCTGGTGGAAATATGCAGGGAGAGAGAGAGAGAGTAAACTAATCGAAAAGGGAGCATTTGACTCCAAGTCAAATCTGCTGTTAATGTGCCTGAGGGAGAGCAAAAAAAATTCAAAGTATCACGACAGCAGAGAAAGGCAATAGACCATAGGGCTTTTCTGCCTTCCACCATGGGGTCATGGTCCACGATCTCTTAGCGCAGCAATAGTACAAGGAGAGGTTGATCCAGAAACACAGAGAGTGAATAGGGGAAACAGGACTTGCATTCAGAACTATCCCCGGGCATTGCCTGGAAATAATAAAGGAGCAATACATGAGTGTTCGGCCTCAGCAGATGGAGGACCAGGACAACGTTCCCCATTGCTTTTTCAACCTCCATTACCAGTTGCTTTAAAGCTGATTTTGTTCCGTAATATCTGATGAAAGAAAGACTTGCATTTATATTGCATATTTCATGATCTCAGGCCTTCTCCAATGAAGTACTTTTGATGTGTCATCACTGTTTTAACGTAGGAAACATGGCAGCCAATTTGTGCACAGCAAGGTCCCACAAACAGCAATGAGAAATAACCAGTTAATCTGTGATGTAAGAAAACTACTAGGCACTTGGTCTAAGCATTAAACAAAGCTTTAATCAACTGTTTTACCACATGGATGTCTAGTTGTGTCCTTCACTAGTTCCTTTTAAGAATGTCCTGCGCAAGCTGGGCCCGTGCCCGAGTATTTATATTCTCCCTGGACTGCGCCACCCATAGGCCGCTCAGTATTATTTCATAAGTCTTTCTTTCATGAATGACTGATTCATGTCAATCTGTTTTTTTTTTAGTGATGTTGTTTGAGAGATAAATATTAGCCCGGACACTGGGGAGGTCTCCCCCAGCTCTTCTTTGAAATAGTGCCACGGGATTGTTTTTTTCGCCCACCTGAGAGGTCAGACGGGACCTCGATATAACTCCTCAACCAAAAGGCAGCACCTACGACAGGGCAGCACTTGCTCAGTACAGTCTGGATTATGTACTCAAATCCTTGGATTATGTCCACAACCTTCTGACTCCGAGGCGAGAGTGCTACCAATTGAGCCACGGCTGACACCGTAATGAAGTCATCAATATAAATGCCACGACGTAGTCCTCAACTTTATTGGGACGGGGACCCACAGAGGGAACATATCAGCCACTTTCCTGCACACTGACCCATTAAGAAGGCAATTGAAGTCCGTATGCAACCAGCTGCATACACTTCATCGCAGATCAGCATCAGAAGTAAAAATAGCTGCAATCCTACCAGATTGTTAGCTTCCTTAAGATACAAGACACATTCCCTTAATGCATGTAGCCATTTCTTTCTTTTACTGCCAACAACACTATGCTACACCTGAACAGAAAGAACTATTCCCACCGATATACAAATGGAACATGATCGGCATCAGAATTAATGGGCCTCAGTGGATGCTCTCAGGGCCTGTTCACAATGTTTTTCTTTCTGAGCCAATCAATTGTGACACAGCCCTTTCAAGTAGAAAGAGGAATGATTGGCTGGCTCCTCGGAGATATGGACTCTTCTGCCTTGTTTGGTGACACCGCTACAGAACAAGTTTACAAGACGTTAAAAGTAGCACCTAAAGTGCCTAAAGAAGCTAATGGGACAATGGGTTTTATGACAAGAGGCATAGAATATAAAAGATGCGATGTAAAAGTGAATCTATATAAAACCTTAGTGAGACCATAAATAAAAACAGAAAATGCTGGAAATACTCAGCAGGTCAGGCAGCATCTGTGGAGAGAGAAACAGAGCCAACGTTTCAGGTCGATGACCCTTCGTCAGAACCTTCTGACGTTCTGACGAAAGGTCATCGACCTGAAACGTTAGCTCTGTTTCTCTCTCCACAGATGCTGCCTGACCTGCTGAGTATTTCCAGCATTTTCTGTTTTTATTTCTTAGTAAGACCATAGTTGGACTACTGTGTGCAGTTTTGGGCTCCACACTATAGGAAGGATGCGGAGGTAATGGAGAGGGTACAGCGCAGACTCGCAAGGATGCTGCCTGGCATGAGGAGGTAGAAATTCAAGGAAAGACTTGAAAAATTGAGGCAGTTTTTATTAGAATAGAAAAAATTACAGGATGATTTGATAATAGGTTTAAAATTATGAAGGAATGGAAAGATAGAAACAAATCATTTCCACTACTTTGCATCATTTGAAAAAAAAATGTTTCATTGTAGAAGGTGACCATCTTCACTGTAATTTCTTAGCTTTGATCTTCTGTCAGGACTCTGCTATGTGTCAGTTCTGAGTGAATGTTGAAGCTAAAAGCAACATAAATGACAGTGCTCGATGCCCAGTGCAGACATTTCATACAATGAAAACTGCTCATTTTCTAAATGATTTAAAAGCAGAGCTGTTCTATTTTTCTCTCCAGTCTCACCTTATTCATTGCTAAAGACCTCTATATGTTCTGTTTACCCCTCCAATCTTCCTTCTGCTCCCTACATTTAACCCCTTGCTGTAGTATGTTTCACAACCACCAGTTGACTTTAATTAACTCTTACAAGTAGCCATTCTTTCCACGTGATATTTGCATAGCATCAAAGGTGTCCCAAGTCTTGTCCTCATTTCACTTGCAGCAGGAGGTTGCTGAACAATGATCTTGAATGGGAATGCTGGATAATATTTCCTTTCCCTAAGCATGAGGACTGTAGCAGTACCCACAGCTGAGATAATAGAATCAGGGAATCATACAGCACAGAAGGAGGCCACTCGGCCCCTCGGGTCTGTGCCAGCTCTGTGAAAGAGCTATCCAATTAGTCCCACTCCCCTGCTCTTTCCCCATAGGCCTGCACATTTTCCTTATTCATGTATATATCCAATCTCCTTTAGAAAGTTACTATTGAATCTGCTTCCACCACCCTTTCAGGCCGTGCATTCCAGATCACAACAACGTGCTGCGTAAAAAAGATTCTGCTAATCTCTCCTCTGGTTCTTTTTCCAATGACCTTAAATCTGCGTCCTTTGGTTACCGACACTCCTGCCAGTGGAAACTCTATCCAAACTGTTGGATCCGTGTATTTTGATGTTGTGTGTCCTTCAATAACTAGACACGAGACTGCAGGGAACAATCAACAGGTATTTACTGGATGAGGGTTACTCTAAAACTAAACGTACAGATCCCTACTCAGGGTTTATATACAGGTGTGGTCACTGCCGGTACTACAGTATACAGGAGCTGTAAAAAGTGGTTCTCCCCTTAAAGGTACATACACTACAATTCCTCCCTTTTAGATTGACAGTACCATAACATTCATTTAACAATTAACACTTTTAACGTGCACATTAACTGAAAATAGTCCATTTATAAATTCAGTCTTTGGGGCGGCTTCCTGATCCTTTCTGGATAGCGCCTTTCCTGCTTCTCTTGTTCTTGGTGCGGAGGCCCCCTGTTGTCAGTTGGTTCATCAGCTTCCGATGCTACTGTTTCTGGGGTAGATGCTACCTGTATGTCGGGTTCATCACCAGGTGCGCGAGACATGGGGTTGACTCGTTCCTGTGACTCTAGGATCTGGTCGACATGGCGTCTCACAATGTTCTCCCCAACATCCACTGTGTGCATTAGTGGCCCCTGCCGTGTGCATATCGTTCCTGGTTGCCATTTCTCTGTTCGGTAGTCGCGGGCCAAGACTGGTTGCCCTACATTGAAGCTCCTTGTCGGCTTCTCATTGATGTGCTGGAATTGCTTATTCTCAACATCTCTTCGTACATTTGGTCTGAGCAAATCCAGACGAGATCTCAACCTTCGGTTAAAAAACATCATGGCCGGGGTGTGGTTGGTGACTGCATGTGTCGCATTTCTGTAGGCTAACAGGAAATTGTCCACCTTATGCTGCAGTGGAATGTCGTCAACGCACATGGCCCTTAGTGTTTTCTTAAAGGTTTGTACAAACCTCTCAGCCAATCCATTTGTGGCTGGATGATACGGGGCGGATGTGTAATGCCTTACCCCATTCCTTTTCATGAATCTTCGAAACTCTTCGGACACAAACTGTGGTCCGTTATCAGAGCAAATCTGCTCTGGCAAGCCGTTCCTGGCAAATATGGTCCGTAGGACTGCAATCGTTTGCTCCGTGGTGGTGGAGGACATTTTGATCACCTCAGGCCATTTCGAGTGCGCATCCACGGCTATTAGAAACATTGAGTCCATGAATGGACCAGCAAAATCAATATGCACCCGTTGCCATGGAGATGAGGGCCATTCCCATGGGTGTAGAGGGGCATGTGGTGGTGCATTTTGGACCTTCTGGCATCCTGAGAAGCTCTTTGTCAGGTCCTCGATTTGCTGATCGATCCCCAGCCACCACACATAAGCCCTAGCAAGGCTTTTAATTTTCACCCCTCCCAGATGGCCTTCGTGAAGCTCATTGAGCACTCTCTCCCTTAACTTGGGTGGAATTACCACTCGGGATCCACACATCAAGGTCCCCTGGCATACTGACAGCTGTTCTCTTCTGGATGAGAATGCTGGCAACAGTGAGTCGCCATGTGTTGGCCATCCCTTCACCGTCAAGTCATATACCCGAGACAGTGTCGGGTCATTTCAGGTCTCCTTCTCTATATCAGCGTTAGTTACTGGCAAGCATTCAATAAGAGTCGAATGAAATATTTCGACAGGGTCCACTGCTGGTGCTTCCTCCGCAGGCAGTAGGCAGTGGCAGGCGTGATAGCCCATCAGCGTTTCCATGCTGTTTCGTGCCCTTATACTCTATTTCATATTGGTTCACCCCTAGAAAAAGGGACCATCTTTGTAGCCGTTGCGCAGTCATCACTGGCACGCCCTTCTTTGGATTAAAGATGGAGACAAGTGGTTGGTGGTCCGTCAGCAAGGTGAACTTCTGCCCGTGCAGATAGTGGTTGAACTTTTTCACTCCCCACACTAGGCTGAGGGCCTCCCTGTCAATCTGGGTGTAGTTACGCTCGGCTGAGGTTAGTGACCGAGACGCAAAGGCTACCGGCCTCTCCGAGCCGTCCGGGAACTTGTGCAACAGCACCGCTCCAATGCCATAGGGTGATGCATCACACACCAACCGAATTGGTAGTGCTGTGTTGAAATGAGCCAACACCTCTTTTGATGTGACCAATTCTTTGCACTTCTGGAAAGCTCGTTTACATTCGTCATTCCACTTCCATGGTACCCCCGTTTGCAGTAGGGTGTTCAGTGGGTGTAGTACTGTAGACAAATTCGGCAAGAACTTATGGTAGTAGTTCACCAGCCCGAGGAACGACCTCAGTTGTGACACATTTTCCAGTGCTGGAGCCTTGACTACTGCCTCAATCTTTTCAGGGAACTTATGTAACCCCTCTTCATCAATAACGTGGCCACAATACGAGATCTGCTTCTGGAAAAACTCGCATTTGTGGCGATTTGCTCGGAGCCCATATTCCTTCAATCTAGTGAGCACCTGCTCCAGGTTGGCAAGGTGAGCACTCTCATTTTCGCCCGTGACCAGGACATTGTCCAAATAACACTGGGTCCCTGGAATCCCTTGCAGGACTTGATCCATTGCCCTTTGCCAAATAGCCAGAGCTGATGCTACCCCGAGCACCAACCGGTTGTATTGGTAGAGACCTTTATGAGTGTTGATCGTGAGGTACTGTTTCGAGGCTTCTTCTACCTCCATTTGCAGGTACGCCTGGGCCAGGTCAATCTTAGTGAAGCGTTTCCCTCCAGATAGCGAGGCGAAAATATCTTCAATCCGCGGAAGCGGATATTGTACCGTGTGAAGAACTGGGTTCACTGTCACCTTAAAGTCCCCACAGATGCGAACTTTATTTGGTTCCCCAGGCGTATTACTCAACGACCTCTTCATTACAGGAACGATGGGTGTGGCCCACTCGCTCCAGTCCACTTTGGACAGTACTCCTGAACGTTCCAAACCTTCCAGCTCTGCTTCGACGGCTGGGCGGATCGCATAAGGCACCGGTCTGGCCTTAAAAAACTTTGGGCTTGCATTTTCCGCTATTTTGATCATCACTGTTATACCTTTTAGTGTTCCAAGTCCCTCCTGGAACAATTCTTGTGCATCAGTTAGCATTTTTGACAGTCGTCCAGGTGTGGCGTCGTCATCCTTTTTGGCATCTACAGTCAGTGCTTGTATGGAATGCCAATCTAGCTTTATCTTCCGGATCCATTCACGTCCTAGTAGTGGTGGTCATCCATCTGGCAATACATATAGGTCCATTTTTGGTGCTTCCTTACCGTTACATACAAAGTTCACCCTTATATTTCCTTTGGGGTAGACTTTTTGCCCCGTGTACGTCTTCAAGACAATCTTTGTATCTCTCAAGGGTATATGTGAGAATAGCCGCTTGTAGTCCCTTCGGTTTATGACTGTTAGGGCTGATCCTGTGTCCAATTCCATTTTCACTTGGACTCCAGCTATCTTGAGCGTGACCCAGATAGTTTGGTGATCCTCCGTTTGGATCACCTTATGTAGTTTCAGACAACCCAGCTCCTTGCTTCCGGAGTCTGTATCACTTTTCTGTTCGTCTGAACTACTCTCCGTCACCTTATGTACCTTCTTGTACTTCTCCTGTGGAGATTTCTTGCTGCTGGTTTTCTTTCCCGACCTGCATACTCTTGCTATATGTCCTACTTTTCCACACTGTCTTCACACTTTGTCCTTAAACCAGCAATCATTATGGTCGTGTGTTGTTCTGCCGCAGCGATAGCACTTCACTGTTCCGTATGACATTTCATTTGTGCCATATTCTTGCGGTCTCCATTGTATCTCTGCAGCGCCCCGTGCAGCTGCTTTGTGTGATACTGCCATGCTGAAAGCCTTGTCCAGCATAAGATCCTTTTCTGATAGAAGCCGTTTCTGGGTTCCTTCACTTTGAAGCCCACACACAAACTTGTCCTTTAAAGTATCTGCTAGTCCCGTTCCAAACTGGCAGTGTTTCGATAGCTTGCGCAGTTCCGTTAAATACTCAGCATTACTTTCATCTTTATGCTGGTTCCTTTGGTGAAACTTAAATCTTTCTGCTATCAGCAGCGGTGTGGGGTTTAAGTGGTTCTGTAGGATTGACACTATGTTTCCAAAATCCTTTTCCACTGGCTGCTCTGGGGTTACTAGGTTTTGCAGTAAGCCATACGTTTTTGCACCCATGGAATTCAACAATACCAGCGCTTTCCTCTCATCTGGCACTTCATTCGCCTTGCAGTACACTTCTATGCGTTCGACATATGTCGTCCAATCTTTGACTTCACTGTCGAACGCTGTGATACTGCCACTCTTCGGCATCCCTGGGTGTGGTTAGACTGGCTCAAAATGGCGATTTCCCGCGCTCTCCCTTTTTCTCCGCTGCGGCTCAAAATGGCGTTTTCCCGCGCTCTCCCTTCTTCGCCGCTGCGGCTCAAAATGGCATTTCCCGCGCTCTCCCTTCTTCTCCACTGCGGCTGCTCGGCCCTTGAACACCGGCTGCACTCTGCGCATTTCCCTTTCTTCCCCGCTGACGCTGCTCGTCCCTTGAACACCGGCTGCGCTCTGCGTGTTTTCCTTCGCGCCTCTCTCTCTCTTCTCCCATCGACGCCGTTCGGTCCTGAACACCGGCTGTGCCCTGTGCGCTCTACCCTCTCTCTTCTCCCGTCGACGCCGCTCGGTCCTGAACACCGGCTGTGCCCTGTGCGCTCTACCCTCTCTCTTCTCCCATCAACGCTGCTCGGCCTTTTCTGTGCCGTCGGTCGGCTCTAGCCGCCGCTGCCCGGGAAGGGTCTGCACCGTACCTGTTGCCAGCCTGTTTCGCTGGACCACCGTGACTGGAGAACCAAGCCCAGCTCTCAACAGCCTCCCCTGCGATGCTCAAATCTCTGCTGGATGACTGGGCGGTTGCTCGTGGTAGACGCCCGTGCTTCTGGCCTCAACTTTCTTCCACTGTTCTCCAGGAGTGAATCCCTGGGAGGTAATGCAGAGTTGCAGGTAGGTTCGAATCTGCCTCATCGCCAATGTTAGATCCGTGTATTTTGATGTTGTGTGTCCTTCAATAACTAGACACGAGACTGCAGGGAACAATCAACAGGTATTTACTGGATGAGGGTTACTCTAAAACTAAACGTACAAATCCCTACTCAGGATTTATATACAGGTGTGGTCACTGCCGGTACTACAGTATACAGGAGCTATAAAAAGTAGTTCTTCCCTTAAAGGTACATACACTACACAAACAACTCAGGTATCGAAGCTGGAACCATTTTGGTCTGTATGGTTTAGCTATTCAGTTGCTAAACTTGGTGAGACAGCAAGGGATCCACTCCATTTGTTCTTTAACACTTTTTCTTGCGACATAAATATCCAAATAATTGTCATTTCCTCTAACGTCCGTTGCAATTTGTTTCTCTTTTCAGCCTGTGTTGACTAGACAATTGGCTTCCATGCTCTCACACCCAGATAACTAGAATCACCTTTGCTCAGTTATCGCTTCCTCAGTCAGATTCCCTGTGGATATGACCTCAGTAAAAGTTCCCTTTTCAGATCTATATATATATGTAGAAAAAAATACATAACATTATATTTCAAGGCTGTAATGGGGCAGAAATTAGGATCGGGGGCTTGCCGCGCGTGCAAGCCCCCGATGTGCACTTACCCGACGCGCCGGCCGTTGAGCTTCAGGGACGCCTGGAATTCCTGTTATAAAATGATGACTCCCGGGCAGCGTCTGACGTCACGCCGCCCAGGAGTGCAGCCAGCGCGAAGCCTGGAGTGCGCAGTGCAAGTGAGACACGCCCCTTGAGGTCTCATTTTAAAAGGACACGCCCCCAATGTTTCTCACAAGCTGCAAAGCATTTTTACATGTAGAGCAGTATTTTAAATAGGTTTTTGTTATTTTTATGAAGCTTTTGGTAACTTTTATAAACGTTTACATTATTTTGAAGAATCTGAAGTAGTTTTAAACAGAATTAAAGCAATTTAAAGACTTTTAAAAGCCCTGAAAGCATTTTTTCATTCCATTTATTTAATTAGCAACATCGTCGTCATACATGTCTTCACACTGTTCCCTTTGGGGAACTGTATGAAGTGTTGGAAGGATTTCTGGCCGTGATTAACGCTCCTTCCGTGACCATAACCATCTTTGTACCAGCCATTAGGGTGGTTAGTCCTATGGCGGGAGGGTTTTACGGGCTCCCACAACCTATACGAGGGGGGGGCCACCCACACCCACGGACGCAAATATCCCACTGGATGTCTACCCAGAATTTAGAGCCGGAGCTCTGACTCCACTTGCCGGGACTGTCTGGAGCGGGGTTCGAAACCCTACGCCGTGTGGCCCAGCGGCGGGGATGCTACCGCTACGCCAAAGGCCCACTCAGATTAGCAACGTGAAATGGCTGGAATGAGCACAATTCACGGCATTAAAAGAACTCACAATTGAACTGATGATGACCTCAGCAATCTCCTCAACGAGGTGGAGACGCAGCGCCTGCTCATCATTGGTAATGAGAAGTCCAAGGTGCCGCAAAAAGGACAGATGATAGCTTGGTCTTTCAAGTGGCAGCATAGGGCTCCAGTCACGGGGAGGGAAAAGGCGCAGGAAACGTATGGGTGTCATCTTTTGCGCGGAGTGGGCCTTTTGCGTAGCGGTAAGCATCCCCGCCGCTGGGCCAGAAGGAGTAGGGTTTCGAACCCCGCTCCAGACAGTCCCGGCAAGTGGAGTCGGAGCTCCAACTATAAATTCTGGGTGGACATTCAGCGGGATATTTGCGTCCGCGGGTGTGGGTGCCCCCCCCCTCAGATAGGTTGTGGGAGCCCGTAAAACCCTCGCGCCATAGGACTAACCACCCTAATGGCTGGTATGAAGATGGTTATGGTCACGGAAGGAGCCTTAACGTGGCCAGAAATCCTTCCACCACTTCATACAGTTCCCGAAAGGGAACAGTGTGAGGATACGTATGACGATGACCTCTTGCGCAATGCACCTCCTTGGACCCTCAGTCGCAGATGCGAGGGGGCAAATCGTGCAATTGTTAAATTATTCATTTTATTGACATGTAAAATGTTGTGTTTGCTTTTTTCATTGAAATGTTTATTTGTGACTGAAAGGATATGTAACCTTTTCCTTTAAACAGTGCAGCCTGTAGTCAGTTTGAAAAAAAATAGCAACTTTTATTGGAGCCAAAGTATTTTTACAACAACTATTTGAAAATTAGAACATAGCTAGTTTCCACCTTGAATGTCTTTATTGCACTAAGAAAACAGAAAAAGTCACTTTAAAATGTTAACACATTTTTTTCTGAACTATTCATGTTTACAAATGTTTGAAAAGCAGGAAATAGCTAGTTAACATTTTAAAGTTATAAACTATCTACATCAAAACTGACCCTGAAAACTGTTTTATGATGCAATAAAAGTTCACTGCTTCACTTTAAATTGTGTCTGCTCCTTTCTTTGCCTTGCGGGGGGAGGGGGAGGTACAAGGCGCCACTAGCTCGTGAAGGTGTTGGCTACTAGCAGTTCCCGGGCATTTTTCTCGCTCACAGGCCTCCTGCTTACACAGACATCCTTGCAAGGAAGAAATGGAAAGAGTTGTTAAAGTAATTTTAATGAAGTGACTGGTTAGAAAATCACACCGGCCTATGGCAGGAGAAACGCGTTATCGTCTTGGTAATACATCATACCCGCCTGATCAATTTCACAGCCCGAGATGATTTTCCAATGGCCCAGTAATTCCGTTCCAAACACGTGAGTACGGTCGGGGTACTCACGAGTCTGGCCGGAGGAAATGCCGGTTTTCAGCATGCACAGCGCATGCGGGGAAAACCGGCATTTCCTGTCCTCTGAACGAAGGGGTTCAGAGGCAGAACGCGTGCAACTGCACAGGCAGCACGTGCGCAGTAAAATTCGCCGGTTTCATTCATGCTTTCAGTGAGGTTAAGTCCTTACAACTTACACATGAAAAAAGCATGAGTACAGTTGCTCCAGAGGCTGCGGAGGAAGATATATTTTATCGTGGAGCTTCTGAAAGGCAATATTTTTGTTTGGGAAAGGGAGGAAAGTTATTTTAAGAAATGCTGAGGTAAGTTTTAAAGTTTAATTTTTGTTTTTTAAAACGGGTTTTCAGTACTGTAGGTAGAAGGAGCAATTGTGGCTATGTGAATTGAATTTGCTGTGTTTATTAAATGTGAAAATGACTCCAACATTTTTAAGAAAGAAACTTTTCATCAGTAATATATTCTTTTAAGTAATTATGTATGTATGTCTGTATATATTCCTTTGCGTATATGTATGTATATATTCCTTTACTTATGTGTATGAATGTATGTATTTAATTATGGCTTTCAGAGAAAGTAACTTATTGGAAAATCATGATTAAATACATACATTCATACACATAAGTAAAGGAATATATACATACATACATACATAATTACTTAAAAGAATATATTACTGATGAAAAGTTTCTTTCTTAAAAATGTTGGAAATGTTACATTATTCATTTTAGAACAGTCATTTTCACATTTAATAAACATAGCAAATGCAATGCACACAGCCACAATTGCTCCTTCTACCTACAGTACTGAAAACCCGTTTAAAAAAAAAAATTAAACTTTAAAACTTACCTCAGCATTTCTTAAAATAACTTTCCTCCCTTTCCCAAACAAAAATATTGCCTTTCAGAAGCTCCACGATAAAATATATCTTCCTCCGCAGCCTCTGGAGCAACTGTACGCATGCTTTTTTCATGTGTAAGTTGTAAGGACTTAACCTCACTGAAAGCATGAATGAAACCGGCGAATTTTACTGCGCACGCACTGCCTGTGCAGTTGCACGCGTTCTGCCTCTGAACCCCTTCGTTCAGAGGACAGGAAATGCCGGTTTTCCCCGCATGCGCTGTGCATGCTGAAAACCGGCATTTCCTCCGGCCAGACGCGTGAGTACCCTGACCGTACTCACGCGTTTGGAACGGAATTACTGGGCCATTAGAGCAGAGAAGGTTAAGGGGGGATTTGATAGAGGTGTTCAAAATTATATGGGGTTTTAATAGATTAAATAGGGAGAAACTGTTTCCAGTAGCAGGAGGGTCAGTAACCAGAGGACACAGATTTAAGATAATTGGCAAAAAATCCAGGGGGGAGATGAGGAGAATTTTTTTTATGCTGCGAGTTATGATCTGGAATGCATTGCCTGAAAGGGTGGTGGAAACAGAATCAATAATAACTTTCAAAGCGGAACTGCATATAAACTTGAAAAGGAGAAATTTGCAGATCTATGGGGAAAGAGCAGGGGAGTGGGAATAATTGGACAGCTCTTTCACAGAGCCGGCACAGGCACAATGGGCCAAATTACATCCTTCTGTGCTGTATCATTCTATGATTCTATGAGATTCTTTTTCGCATGACAAGTACTCATTGCAAGAAGTAGGACAAATACAATCCGACCAATTACTACCCCATCAGTCTACTCTCAATCATCAGCAAAGTGATGGAAGGTGTCATCGACAGTCCTATCAAGCGGCACTTACTCACCTGCTCAACGATGCCCAGTTTTCGTTCCACCAGGACCACTTGGCTCCAGACCTCATTACAGCCTTGGTCCAAACGTGGACAAAAGAGCTGAATTCCAGAGGTGAGGTGAGAGTGACTGCCCTTGACATCAAGGCAGCATTTGACCAAGTGTGGCATCAAGGAGCCCTAGTAAAACTGAAGACATTCAACGGCATTACCATCATCGTATCCCCTACCATCAACATCCTGGGGGTTACCATTGACCAGAAACTTAACTGGACCAGCCATATAAATACTGTGGCAACAAGAGCAGGTCAGAGGCTGGGTATTCTGCAGCGAGTGTCTCACCTCCTGACTCCCCAAAGCCTTTCCACCATCTACAAGGCACAAGTCAGGAGTGTGATGGAATACTCTCCACTTGCCTGGATGAGGGCAGCTACACAACACTCAAGAAGCTCGACACCATCCAGGACAAAGCAGCCTGCTTGATTGGCATCCCATCCACCACCTTAAATATTCATTCCCTCCACCACCGGTGTACCGTGGCTGCAGTGTGTACCATCCAGAAGATGCACTGAAGCAACTCGTCAAGGCTTCTTCAGCAGCACCTCCCAAATCCGCGACCTCTGCCACCTAGAAGGACAAGGGCAGCAGGTGCATGGGAACATAATCACCTCCAACTTCCCCTCCAAGTCACACATCATCCTGACTTGGAAGTATATCGCTGTTCCTTCATCGTCACTGGGTAAAAATCCTGGAACTCCCTCCCTAGCAGCACTGTGGGAGTACCTTCACCATACAAACTGCAGCGGTTCAAGAAGGCGGCTCATCACCACCTTCTCAAGGGCAATTTAGATGGGCAATAAATGCTGGAAGCATAGAAAGGATTGGACAGGAGATATCATATTGATTGTGGTCGTCTTGGCCTTTTCAGTAGAAGAGTCTTCCATAACAATTGAATTGTATTGACAGGCCCAAGTACTGAGTTTTTTCCTCATCATTGAAAGGCCCCAATTTGAGCTGGTAGAAGTAAACTTGATGGGCCAGGAATTCGGGTCGGGGGCTTCCCGCGGGTGCATGCCCCCGACCTGCACTTACCTAGCGCGCCGGCCGTTGTGCTGTGGTCCTGCGTTGGATTCCGATCCTGGGCCTGCTCCAACTCCAATTGTCTAGAGTGCTGTGGAAAAGGACACTTATTTCATGCCTGATATTCATTTTATATTTAAAAATCTCAGTTATATTTTGGGTCCTGCTTCAACGTTGCAACTTAGTAATGGAAACCGCAATCATGTCCACTTTATGTTAGCTCCACTTCATTCTGTTTGTTGCATGAATGTTTCAAATGACTCAAATGTGTATTGTTATGTTTCCAAAATGGCATTGTGCCAAGGACCAGGTCTTTCAGAATGATGCAAGACATCTTAATGCAATATTTTTCTTTCCAGCAATAACAAACTTGATTTCAAAGCACCAACGACTTATGCTCTGGGCCAACTGAGTTTTTTCCCACCAGGAAATAGTTTGACAGACGAAAGCAACATCTTTATATTCCACCTGCTGCCCTCTCAAATGACATTTAAAAAAAAAATGATCTTTGATTCTTGAAGCAGACCAACGCAGAATGAGAAATAAGTTCATTGCAGCTTAATACCTGAACACATAGAAAGAGCAACAAACCCAACCAGCGAGCCCACTGCTTAATAGTTACTAATGATTAATCACCCCCATACGTGCTCGGAATTTGCAATGCGCGCACTTGCCACACTCTTCACTGGGGAAATCTCTGCCTAATATTCTCTCGTGTAAGAAGTCACACAACACCCGACAACGCAAAATCGTCGAGCAGAAACTGATAGCCAAGTTCCGCACCCATGAGGACGGCCTCAACCGAGATCTTGGGTTCATGTCACGCTACATGTAACCCCACCTGATGCAGGGTCATCCAGACTCGAGTCGACATTGGCTTGTTCTCTCTACACAGATGCGGCCGCACCTGCTGTGATTTCCAGCCAAAAAAAATGTTTTTCGTCTGTTTTTTTGTTTTTCATACAGACCCCAGCATCTGCAATATTTGACCCCTTGTGACCCCCACCTCATTGTTCTTTGATGTAATGTTTCCCTGACTGACCTGTTTGGACACCATTCACACCTTTGACTGCTGTGATTATCTCTCTGCCGAGGTGTGATAAATGGCAGTTGGAAAGGTTACCTGTAAACATCTGACATGATTCTCTGACTATATAAGCTGCGTCTTTATGCATTTCTCCACTTCACCTGAAGAAGGAGCAGCGCTCCGAAAGCTTGTGATTTCAAATAAAGCTGTTGGACTATAACCTGGTGTTGTGTGACTTCTTTCATTTGTCCACCCCAGTCCAACTCCGGCATCTCCACACCATAATATTCTCTCGGCTTCTCTCTCTCTCTCCGTAATACTTCTGGTTGCCACAATTAGCAACGTGATATTCCGCTATACGCCACAGGGGCACAGAGTTCCAATTTCACCAAGGCATAGGTAACCGGCTGTCTTGTGAGATGGGGAAATCTTATCCCTGCAGCACGAGGCTGAATAATTCAGAGCTACTGCCACTATTACAAATGCTTTTTATTTTTTTTTAATTGTTCCCATTCTTCACCGGGCAGGGCATATCATACTGATTGTGGTCCTTTAGGCTTTTTCAGTGGAAGAGTCTTCCATAACAATTGAGTTGTATTGACAGGCCCAAGGACTGAGTTTTTCCCTCATCATTGACAGGCCCCAAGTTTGAGCTGGTAGAAGTAAACTGTTGCAGCTGGCTACACCAGACAGTGTGTACGTCTCTCAAGAACTGATCCTTTAATTTTGAACCATCTCAACAACAACAACTTGCATTTACATAGCGCCTTTAACGTAGTAAAACATCCCAAGGTGCTTCACAGGAGCGTTATCAAACAAAATTTGACACCGAGCCACATAAGGAGCTATTGAGACAGTGAGGTAGGTTTTAAGGAGCATCTCAAAGGAGGAGAAAGAGGTGGAGAGGTTTAATGAGGGACTTCCAAAGGCTAGGGCCCAGGCAGCTAAAAGCATGGCTGCCAATGCTGGAGCGATTAAAATGGGACCTGGGCAAGAGGCTAGAATCAGTCTGCTCTTTAAATGGATGGTGACAATTTTCAGCAGTCGTACAGGAGGCTAGAAGCACCAATCATAATATCAGCTAGTTCTGAATACTGATCAAACTGCAATGGATTGTCGGTAGCTTTGAGTCCTTGACACTGTCACCTGCTGCACTGAATAAACAAAACAGTTTGAAGTTCCTGAACAAAGGCACTGTTTACTTCTCAATGCTTCATTATTCCAAGAATCAACCATCCCAAGAGCCTCCTGACATTTATTCTGCAAAGATAACGGGTTCAATTTTGCCAGGCCCGAGGAGGTGTGATTGGAGGCGTGTGAGGTGTTAAAATTGCAAAAACTGGTGGGCGGGCCCGATCCCGCCTCCATCCCGCCTCCAAGCAATTTTCCCACATATGAGTTTTCTGATCCCGTCTCCATCCTGCCTCCAAGAGGCGGGATAGGCCCTTAAGGCCCTTAACAACCAGTTAAGTGCCTCTATAATCCCATTTTGAGAGGCCTTTCTGATTTTAACAGTTTTCCCACGTGCTGCACGCCTCCTCTGAAACACGCCAGTGAATCCTGGTGGCAGCACAAGTGGATTGCTTACTAACAGCTGCAGCTCCACCATTAAAAAGGAGGTTTCACCAATTATCATTTGCAGGAGGCAGAACTTTGTTGTCTCAGGTCTGGGGGAACTTTTAACAGGCCTACTTATTGTTGTGGAAGTTTGGAGCCTGACACCCATCTCCAGTGTGACCTCCTGGGAAACCCCTCTCCCCACCTTGAATGAGCGCTTCCTCAACTGAGGTATATACCAGAAGAATGGGAACCATTTATTTCCTTTCCTCCTGGACATCAGATTCAGACGAAGACCAGCCGCAGCAGCAGCAGAACCCTGAACAACAGCAGCACCAACTGCAGGAGCAGCAGCAGGAGCGCCAAGCTGCTGCTCACCCACCTGAAGCTGCACAGGCCAGAAGGCGCCAGTGCATGGAAGCCCGTCGGCGCAGGGGATACCCCTCAAACAGGGTCTACAGACAGAGGATCAGCTACCTCAACATGACTGAGCAGCAGTGCCAAAGGAGGCTCAGACTTTCGTGAGAGGTAGTGGGAGACATCTGCGCAATGTTGCAGCTAGACCTGGAGCCCAGAGGAGCAGGTGGACACCCCTTATCAGTGGTCGTCAAAGTCACCACCGCACTCAACTTTTTTGCTTCAGGCTCATTCCAGGGATCAGCAGCAGACATTAGCGGCATCTCCCAAGCGGCCGCACACACTTGCATCATGCAGGTAACCGATGCCCTCTTTGCCATCGTGGACAACCTCATCCATTTCTCCAAGGATCAAGCCAGTTTAACTGCGCATTCAGTTGGGTTTGACAATCTGGCAAGCTTTCCAAGGGTGCAGGGCATCATTGACTGCACACATGTGGCCCTTAAGGCACCCCATCACAATCCAGGTATTTTTGTCAACCACAAGGGCTTCCACTCCGTCAACGTACAGCTGGTGTGTGACAACAAGGAGGACATTTTGCATGTTTGTGCCAAGTACCCTGGCAGTTGCCATGACTCCTTCATCCTGCGCCAGTCTAGTGTGCCTCCGCTCTTCAGTCCACCAGACCAACTTTGTGGATGGCTACTTGGAGACAAGGACTATCCCCTGAAGACGTGGCTAATGATGCCATTGAGGAGCCCATCCAATGAAGCTGAGGAGCGCTACACCTCGAGCCACATTTCCACCAGATCCATAATCGAGCAAACCATCGGCTTGCTGAAGATGCACTTCAGATGCCTGGATAGATCAGGTGGAGCCCTGCAGTACTCAGCAGCCAGGGTCTCCAGAATCATCGTGGTTTGCTGTGCACTTCACAACATGGCACAGCATCATGGCTTGCAGATGCCTGAGGAACAAGTGGCTCATCACATAGCTTCCTCAGATGAGGAGGAGGAGGAGAGCGACAACAACCAGCTTGCAGAGGCACATCAACCAGCACCAGCAGCATGCGAGCACTTTGCTGGCCGGGATGCAAGGCATGCACTCATCTTGGCCAGATTTGCTTAGCCTAGCCAATCAAGCACTTTTGCCTCGCAGCTTCTTACCAGAGCATCGACAATGGCCAAGAACCTACGGTTCCTACCAATCTGACCACCATAATTGTAGTGTATGTACTTTGCAGAAGGAACTATATTCTGCAGCCCCTGTATACTGCAGTACCAGTAGTGACCACCCCTGTATATAAGCCTGTGTAGTAACATTTGCATAGTAGTTCCAGGTTGCCTCCATTCAGTAAAGACCTGTTATAACCAACTCCTGCAGTCCGTGTTTCAATTATACACGGACATAATACTGGCGACGAGCAGATACGAACTTACCTACAGTCTGCACCACCTCATGGGGATCCATCCCTGAAGCAAAGTTATCAGAGGTCGAGGCCAGAAGGAAGAAAGAAACAGAAGAAATGGGCGTCAACCGTGGGCATCCGCCTCTGAGTCAGCGGAGTTGAAGATTTGCAGGAGAGGCTGTCGAGAGCGGGACTTGGTTATCCTGTCAATGGTGCTTCAGTTAATCGGGCTGGTGGCAGGTAGTACACTGATCCTTCCTGGGCTGTGGCGGTCTAGAGCTCGAGCGGGTGGCTTTGCAACGGGGCCGAGCAGCGTTGTCGGGAAGAGGAGAGAGAGAGAGAGGGTGGAGCACACAGGGCGCGGCCGGTGCTACGAAGCCGGGCAGCGTACAGACCCGAGAAAAGGGAGGCAAGAGTCCCGCAGGGTTGTTCCGACGGCGGGGAAAGAATTAAAAAAATTAAATGCGCAGAAAGCCGCGAGGAGCTGCAGTTTGCCACGGGAACCGCGGAGAGCGGCGTTAGCAGCAGCGAGGGGGGAAGTGCGCGAAGACCATAGGGCGTCACCATCAAGGCATAAAACGCCAGCAACAGCGCTAGCAGCAGCGGAGAAGACAGAAAGCGCGGGAGGCGCCATCTTAATCCAGCGGGGAAGAAGGCAAAGCGCGGGAGGTGCCATTTTGTTAAATCGGGGAAGAAGGCAAAGCGCGGGAGGAACCATTTTGGATTTCCAAGATGCCGAAGACTGGCAATATCACTGCCTTCGATAATGCAATAGAAGACTGGACCACGTATGTGGAAAGAGTCAAGGTATATTGCGAGGCAAACGAAGTAGCCGATGAGAAAAAGGCATCGGTACTGCTAAACTTAATGGGCACAAGAACGTACGGCCTATTGCGGGACCTGGTTACTCCAGCCAAACCGAAGGCGAAGAGTTTTAACGAAATTGTTGCTATCCTACAGGAACACCTAAATCCTACACCGCTGCTCATAGCAGAAAGATTTAAATTCCACAGGAGAAATCAGCATAAAGATGAGAGCAATGCTGATTACCTTACGGAACTACGCAAGCTATCAAAGCACTGCCAGTTCGGAGCAGGACTGGCAGGTACCTTACGGGACAAATTTGTCTGTGGACTCCTGAGTGAAGGAACCCAGAAGAGGTTACTCTCAGAGAAAGAGGTGACGCTAGATATGGCTTTCAGTGTGGCAGTATCGTACGAAGCAGCAGCAAGGGGAGCTGCGGAAATACAGCAAAAGCCACAGGAATACGGCACCCACAAAATGACACGGGAATTTGCAAAATGTTATCGCTGCGGCAGAACAAACCATGACCAGAAGGACTGCTGGTCCAAGGACAAAATATGCAGGCAATGCGGAAAGATGGGACACATTGCACGAGTTTGCAGGTCTGGGAAGAAGACCAACGACAACAAAAAGGCTACTAAGGAACCATACAGGAAAGTACAAAAGATGACGGACAGTAGTTCCGAAGACCAGATGAGCGATAGTGAATCCGGGAACAAGAGACTAAGCTGTCGCAAACTTCACAACGTAATCGCAAAAGAGGATCACCGAACCATTTGGGTCACCCTCAAGATAGCAGGGTCCCAAGTCAAAATTGAATTGGATACAGGATCAGCTCTAACCGTCATGAATCGACAAGACTACGAGCGGCTATTCTCACACATACCCTTGAAAGAGACATCCATTGTCTTGAAGACGTATACGGGGCAAAAAGTATACCCCAGAGGAAAAATAAGGGTGCCTGTCGAATACAACGGCAAGGAAAGACAGAAATTTTATCTGTACATACTGCAAGATGGTGGACCACCGTTATTGGGATGTGAATGGATCAGAAAGATAAGTTTAGACTGGCACTCCATTCAGGCACTGACGGTGGCTGGTAAAAAGGATGACGATGTCACTCCTGGACCATTGTCAACAATCTTAGCTAACGCCAAAGAGGTATTTCAACAAGAACTGGGAACTCTTAAAGGTGTAACCGCCTCGATAAAAATAGAAGAGAATGCAATTCCCAAGTTTTTCAAAGCAAGACTGGTACCATATGCAATTCACCCAGCCGTCGAGGCAGAGCTGGAGAATCTGGAGAATGCAGGCATGTTATCTAAGGTAGACTGGAGTGAGTGGGCGACACCCATCGTTCCTGTCATGAAGAAAACGTTAAACAATAAGTCTGAGGAGCCAAGGAAGGTTCGCATCTGTGGGGACTTCAAGGTGACGGTGAACCCAGTCCTTCACACAGTACAATATCCTCTTCCAAGGATAGAAGATATCTTCGCCTCACTATCTGGAGGGAAGCGTTTTACAAAACTTGACCTAGCACAAGCATATTTGCAGATGGAGGTTGAAGAATCCTCTAGGAAGTATCTCACGATAAACACTCACAAAGGTCTTTACCAGTATAATCGACTGGTATTCAGAGTAGCATCAGCTCCGGCGATATGGCAAAGAGCGATGGAACAAGTCCTGCAAGGAATTCCGGGGTCTCAGTGTTACTTGGACGACATCCTAGTGACAGGTGAAGATGACAGTGAACACCTTGCCAACCTAGAGCAGGTGCTCACTAGACTACGTGAACATGGGCTACGGGCCAATCGCCCCAAGTGCGAGTTTTTTAAGAAACAGATATCGTATTGTGGCCACGTGATTGATGAAGAGGGGTTACATAAGTTCCCTGACAAAATTGAAGCGGTAGTTAAGGCTCCAGCACCTGAAAATGTGTCACAACTGAGGTCATTCCTCGGATTGGTGAATTACTACCATAAGTTTTTGCCGAATTTGTCCACAATTCTGCATCCACTGAACGCCCTACTACAAACGGGAGTAGCATGGAAATGGAGCGATGAATGTAAGCGGGCCTTTCAGAAGAGTAAGGATCTAATCACTTCAAGAGAAGCATTGGCTCACTACAACCCATCACTACCGATAAGACTGGCATGTGATGCGTCTCCCTACGGCATTGGGGCGGTACTGTCACATAAATTCCTTGATGGTTCAGAGAGGCCGATAGCTTTTGCGTCACGCTCGTTAACTTCAGCCAAGCGTAACTACGCCCAGATTGACAGAGAGGCCCTCAGCCTGGTGTGGGGGGTGAAGAAGTTCTATCACTACCTGCACGGTCAGAAATTTACTCTACTTACTGATCATCAACCCCTTGTCTCCATTTTCAACCCTCAGAAGGGCGTACCGATAATGACAGCACAACGGCTACAGAGGTGGTCCCTTTTCCTAGGGGCACACCAATATGACATCGAGGACAAAGGAACTAAACAGCATGGGAATGCTGATGGATTGTCGCGCCTACCGTTGCCGACGGTGGAAGAAGAACTTGCAGTGGATCCAGTGGAGATATTCCACTCGACCATAGTCGAATGTCTCCCTGTGACGAATGCAAACATAGAAAAGGAAACACGATATGACCCGACGCTCTCCTGGGTCTATGATTTAATGGTGAAGGGATGGCCAGCACATGGCGAACCACTGCTGCCAGCATTCTCGCCGAGAAGAGAACAGCTGTCAGTGTGCAGAGGAACTTTGATGTGTGGATCCAGAGTAGTAATTCCACCCAAATTGAAGGATAGAGTGCTCAATGAGCTTCATGAGGGTCATCTGGGAGGGGTAAAAATGAAGAACTTAGCCAGAGCATTTGTGTGGTGGCCGGGAATCGATAGAGAAATCAAAGAGATGACCAAGAGCTGTACAGGATGCCAGAAGGTCCAAAACGCCCCACCACAAACCCCTCTACATCCATGGGAGTGGCCCTCATCTCCATGGCAAAGGGTGCACATTGATTTTGCTGGTCCATTTATGGACTCGATGTTTTTAATTGCAGTGGATGCACATTCAAAGTGGCCAGAGGTAATAAAAATGTCCTCAACCACCACAGAAAAAACTATCACAGTCTTACAAACCATATTCGCCAGGAATGGGCTGCCTGAACAGATTTGCTCCGACAATGGACCACAGTTTGTGTCTGAAGAGTTCCGGAGGTTCTTAAAGAACAATGATGTTAAGCATTACACATCCGCCCCATATCATCCAGCCACTAATGGATTGGCCGAGAGGTTCGTTCAAACATTCAAGAAGGCTATCAAGGCAATGTGTAATGAAGATATACCCCTACAGCACAAGGTGGATAACTTCTTGTTTGCCTACCGGAATGTGACACATGCGGTTACCAACCAAACTCCAGCCATGATGTTCTTCAATCGAAGACTACGATGCCACTTGGATTTTGGTTAAGCCAAACATCAGAAGAGATGTGGAGAACAGGCAGTTTCAGAATATGAATGAAAGGCCGACCAGGAGTTTTAAGATAGGTCAACCAGTTTTGGCCCGGGACTACCGCACAGAGAAATGGCAGCCAGGAACGATCTGTACACGGCAAGGACCACTAATGTATACCGTGGACGTTGGAGAGAGTATTGTAAGACGCCATGCTGACCAGATTCTAGAGTCACTGGGAAACGTCAACTCCACACCACGATCTGATACACCTGGCGATGAAACCAAAGTACCAATTGCATCTACCTCAGAATCGGTGATATTGGAAGCAGACGAACCAAACAACGACATTGATCCTGACTCAACGTTGCCAGAAGAACCTGATACCCCAAAGAGGCGTTATCCAGACAGAATCAGGAAGCCTCCTCAAAGACTGAACTTATAATTGCTTAACTTCAACTAATGTATCTCGCAACTGTAATTGTAAAAATGTTATTTCATTGTTCATTGAATGTTATGTACTGTTTAGCTAAAAGGGGAGGAATTGTAGTGTATGTACTTTGCAGAAGGAACTATATTCTGCAGTCCCTGTATACTGCAGTACCAGTAGTGACCACCCCTGTCTATAAGCCTGTGTAGTAACATTTGCATAGTAGTTCCAGGTTGCCTCCATTCAGTAAAGACCTGTTATAACCAACTCCTGCAGTCCGTGTCTCAATTATACACGGACATAATAATACTGGCAATTGCAAGTCATCCTAAGCTCTCAATGTGGAAGCCCCATTAGTGATATGACACACACCGCAACTGCAACAGTTGACATCAGAATTTTTAATGACAATAACCAACTGATGGATTTTTAACAATAAACATAACATTTCACCCAAGTGGCTACCCTTGTGACTACTTGTGCATTATCTTCCTCTTACGCATGCTCCTACGTGATGCTTCCCCTGTGGCTTCAGCAGATGTGGAGGCCCCTTGCTCACTTTCTTGCTGCTCCTGTCTCGACAGCTTTGGTGGGCATCCTCTCGGATTGCGAACCTGTGAGGGCTCGGCAAAAGTCTGCTGCTCCTGCGGCTGTAAAGGGGTTGAGACGCAGATCTCAGTAGGGTTGGGACTCTGGTGGGGCTCTGACTGAGGGCTGGGCAGTGGCATGGTCATGTGAGGAGCCCCCGCTTCCTTGTTGCATGCCACCAGCATCCCTCTCATGGGTCAGCCCCACTTCAGAGCTAGCAAGTGGCTTGACAGCACCTTGCTGCAATTCAGGGGGGCCATGAGGACCTGTTTCTGTACTGGAAGTCCTACTCCCGAGGACTTGCCTGAAGGCCTGGTTTGTTTGCTCAAGAGCTGACCATCGCTCCTCAAGAGATGTCAGTCTATTCTGAACAACGAGCATGTTTTCCATACCCTGGCGATTAAGCTTCTCCATGGACGTAGCCATCCTCGACTCTACCGTAGCCATCCTCTCCTCTTCAGTAGCCAGCCTTACCATGGAGGTAGCCATCCTTTCCACGGAGGTTGCCATCCTTTCTGTGGTGATGCGTTCATGCACCAACACCTCCACAAAGGCTCTGCTCATGTTAGCAATGGACTCCTCCATTCGCTCCACATTCGCAGTGAACCTGAAGACAAAACCTGCCAGAGAATCCTGCACCTCTTCCTAGAGTTCCAGCACCGCTCTTCTTCTGGATGGACCCGGAAGCAGAGGATCAACATGCAGCTGGGCTGAGTTGGCAGAGTCCAGCGCCCTCCGACTAGGACTCTCCACTGCTGTCCCTGTCTCCACCATCTGCTGATGCTCACTTGTGAGCTGTGATACACCAGGTGACAACACTGCACTATCTCGCGAAGGTACTACCAAGGTGTGAGTGTCTGCGCTGGTGCTCGGTGCGCTGAATACTGCTGACGCGCGCCCTCAGAGGTTGTAGCTTCCTCTGAGCAGTCTGGAGGCTCAGGCTGTTCCTCCTGGATAGTGGGGACGGGGGATTCCGATGGTCCTGTGGGGGAGTAAAGGAAAGAGTCAGAGATGTGAGGCCAAGGTTACATGCATATTGAATATAGCAGATGATCAAAAGTCAATCTGTTAGAGCATCAGAATCATTATCAGTGACTCATGCAATGTCAATGAGAGAGATGATAAACTATTCTGTCACCAGCTTGCTGTGATGCACCCATCTGTCCTTCCCCCACTTGCGCATCCTCCTCCACTCCCACGATCTCCACGGCCACCTCCTCCCAGGGGGTGAGCTGGACTACTGAGGGTGGCCTTCCTCCTGTCCTCGCTTTTTCCCTCTTATTGTGAGTTCTCTTTTCCTGCAATGAGGGAGACAAGTGGAGTTTGAGTGAGAATGAAGGAGTGAGTGCAGAGAATCCATATCATTGATGGTTAGAAGGAGACAAAGATGGAGTAAGGTGGCAAGACCAAGGGACCTCTCTGTGTGCTGTAAGTTGTTTTCATAGCATCACAGCGACAGGGAATGTGAGGGCTGCATAGTCAAATAGTTAGGTGAATGTGACCACAGAGAGGGAATGGGTAAGGGTGCAGGGATGTCAGTGTCAAGTGGGATGTGGAGGAAGAGGCTGAGTGCTGGTGAGGAGAGGCAATGGGGATCATGAGTTCATGGCTGATCATCCATTTTCAGTACCCTGTCCCTGCTTTCTCCCCATATCCCTTGATCCCTTTAGCCTTAAGAAATATATCTAACTCCTTCTTGAATATATTTAATGAATTGGCCTCAACTGCCTTCTGTGGTAGAGAATTCCACAGGTTCACCACTCTCTGGGTGAAGAAATTCCTCCTCATCTCAGTCCTAAATGGCTTACCCCTTATCCTTAGACTGTGACCACTGGTTCGAGACTCCCCCACCATCGGGAACATCCTTCCTGCATTTAGTCTGTCTAGTCCTGTTAGAATTTTATAAGTTTCAATGAGAGCCCCTCTCATTCTTCTAAACTCTACCGAATACAAGCCCAATCGACCCAATCTCTCTTCATATGTCATTCCTGCCTTCCCAGGTATCAGTCTGGTGAATCTTCGCTGCACTCTCTCCATGGCAAGAACATCCTTCCTCAGATAAGGTGAACAAAACTGCACACAATACTCAAGGTGTGGTCTCACCAAGGCCCTGTACAACTGCAGCAAGACATCCTTGCTCCTGTACTCGAATCCTCTTGCTATGAAGGCCAACATACCATTTGCCTTCTTAACCGTCTGCTGCACTTGCATGCTTACCTTCAGCGACTAGTGCACAAGGACATCCAGGTTTCATTGCACTTCCCCTTTTCCCTATCTATTGCCGTTCAGACAATAATCTGCCTTCCTGTTATTGCCAGCAAAGTGGATAACCTCGCATTTATCCACATTATACTGCATCTGCCATGCATCTGCCCAATCACCCAACCTGTCCAAATCATACTGGATTTTCTCTGCATCCTCCTCACAGCGCACACACCCACTCAGCTTTGTGTCATCTGCAAACTTGGAGATACTACATCTAGTTCCCTCGTCTAGATCATTAATATATATTGTGAATAGCTAGGGTCCAAGGACCGATCCCTGCGGTACCCCACTAGTCACTGCCTGCCACTCGGGAAAAGACCCGTTTATTCCAACTCTTTGCTTTCTGTCTGCCAATCAGTTCTCTATCCAAGTCAAATCCTATGTGCCTTAACTTTACATGCTAATCTCTTATGCGGGACCTTATCGAAAGCCTTTTGAAAGTCCAAATACACCACATCCGCTGGTTCTCCCTTATCTATTCTACCAGTTACATCCTCAAAAAATTCCAGTAGATTAGTCAAGCATGATTTACCTTTTGTAAATCCATGTTGACTTTGTCCGATCCTGTCACTCTTTTCCAAGTGCTCTGCTATTACATCGTTTATAATGGACTCCAGCATTATCCCCAATACCGATGTCAGGCTTACCGCTCTATAATTCCCCCTTTTCTCTCTACCACCTTTTTTAAATAGTGGGGTTACATTAGCTACCCTGCAATCCATGAGGGCTGTTCCAGAGTCTATAGAATTTTGAAAGATGACCAGCAATGGATCTACTATTTCTAGGACCACTTCCTTAAGTATCCTAGGATGTAGACCATCAAGCCCTGGGGATTATTGGCCTTCAATCCCATCACTTTCCGTAAGACCACTTCCCTACAAATACAGATTTCATTCAGTTCCTCCCTCTCATTAGACCCTATGTTCCCTGACATCTCTGGGAGGTTATTTGTGTCCTCCTTTGTGAAGACAGAACCAATGTATGTATTTAAATGGGTCTGCCATTTCTTTGTTCCCTTTTATAAATTCTCCTGATTCTGACTGCAAGGGACCTACGCTTGACTTCACCAATCTTTTTCTCTTCACATATCTATAAAAGCTTTTACAGTCAGTTTTTATGTTCCCTGCAAGCTTACTCTCAGACTCTACATTCCCCCTCTTAATTAATCCCTTTTTCCTCCTTTGCTGAATCCTAAACTGCTCCCAATCCTCAGGTTTGCTGCTTTTTCTGGCCAATTTATATGTCCCCACCTTGGATCTTATGCTATCCCTAATTTCCCTTGTTAGCCACGGTTGAGTCACATTTTTTGTTTTATTTTTGTGCCAAACAGGGATGAACAAATTCTATCGTTCATCCATGCGATCTTTAAATGTTTGCCATTACCTATCCACTGTCAACCCTTTAAGTAACATTCCCCAAACCATCCTAGCCAACCCCCGCCTCATACCATCATAGTTTCCATTACTTAAATTCAGGACCCTAGTCTCTGAGTCAACTACTTCACTCTCCATCTTAATGAAGAATTCTATCATATTATGATCGCTCCTCCCCAAAGGGCCTCGCCCAACAAGATTGCTAATTAATGCTTTCTCATTACATAATACCCAGTCTAAGATGGCTTGATCTCCAGTTGGTTCCTCGACATATTGGTCCAGGAAATCATCCTGTATACACTCTAGGAATTCCTCCTCCACCGTATTGTTACTAATTTGGTTAGCCCAATCTATATGTAGATTAAAGTCACCCATGATAACTGCTGTGCCCACATTGCATGCATCTCTAATTTCCCCTTTAATGCCATCCCCAACCTCAGCATTAATGTTTGGGGGTCTGTATACAACTACCACTAACGTTTTCTGCCCCTCGGTATTTCTCAGCTCCAGCCATACAGATTCCACATCATCAGAGCTAATATCCTTCCTTACTATTGTGTTAATCTCCTCTTTAACCAGCAATGCTACCCCACCGCCTTTTCCTTTTTGCCTGTCTTTCCTGAATATTGAATACCGCTGGATGTTGAATTCCCAGCCTTGGTCACCCTGGAGCCATGTCTCCGTAATCCCAATTATATCATATCCGTTTACATCTATTTGCACAGCTAATTCATCCACCTTATTAGAAATGCTAATCGCATTAAGACACAAAGCCTTCAAGCTTGTTTTTTTAACACTCTTAGTCCTTTTAGAATTATTATTTACTGTGGCCCTGTTTGATTTACACACTTGATTTCATCACTGGAGTCACTTTTGCGGCTGCAGAAACACCTATCTATTCCCATTACAATAGAATCCCCTATCACTGTAGCTCTCCAGCTCTTTTTCTTCCCTTCCTGTGCAGCAGGACCACCCATGGTGCCAGGAAGTTGGCTGCTGCTGCCTTCCCCCGATAAGCCATCCCCCCAACAATATCCAAAGTGGTATATCTGTTTGAGAGGGGGATGGCCACAGGGGACCCCTGCACTACCTGCCTGCACCTACTACTCTTCCTGGCAGTCACCCATTCCCTTCCTGCCTGTGCAGCCTTTACCTGCAGTGTGACCAACTGATTAAACTTGATATCCACGATGTCCACAGCATCTCGAATGCTCCAGTATGTATCCATTCGCAGCTCCAGCATCGCAATGCGGTCTGTCAGTAGCTGCTGCTGGATACACTTCCTGCACACATGGTCATCAAGGACACAGGAAGTGTCCCTGATTTCCCATAGTTTCAAGGTAAGGGGCAGGAGGTTTACAGGGGATTTGTGGAAAAACTGTTTCATCCAGAGGGTGGTTGGAATCTGGAACTCACTGCCTGAAAGGGTGGTAGAGGCAGGAATCCTCACAACATTCAAGAAGCATTTAGATGAGCATTTAGATGAGCACTTGAAATGCCATAGCATACAAGGCTATGGACCAAGTGCTGGAAAATGGAATTAGAATAGACAGGGCGTGATGGCCAGCGTGGACACGATGGGCCGAAGGGCCTCTTTCTGTGCTGTATAACTCTATGACTCTATGAGTTCTCTGTCGTCCTGGCCACTGTCTATCCCTCAATGCACATTACTAAAAAACAAAGTATCTGGCCATTTATGTCACTGCTGTTTGAGGGAATTTGCTGTGTGCAAACTGGCTGCCGAGTTTCCTTACATTACGAGTACATACAAACATATGAAAAGACAAGCAGGAAAATCCCACCTGGTCCATCAAGCCTGTCCCAAACCATCAGGATGTAACTAAGCATCATGATTCCTAGTTTACCTCCCCCCCCCATGTATAATCATATAATCTGCTGGGAGAGGCGATAATCCAGATTTTTAAAAATGGTCAAAATGAGTTCCAGGAGATCACAGTGACCATGAGGTACATAGACAACATCCCACTTACCTTTCGTACACAGTTGCATTAGCCACAGCAAGGAACCCATCCAGATCCTTTTACAACTGTTGTAGCAAATTCCCACTCCGCACCTCATTGGTAATTTGTTTATTTTTTATTCATTCACGCAATGTGGGCACCGTTGGCAAGGCTGGCAGTTATTGCCCATCCCTAATGCTTGAACTGCTGCAGTCCATGTGGTGAAGGTACTCCCACATTGCAGTTAGGTAAGGAGTTCCAGGATTTTGATCCAGCGACGATGAAGGAACAACGATATATTTCCAAGTCAGGATGGTGTGTGACTTGGGGAACTTGGAGGTGGTGATGTTCCCATGCACCTGCTGCCCTTGAATTTATAAGTGGTAGAGATCGCGGGTTTGGGAGTTGCTGTCAAAGAAGCCTTGGCGAGTTGCTGCAGTGAATCTTGTAGATGGTACACACTGCAGCCACGGTGCGCTGGTGGTGGAGGGAGTGAATGTTTAAGGTGGTGGATGGGGTGCCAATCAAGAGGGTTGCTTTGTCCTGGATGTGTTGAGCTTCTTGAGTTTTGTTGGAGCTGCGCTCACTCAGGCAAGTGGAGAGTATTCCATCACACTTCTTACTTGTGCCTTGTAGATGGTGGAAAGGCTTTGGGGAGTCAGGAGGTGAGACACCCGCCACAGATTACCCAGCCTCTGACCTGCTCTTGTAGCCACAGTTATTTTGTAGCTGGTCCAGTTAAGTTTATGGTCAATGGTGGCCCCCAGGATGTTGATGTCAGGGGATTCAGCAATAGTAATGACGTTGAATGTCAAGGGGAGTTGGTGGGACTCTCTCTTGGAGTTGGTCATTGCCTGGCACCTGTGTGGCACAACTGTTACTTGTTCTTTCAAGTGTTGACAACCCTCTATGCAAAGAAAAACCTCCTGCCATTTAATGTAGTTCTATGCTTGCATAGCTTATACGCATGCACCCCTGTTTACCCTAACCTATCTAGTTTTTTCACCTCATGCACTATAACGCCTAGGGGGAGAAATTCATGTGGCTTGTGCCACATGTTAGTGCCACGAGATGGTGCTAAAATGCCGCTGAGTCCTCTAATGCCACCTGATGCGGGTTCCCACACCACATACCAAATCAGTCTTGCTGGTAGTGCTGCTGGTAAACTAGCTCACCTGGGAGATTGTAATCACGGAGATCATGATGTCAGTGTGTGTGCCACACTCACTTGACGCCAGATCTCCCAACTTCATTTTAGCCATTGAACTTACCGACTGGAGAAAGCAATGACAGGTAGAGGTGGCGTGCAGCAGCAGGACGCTATTTAAAAGGATCATCGCCAATCACTCGGACCTGAGAGGGTTTTGCAGTTTGAGTGGCTGTGTGCTACTTCCGGCTACTGCAAGAGTTTTCCTTTGTCATTTCAAGGTTCTTTAGTATCAGGGAGTGTTCTGGCAAGTACAAAACTCCCTCATTATTTTTGAAGTGCTTCAAAAGCAACACTTGCTAAAAATCATGGGGGCTGTACTGGCAGTCAACCTCTCCCTCCAGGAACGAAGGCAGCGAGAATGATGGGAACATGTATGCAGAGGGAGGAGGAGGAGGTTAATTTGTTTTCTCAACGGGAGGCCTTAACCACACTAGGGTCTTCCAACAGCACTTCTCCTACCTTCAATTAAGTGAGGAGCAGTGCTTTAGGAGGCTTTGCTTCACCAAGGAGGTGGTCACCGAACTCTGCCAGCTCCTGCAACCAGGCCTCCAGCCTCAGACCAGGCCGACCACGGCTCTCCCAGTGGCAGTCAAAATCATGGTGGCCCTCAATTTCTTCGCCAGTGGCTCCTTCCAGTCTGCAGCAGGAGACATGACTAACATTTTGCAGTTTGCCGTCCATCCTAAATCAGAGGGCACTGAGGCTCTCCACAGTAGGAGAAGGGATTACATTGGCTTCCCGATCACCAGAGAGAAGCAGGATGAGCTTTTCCAGGATAGTGGGCTTCCCCATGGTGCAGAGTGCCATCAACTGCACCCACGTGGCTTTGCAGCCACCGTGTAACAATCCTGAGATCTTCTGTAACCGCAAAGGCAACCACTCACATAATGTGCAGTTGGTGTGCGACCACACACAGTGAATCCTCAATGTCAATGCCCGCTTTCCTGGCAGCAGCCACGATGCCTTCATGCTGCGCCAGACCGGTGTGCCAGCACTCTTCCAGCCACCACGTCAAACTTGAGGGTGGCTGCTCGGAGACAAGGGCTATCCGCTCTCCACCTGGCTGATGACTCCCCTTCGCAACCCCAACTCTCGTGCCCAGCACTCATATAATGAGCCACGCTGTCACCAGGAACATCATTGAGCAGACCATCGGCCTGCTGAAGCAACGGTTCCACTGCCTTGACCGTTTGGGAGGCGCGCTCCAGCACTCGGCTGAGCAGGTGTCCCATTTTGTGGTGGTCTGCTTCACAACTTGGCCATCATGAGGGCACAGCCCTTGCCAGCAGGGACTGCGGGACCACCTCAGGAGGAGGATGAGGCAGAGGAGGATGAGGATGAGGATGAGGAGGAAGAGGACGAGGAGGAAGAGGACAAGGAGGAGGAGGAGGAAGAGGAGGAGGAACAGGAGGGAGGGAGGAGGCAGCGAGACAATTGGCCTTTTAGACGGGCTGTCTGTGACCGGCTCATCAGACTGCGATTCGAATGAATGAGACCCCAGATCGCTGTAGCTCACCACATCCCCATCATACAATCCCTGTCTCAAGCCATATCACAGCATCCTCCTGGGCACAAAGAGAGAGGGACCACAAAATATTGCAAACAGCATTAATAAATTTATCTATAAACATATCACACATATCACATGAATTCTAATAATTAATGACCCTTGTGTCTGCTGTAGTTGAATAGCTGTCCATTGTGTGCAAGGTGTGAGATGTGGGTGTGAGTGTTGCTAGGTCGAGATTGTTGGTGGGTGAGTGCTGGGGGTGTGGTACATTGAGCAGTGTGTGAAGCTTGTGGTACAGTGTGAAGCTGGTGGTATGTAGCATTTGGTGAATCCTTCAATCACCCTGACCACCCGTGTGAGCTCGTTAAACTTCCTCCTGCACTGGGTGTGGGACCTGGGGACAACAATGCTGCCCGTGCCATGGTGTGCCACCTCCCTCCACATAGTCCGGCAGACTTGTGGCGAGGGCCTCTTGCCAGTTGACGGGTACAGGACTGCCCGACTTCTCTCTACCGCTAAAACCAGTGCCTCCAAAGCTTCCTCGGAAAACCTCCGGTCTCTTTCCTTGGGGCAGCGATCTGCCATCAGAATTTGTTGATAAGTGTTCCTTCTCTTTGTCCTTCTTCTTATCGTTGTTGAGGCAGCTGCACACCCAACAATGCTGAGAATGAGGTGCTGCAGCATCAAAGGACCTCCCCTTTAAGCAGTGTAAAAAGCCAGTGGAAATCATTACTTGTGTTTAGACTACACCCGATATTGGTCCATCTTTTTAGTGTAACATCAATGAGCTTGGGTTTTTAGACTAGAATCACGACTGCAATCATTTTAATGAGGAATGAGGACGAATTTTGCGTGCAGCCTAGACAATTTTCAAATGGCGCTACTTAACCATTTTTAGTCTAAGCACCGCCCATTCCTTGGCTATAATGAATTTCGTGTAAACATTGGTTTAGCAAATGGTTTTAAATAAGAGTAGACTGTACTTAAACAATTTATGCATTTAAATGCAAAGGGACAATACTTCAGAATCGAGCGCAGGTCTCCCAAGATTATAATCTTATTCCCTGTATAATCTTTAAAACTGACTTCTACATATCTGCTATATTAGAAACATGTCAACAAATACTAGTTCAGAATATACTCCATTTTGGTGTTAGTACTGTGCTGGTCACCCACACAAATAACACGACAACAATGGCTGACTTCCTGCTTGCTAAAGGAATTCTGGTTGGGATCCCATGAAGCTTATTGATTGGCACAATGAGAATATATTTAACAAATTACTTTGCACTGATGCACAGAGTCCTAAAAGTTAAAGATACAGGATGAATCTTTATCTCGATCTCTGTAACCTCCTCCAGCCCTTTAACCCTCTGATAACTCTGCGTTCCTCCATTTCTAGCCTCTTATGCACCCCCAACTTCCTTCGCCCCACCATTGGCAGTCATGCCTTCAGCAGCCTAGGCCCTAAGCCCTGGAATTCCCTCCCTAAACTTCTCCGCCTCTCAACATCTTTCTTTAAGATGCTCCTTAAAACCTACCTCTTTATGTGGCTCGGTGTTATATTGTATCTGAAAACGCTGCTTTGAAGCACCTTGGGGCCCCTTTACCCATCGCATCAAGATCATATTGTAGTCTTTTCTTTTCTCATCTAACACGAGCACAGATCTTCATGTGTCGACAAACTTGCGGACATTACCTGTGACACCATCACCCAGATCATTGATGTAGATCGTGAAGAACAGCAGTCCCAACACTGATCTCTCCCTCCCCGCGATCTGACCCTCCTTGCGATCTCTCCCTCACTCCCTGCCGCTGATGAAAGCAAATTCAATCTTCCTGTGGTAGAAAAAGAATAGCTTAAGTACTTAATTTAAAGAAAGTGCCATAGTTTTAGCATGAGACTCAGAAACAGCGGAAGCACACGTTATACTACATTGGATTTCGACGGGCGCTGTTCATGCTGTTAGATAATAACCTTATCTTGTAAGTTTCCCCAGGTTGATTTCTTCTAACAGTGCAATGGGATTTTTACGTTTACCTGAGAGGGCAGACAGGGCCTTGGTTAAACATCTCATCTGAAAGATGGCACCTCTGACAGTTCTACAGTACTGCACTGTCAGTGTGGATTGTGCACTCCGGTCTTTGGACTGTGGCGTGAAACCATAACGTCCTGACTCAGAACTGAGCGTGCTACCACTGAGCCACGGCTGACTTCAAATGGAAAGAAAATCAGGAGGGTTCTATAAAGAGCGGTCTCTCCACTCTGCCAGATTACTGCCACAGGCGGTGGACGGAACTCTACCCTTCACATGCATTATCCTTTTACTTGACTGCGTAGCAATAATCACTGCACTTCAAAGGTGGTTCATTGTGTGAAACACTTTGAGACCTGATAACGCATTATATAACCACAAGTGTTATTAATAATAAATGTTACCTGAAGCTAAACATGGATTGATACTGAATTGGATTGCCCGATCGAGCACTTCCTGTGAGTGCTGCTCCTTGCTGGTTGCACCCTGCTGTTTCCATTGTTAGTTAATAATGTAAGTATTTAATAAAGATGCGATAAAATGAACTGCGGATTTTTTTTCAAAAAAGAAAGGCCGTAACGTAGTTAGCCTACTGTTGTACCTCACACAGCAAAGCTAAAATGACAGGCCGAGCAAAGAATGAGGATTATCCTTTATTTCCCATCTCCCCCAACGAAACAGGTTCTTTTTTCTCCGTGTGCTGGACATATATTCGCACTTAAGTAATTTGCTCCATTAGTAGATTGTAAAGAAGTTGTCAAAGAGAAAGTTAAAGGCTCTATTTTCTCACCAACTCAATAAAACATTTATTTCCCTATAAAATGGCAAGCTGAAAGCAGATTTTACATTTAAATTGCTTCCTACCCTGCAGGTGAATGTCAATGGCCCAGTAATTCAGGTCCCAACGCGTGAGTAAGCACCATGTACTCACGCGTGGGCCCGATGGAAGTGTCGGTTTTCAGCATGCACAGCGCATGTGCGGAAAACCGGCATTTCCTTTCCTCTGAACCAAGGGGTTCAGAGGTCGAACGCGTGCGCGCAGGAGTCTGCGCGTGCGCGCTGAAATTCCTTTTTTTTTAAAGGTTTGCCCGTGCGTGAAGGCCTCAACTTTTTACGAATGAAAAAAGCAGACGTAAGGACTTAGTTTTAAAAGGTAAGTGGCCTAATAATTAAAGTTAGAATTTTTTTTCCACAGGTTTATTATTTTTAAAGACTTTACAGTATTTTTAGACCCGATTTGTTAAAAAATTATTTTTTTCAAAAATTTGAATAATTGTTTAAATTAGTTTTTTACAGTTATTAATAGTTCATTTAGTTAGTGGGATTTTTTTTTAACTTTTATTTGAAGTTTAAGTACTGTTTTGGGCACCCGGCGTTTTCATGAGGTTGACAGTTCTTACTATCAAACTCATGAATGAACTTTTGCAACCTCCGATTGGTTGCCCAGTGCTCACGTGATCCCAGCCGGCTCATCGAACTAACTACGCCGCTGGATCACGCAAGCACAGCGCGCCGGGAGCTGAACCGGGCCACTGACAGGAAATCCATGCAGGGCCAGGCTTCAACTGTCGGCGCGCTATGTAAGTGTAGGTCAAGGGCTTGCAGCCGCGGGAAGCCCCCGACACCAATTTCTGGGCCAATGTTTTTTTGGAAGCCACAGTTATGTCAAAGCACAGTTATTTAATTCCTAGATTTTATGTCCTATTTGTACTTTCAACCTCACAGGTCAGGATTTCCCAAACCGAATATTGTTCATGTGGTTATACATCATGAGCTGGCCGCATACATTCTACCTTTAATTGCTATCCTAACATCATAAGCAATTTTTCCTCGGTTAGGATAGGAGCGGACTCTCAGTCAGGCTGGGGCGGCACAACCTTGTCTTGATCCATATGAAGACCAGCTTATATGTGTGAGTGAACACACTTCATTTTGAATATCTGATTCGGTTCAACCCGCTCGGAGTTCCAGGGCATTGAATTTGATAAGAGATTGGGACCATTCGAAGTCAATATAATACAACTCAGAAGTGGGCACAGCTCCATCTTTTAAGCTTTACAGATTTTAGAAGTATTGAAAATATAGAAATCCGTATTTTATAAATCTAGCATTTGAACTGTACCAATTGCTTCCCAACCTCAGTGCTGCTTCAATGGATTTCTATTACTGAATGTGAGATGGCAAAAAGAAAATGTCCATGAAGATAGTATACAAAAACACATTATATGTCCTTTATATAAAAAAGACCATGCAGTTCCATGCTGTATTAAATGTCTATCTCTGTTAAAGGCAGAGATGTCTTCTTTCCCTTTCTTGCTTCACTGATAATATTAAATGAGATTCCCCTGTCTAAAACCATTACTATTTACAATGGTTTAACTCAGCCCACAACAAGGCCTAGTTTCCTGAACGGCTAATTTTTTTTTTTTTTACCCTGGCAAAACCTGTCCATGTTACTGAACAAGCAATGAGAATATTTCAGTTTTGGCAGGTCGTGCTTTAAGTATAATATTGTAACTCACTTTCTCATCCCACATTGCCACCTGCTCAACACCACTGCAATTTCCTGAGGTAAAGGTCTGGAGGGTTCTCAGGTTGTGAGAGAATTTGTTAGGCCGTTTCAATTACAAACGCTACAGTATTGAATGTGCATGTCAATCCAGCGGGATTTTGAACTCAGCCTGATTTCCGTTGTATGGTACAGCACTGCATTGGCATCCACTTCAGCATGGCCCAGAAATTCGGGTCGGGGGCTTCCCGCGGGTGCAAGCCCCCGACCTGCACTTACCTTGCGCGCCGGCAGTTGAGCTGTGGGCCCCCGTGGAATTCCGATCTGGGGCCTGGCTCAGCTGTCGGCGCACAGTGCTTGCGTGTCCCAGGGGCGTAGTTAGTTTGATGCGTCCCCTGGGATCACGTGGGCCATGGGCAGCCAATCGGCGCAGGGAAAAGCCCATTCATAAGTAGTGACAGGAAGGCCTGTCAAAACTTATAAATACTACGGCCCCAAAATAGTAGTAAATCTTCAAATAAATTTTTAAAAATCATCACAATTTTTAAATAAACTATAAATTACATTAAATAACTATTTTAAACAATAATTTAAATTTTTGGAAAAAATAATTTTATATTCTAACGGGGCTAAAAATAAACTTACCTTGCTTTAAAGTATTTAAAAATAATAAACCTGTGGAAAAAATGTTTAAATTTTAATTAATTGACCACTTACCTTTTAAAATGCAGGCCTTACGCCTGGTTTTTACATTTCTAAAATCTAAAGAATTACCCTCACGGAAAAACCTGTAAAAAAAACGTAAGTTCAAAGCACACGCACAGACTCCCGCGCGCACGCGTTCGACCTCTGAACCCCCTTCGTTCAGAGGAAGGGAAGTGCCGGTTTCCCGCGCATGCGCAGTGCATGCAAGAAACCGGCACTTCCATCGGGCCCACGTGTGAGTACCCCGTGCGTACTCACCCGTGGAGACCCGAATTTCTGGGCCTATATAATTTTTCCATTGTCAACAAGAAAAGGAAGTGATCATCAAAATAATGAAAAAGAAAGAAAGACTGGCATTTGTACAGCTCCTTTCACAACCTCAGGACATCCCAAAGTGCTTTACAGCCAATGAAGTACTTTTGGAAGTCTAGTCACGGTTGTAATAACAACAACAACTTGTATTTATATAGTGCCTTTAACATGGTAAAACGTCCCAAGACAAAAAAATTGACACTGATCCACATAAGGATAAATTAGGGCAGGTGACCAAAAGCTTGGTCAAAGAGATAGGTTTTAAGGAGCGTCTTAAAGGAGGAAAGAGAGGTAGAGAGGCGGAGAGGTTTAGGCAGAGAATTCCAGAGCTTAGGTCCTAGGCAGCAGAAGACACGGCCACCAAAAAATGTGTGATTATAATCAGGGATGCTCAAGAGGGCAGAATTAGAGGAGCGCTGATATCTTGGGGGGGGCGGGGGTATTGTGGGGCTGAAGGAGTTTACAGAGATAGGGAGGGGCGAGGCCATGGAGGGATTTGAAAACAAGGATGAGAATTTTGAAATCGAGGCGCTGCTTAACCAGGAGCCAATGTAGGTCAGCGAGCACAGGGGTGATGGGCTAACGGGACTTGGTGAGAGTTAGGACACGGGCAGCCGAGTTTTGGATGACCTCAAGTTTACGTAGGGTGGAATGTGGGAGGCCAGGCAGGAGTGCGTTGGAATAGTCAAGTCTAGAGGTAACAAAGGCATGGATGTAGGAAACGTGGCATCCAATTTACGCACAGCAAGCTCTCACAAACAGCAATGAGATAAATACATAGATACATAGAGATACATAGAGATAGGAACAGGAGTAGGCCATTCGGCCCTTCGAGCCTGCTCCGCCATTCAATGAGATCATGGCTGATCTTACCAGTTCAGTACCCCGTCCCCGCCTTTTCTCCGTACCCCTTAATCCCCTTAGCCTTCAGAAATATATCCAATTCTCTCTTGAAAATATTTATTGAATTAGCCTTCACAGCCCTCTGTGGCAGGGAATTCCACAGGCTCACCACTCTTTGAGTGAAGAAATTCTTCCTCATCTCTGTTTTAAATGATTTGCCCGCTATTTTTAGACTGTGGCCCCTGGTTCTGTGCTCCCCGGCCATTGGAAACATTCTCTCTGAATTCAGCCTGTCCAGGCCTGCCATAATTTTATATGTTTCGATGAGATCCCATGGGATCGAGTTGGAATGCCAGAATTACACTCCGCCTAATATTATTCCTCATTGACTTCAGTTTCCCACTGGATAGTTTAGGTTAAAATTTCCCCCACTTGTGTTTCTTTAAATAAATATATAACGACGTTTGAAAGCCTTTGATATAGTATGTTCTGGTCAATATTTATCCCTGATACCTGGGATGGCAGGAATGATGTATGAAGAGAGATTGGGTCGATTAGGCTTATATTCACTAGAGTTTAGAAGAATGAGAGTGGACCTCATTGAAACTTATAAAATTCTGACAGGACTAGACAGACTAGATGCAGGAAGGATGTTCCCGATGGCAGGAGAGTCCAGAACCAGGGGTCACAGGCTAAGGATAAGGGGTAAGCCATTTAGGACAGAGATGAGGAGGAATTTCTTCACCCAGTGCATGCACAAAACCGGCACTTCTGTTGGGCCTACGCGTGAGTACCCAGCGCGTACTCACCTGTGGGGACCCGAATTTCTGGGCATAAAGGAGCCATTGCTCCACTTGGTGTATTCTATAGGCCACCAAATAGTGGGAAGGAGATAGAGGAGAAGATTTGCAAAGAAATTACTGAGAGGTGCAAGAACTATAGAGCAGTGACAACGGGAGACTTTAACTGCCCCAATATCGAATGGGGCAGTGATTGTGTTAAGGGCAGAGAAGGGGAGGAATTTCTGAAGTGTGTTCAGGAGAATTTTCCTCTTCAGTATGTTTCCTGCCCAAAGAGGAAGGAGGCTGGACCAAGTGCTGGGGAATGAAGTGGGTCAAGTGGAGAATGTCACAGTTGGAGAGCACTCGGGAACAGTGATCATAGTATCATAAGGTTTAGATTAGTTATGGAGATGGACAAGGAGCAATCTAGAATAAAAATACTTAACTGGAAGTGGGCTAATTTCAGTGAATTGAGGGGGGATCTGGCCCAGGTAAATTGGAGTCAAAGACTGTCCGGCAATAATATAATGGAGCAATGGGCGGCTTTTAAAAAGGAGATGGTTCGGGTACAGTCTAGGTACTTTCCTACAAGGAGGAAAGGGAAAGCAAACAAAGCCAGAGCTCCCTGGATGACAAAGGAGTTGGAGAGTTGGTGAAGCAGATAAAGTAGGGCATATGTCAGCTTGATAACACGAGGGAGAATCAGGCTGAATATATAAAGTACAGAGGAGAACTGTCATAGTGTCATAGGGCTGGATTTTCATTCAGGTGCGGGTTTGTGTCATGTTATCCGAATTTTGTGTTTCCCACACGAATCTAAATGGATGTGGGAGATTGATGCAATTTTAACTGAATTGGCCAATTGATTTCCAACGTGTGGGAAGCCTTTGCAAATGGGTTTTTCATGACTGAAAGTCCCCTTCGATGACGACATCATTGCTGCTGCAGTTAAGGTCCACAGCAAGCCTTGATTCTTCTGCAGACTGCCAAGCTTCTTGACTGTGCAGTGTGAGGGAGCTGCAGCAAATATGACAAGCGGGAGGGCAAGATCAGCTCTTCGCTTTGACGAGGTGGCACTGCAAGCATTAGTGGATGGGGCTAGGGCCAACAGGGAAGTGCTCTTCCCTTCATCAGGGAGGAAGAGGCCTCCCACTCAGACCAAGGCAGTGTGGATGCAGGTGGCTGAGGAGGTCAACTCCTTGGGATACAGTGCAGGCAAAAATTTCATGACCTTCAGCGCACTGGAAAAGTGAGTATGAATTTCCCATCACCCTCAATCTGATCCCCATTGCCTTTCCTCACAAGCACTCAGCTTTAGCAATCTCTTCCTCCACATCCCACTTGACACTGACATCCATGCACCTTTACCCAATCCCTCTCTCTCTATGCTCACATTCACATATCTATTCGGCCATGCAGCCCTCACACTCCCTATCATTCTGATGCTTTGAACACAACCAGCAACACACAGGGAGGGCCCTTGGTCTTGCAACCTCACTCCATCTTTGTCTCCTTCTAAGTATCTATGCTATGCAATCTCTACACTCACTCCTTCATTCTCACTCAACCTCCACTTGTCTCCCTCATTGCAGGAAAAGAGAGCTCACAACAAAAGAGAGCGAGCCAGGACTGGAGGAGGGACAGCCTCAATAGCCCAGCTGACCCCCTGGGAGGAGGCCGTCATGGAAATTATGGGAATAGAGGATGATTCGCACATGGGGGACAGACAGACAGTTGTAACACAGCAAGCTGGTGACAGAAAAGTTTCCCATCTCTCTCTTTGACATTGCATGAGTCGCTGATAATGATTGTGAAGCTGTAACAGATGGACTTATGGGCATCTGCAAAAAGCTATGTGCATGTAGCCTTTGCATCACATCTCTGGCTCTTTCCTTTACTCCCCCACAGGACCATCACAAGCATCCGTCCCCCCTAGCCAGGAAGAAGAGGTTGAGCAGCCAGACTCCTCAGAGGAAGCTGCAACCTCTGAGGGCGCAGCGTCAGCAGAATTCAGTGCACCCAGCAACAGCGCAGACACTCACACCTTGGTGGGACTTTTGGGTCATAGAGTAGTGTTGTAACCTGGTGTATCACAGCTCACAAGTGAGCATCAGCAGATTGTGGAGACAGGGACAGCAGTGGAGAGTCCTAGTCGGAGGGCGCAGGACTCTGCCAGCTCGGCTCAGCAGCATGTCGACTCTCTGCCTCTGGGTCCATCCAAAAGATCAGAGGTGATGGAACTCCAGGCACAAATGCAGGAGTCTCTGGCAGGTTTTGTCTCTAGGGTCACTGCAAGTGTGGAGCGAATGGAGGAGTCCATAGCGAACATGAGCAGGGCCTTTGTGGAGTCATTGGCGCATGAACGCATAACCACGGAAAGGATGGCAACCTCCGTGGAAAGGATGGCTACCATAGCGGAGAGGATGGCTATCGTAGAGGAGAGGATGGCTACGGCCATGGAGGAGCTTAGTCGCCAGGGTATGGAAAACATGGTCATTGTTCAGAATAGAATGACACCTCTTGAGGAGCGATGGGCATCTATTGAACAGAGAAACCAGACCTTCATGGAAGTCCTTCTGAGTAGGACTGCCATTACAGATACGGGTCCCCATGGTCCCCCTGATGTGCAGCAAGGTGCTCTCCAGCCACTTCCAGGCTCTGGCCCCTTCTGCCCTGTGCAGCTTCAGGTGGGTGAGCAGCAGCCTGGCGCTCCTGCTGCTGCTGTTGCTGGTGCTGCTGTTGTTCCTGGTTCTGCTGGTGCTGCGGCTGGTGCTCGAGCTCCTCTAATGCCCAGATGGGAAGGAAATAAATGGCTCCCATGCTTCTGGTATATGCCTCTGTTGAGGAAGCGCTGAGTGAAGGTGGCAAGAAGGGTTTCCCAGGAGGCCACACTGGAGATGGGTGTGAGGCTCCAACCTTCCAGAGGTGTGGTTAAGCCTTGTAAAAGTTGCCCCAGACTTGAGACCACTAAGTCCTGCCACCTACAAATGATGGCTGATCAAATCTCTTCTTTAATGGTTGACCTGCAGTTGATAGGCAGCAATCCAATAGTGCTCCTGCCAGGTTTCACATTCGTGTTTCCCACAAGGCATGTTTTACGTGGGAAAAAGGTTTAGTTTGCAAGGGCCTGTTAGAATAGGATTATAGAGGCCATTTAGGGTTATTAAGGGCCTGAAAGACCAGTCCCGCCTGTTGGATGCGGGACGGAGTCGGGACCATCAGACACGCCTGAGTTAAAATTGCTCAGAGTCGGGAACCAGGCCGGCGGGGGGGGGTTCCGCCCGCCAGTTTTTGCGATTTTAACCCCCCGCACGCCTCCAAACCCGACTCCACAGCTCAATGAAAATCGAGCCCATAGAGTCATAACGGCACACAAGGAGGCCATTCGGCACATTGAGTCTGCTCTGCTCTGTAGAGCAATCCAGTCAGTCCCATTCCCCCGCTCTATCCCCGTAGTCCTGCAAGTTTATTTCCCTCAAGTGCCTATTTAGTCTCCTCTTGAAAACATTGAGTGTCTCCGCTTCCACCATTTCCATTGGCAGCGAGTTCCAGGTCCTCACCACTCGCTGCGTAAAAACGTTTTTCCTCACGTCCCCCCTGTATCTCTTGCCCAAAACCTTAAATCTGTGTCCCCTAGTCTTTGTACCATCAACTAGTGGGAACAGCCTTTCCCTGTCTAGCCTATCAAAACCTGTCATAATCTTGTACACCTCTATCAAATCACCCCTCAACCTCCTTTGCTCTAATGAAAACAAATCCAGCTTCTCCAACCTGTCCTTGTAGCTAAGATCCCCCATCCCCGGAACCATTCTGGTAAATCTTCTCTGCACCCTCTCAAGTGCCTTCACATCCTTTCTAAAGTGTGGTGACCAGAACTGGACACAATACTCTAGTTGTGGCCTAACCAGCGCTCTATAAAGGTTCAGCATAACTTCTCTACTTTTGTACTCAATACCTCTATTTATGAAGCACAAGATCCCACATGCTTTGTTAACCACTCTCTCAATATGTCATCCTGCCACCTTCAGAGACCTGTGCACATTAACTCCCAGGTCCCTCTGTCCCTGCACACTCTTTAAAACTGTGCCATTAAGTGTATATTGCCTCTGCCTGTTCCTTCTGCCAAAATGCATCACCTCACACTTCTCTGTATTAAATTCCATCTGCTACTTGTCTGCCCATTCTGCTAACCTTTCTCTGTCCTGTTGCAGTCGATTGCTATCATCGTCACTGTTTGCCACACCCCCAAGTTTGGTGTCATCGGCAAATTTAGAAATTCTACTCTGTATTCCAATATCCAGGTCATTTATATATATATAAAAAAAGAAGTGGCCCCGGCACTGACCCTTGGGGAACACCACTGTCTACCATCCTCCAGTCTGAAAAACAGCCATTTACCCCAATTCACTGTTTTCTGTCCTTAAGCCAATTCCTTATCCAAGCTGCCACTGACCCACCTATTCCATGAGCCTCAATTTTGTTAGCCAGCCTTCTATGTGGTACTTTGTCAAACACCTTCCTAAAATCAATGTAGACAACATCCATTGCATTCCCTTCATCAATCCTCCCTGTTACTTCATCAAAAAATTCAATTAGATTAGTCAAACATGGTTTGCCTTTTACAAATCCATGTTGGCTCTCCTTAATTAGCTGAAATCTCTCCAAGTGCCCGTTAATTTTTTCCTTGATTATTATTTCTAAAACTTTACCCACCACTGATGTTAAACTGACTGGCCCGTAGTTACCTGTATTTATGTTTCTATGAAAGCAGGGACTGGGTACTGAACTTGGATGATCAGCCATGATCGCATTGAATGGCGGAGCAGGCTCAAACAGTGGGAGACTTTCAGAAGGGAAATAGAGAGAGTACAACGCCAACATGTTCCTGTAAAGGTCAAGGGTGGGACCAACAAGCAAAGGGAACCTTGGATGACAAGGGATATACAAAAATGCATTAGGAAAAAAAGGGGGGCTTTTGGCAATTACAAAAGACTAAAGACGGAGGAAGCCCTAGAGGAGTATAAAAAGTGCAGGGGCATACTTAAAAGAGAAATTAGGAGGGCAAGGAGGGGCCATGAAATAACACTGGCGAGCAAAATAAAGGAAAATCCTAAGATGTTTTATAAGTATATTAAGGGCAAGAGGATAACCAGGGAAAGGGTTGGGCCCATTAGGGACCAAAGTGGCAATCTGTGTGTAGAGCCAGATGATGTAGGCGGGGTTTTAAATGAATTTTTTGCATCTGTGTTCACTATGGAGAAAGACGATGTAGACATAGAAATCGAGCAAGGGGACTGTGACATACTTGAACATATTAGCATCGAGAGGGAGGCGGTACTAGCGGTTTTAGCAGGCCAAAAAGTGGATAAATCCCCAGGCCCGGACAAGATGTATCCCAGGCTGTTGTGTGAGGCAAAGGAGGAGATTGCAGGGGCTCTGACACAAATTTTCAGGACCTCTCTGGCCACAGGGGATGTACCAGAGGACTGGAGAACAGCTAACGTAGTACCATTATTCAAGAAGGGTATCAGGGATAAACCAGGGAATTACAGGCCAGTGAGCCTGTGGTAGGGAAATTATTGGAAAAATTCTGAGGGACAAAATTAGTCACCACTTGGAGAGGCAAGGATTAATCGGGGATAGTCAGCATGGCTTTGTCAAGTGTAAATCATGTCTGACCAATCTGATTGAATTTTTCGAGGGGGTGACTAGGTGTGTGGATGAGGGAAATGCTGTGGATGTGGTTTACATGGACTTCAGTAAAGCTTTTGACAAAGTCCCGCATAGGAGACTGGTCAAGAAGGTAAGAGCCCATGGGATCCAGGGTGCCTTGGCGCGTTGGATCCTAAACTGGCTGAGTGACAGGAGGCAGAGGGTGATGGTCGAAGGTTGCTTTTGTGACTGGAAGCCTGTGTCCAGTGGGGTACCTCAGGGATTGGTGCTGGGTCCCTTGCTGTTTGTGATCTACATAAATGATTTGGATGAGAATGTAAAAGTTATGATCAGTAAGTTCGCAGATGACACGAAAATTGGTGGGGTGGTAAATTGCGAGGAGGAAAGCCTCAGGCTACAGGATGATATAAACGGGTTGGTCAGATGGGCGGAAAAGTGGCAAATGGAATTTAACCCTGAAAAGTGTGAGGTGATGCATTTTGGACGGACAAATAAGGCAAGGGAATACACAATGAGTGGTAGGACCCTAGGAAGTACAGAAGGTCAGAGGGATCTTGGTGTACATGTACATAGATCCCTGAAGGCAGCGGAACAGGTAGATAAGGTGGTTAAAAAGGCATATGGGATACTTGCCTTCATTAGCCGAGGCATAGAATATAAGAGCAGGGAGATTATGATGGAGCTGTACAAAACGCTGGTGAGGCCACAGCTGGAGTATTGTGTGCAGTTCTGGTCGCCTCACTATAGAAAGGATGTGATTGCTTTGGAGAGGGTGCAGAGAAGATTCACCAGGATGTTACCTGGGCTGGAGCGCCTCAGCTATGAAGAAAGGCTAAACAGGCGGGGGTTGTTTTCCTTGGAGTAAAGAAGGCTGAGGGGGGACCTGATTGAGGTGTACAAAATGATGAGGGGCAACGATAGGGTGGATAAAGAGGAACTTTTCCCCTTAGTAGGGGGGTCAATAACAAGGGGGCATAGATTCAGGGTAAGGGGCAGGAGATTTAGAGGGGATTTGAGTAGGAACTTTTTCACCCAGAGGGTGGTTGGAATCTGGAACTCACTGCCTGAAAGGGTGGTAGAGGCAGGAACCCTCACAACATTCAAGAAGCATTTGGATGAGCACTTGAAATGCCATTGCATACAAGGCTGTGGACCAAATGCTGGAAAATGGGATTAGACTGGACAGGGATTGATGGACGGCACAGACACGATGGGCCGAAGGGCCTGTTTCTGTGCTGTAAAACTCTATGACTCTAAGTGGCCGAATGGCCTGTTCCTGCTCCTATCTTCTATGTTTCTAGGATTGTCCTTACACCCTTTCTTGAACAATGGTGTCACATTTGCTACATTCCAATCCTCAGGCACCTCCTCTGCATCTAGGGAAGATTTGAAAATTATGGCAAGCCCTTCCGCTATCTCCTCCCCCAATTCCCTTAGCAACCTAGGATGCAAGCCATCTGGACCAGGCGACTTATCCACTCTAAGCATACATTTCCAGTACATCCTGTCTGTCAATTTTCACCCCTTCCATTGCTTCTACCTTTTTCACTTCTACCAATATTTTGTCAGCGTCCACCTCCTTAGTAAACACAAATAAAAAGTACTCATTGAGTATTCTAGCCTTGCCCTGCACCTCTAAACATATATCACCTTCTTTGTCCCTAAGTGAAAAAGGAAATAAGAGGGGCAAAGAGACAGTACGAGAATAGATTGGCAGCTAACATGAAGGGGAGTCCAAAGGTCTTCTGTAGGCATATTAACAGTAAAAAGGTTGTCAGAGGAGCAGTGGGGCCGATTAGGGAACAAAATGGAGACCTATTGATGGAGACAGAAGGCATGGCTAAGGTACTAAATGAGTACTTTGCATCAGTGTTTACCAAGGGAGAGGACTTTGCCAAAGCTACAGTAAACAAGGAGGTTGTTGAGATACTGAATGAGATAAAAATAAATAAAGAGGAGGTACTGGAAAGACTAGCAGTAATTAAAGTGGATAAGACCCGGCCCGGATGGGATGCATCCTAGGTTACTGAGGGAAGTAAGGATAGAAATTGCGGAGGTGCTGGCCACAATATTCCAGGGTTGGTGCCAAAGAACTGGAGGGTTGCAAATGTTACACCGTTGTTCAAAAAAGGGGAGATGGATAAACCTGACAATTACAGGCCAGCCAGTTTACCGTCGGTGGTGGGGAAGCTTTTACAAACGATAATCCGGGAGAAAATTAACAGCCCCATGAATAAGCATGGACTAATAAAGGAGAGCCAGCACGGATTTGTTAAGGGCAAATTGTGTTTGACGAACTTGATTGAGTTTTTTGATGAGGTAACAGAAAGGCTGGATGAGGGCAGTGCAGTTGATGTTGTGTATATGGACTTTCAAAAGGCGTTTGATAAAGTATCACATACTGTACTAGGCTTGTTAACAAAATTGAAGCCCATGGGATAGAAGGGGCAGTAGCAGCATGGATACAAAATTGGCTCAGGGATAGAAATCAGAGAGCAGTGTGAACAGCTGTTTCTTCAGACTGGAGGGAGGTTTATAGTGGTATTCCCCAGGGTTAAGTTCTGCAGTTTTTGATATACATTAATGACTTGGACTTGGGGGTACAGGGCACAATTTCAAAATTTGCAGATGACACGAAACTTGGAAGTGTAGTAAACAGTGAGGAAGATAGCACTAGACTTCAAGAAGACATAGACAGGCTGGTGGAATGGCCGGACACATGGCAGAGAAGTGTGAGGTGATACATTTTGGTAGGAAGAATGAGGAGAGGACACACACACTAAATGGTAAAATTTTAAAGGGGGTGCAAGAACAGAGAGACCTCGGGGTGTTTGTGCACAAGTCTTTGAAGGTGGCAGGACAGGTCAACAAAGCAGTTAAGAAAGCCTATGGGATCCTAGGCTTTATAAATAGAAGCATAGGGGGTGATTTTCATTCAGAAGTCGGGAAGGAGGCGGGACTACAACTTTCGGTGTTGTAGTCCCGCCTCCATCGAGATGTGGCCAATCCATGCGATTTTAACTTGATTGACCTTGTTGAGCCCGCCCACCGGGCACAGCAGGCCAATTAAGGGCCACCCGGCAACAGGTGACGTCACAGACTGAAATTTCATCTGTCAAGGCATATTGACAGATGGAATATCAGTGTTTCACAGCTGTTTGAAGCTGTCAAACACTGACAGTCTTACTTCTAACCTGAGTCCTTCTACACAGACTCAGTTAGAAATCTCACCAGCACAGAAAGCTGCAGGCTGTCACTTTTGACAGTTCGCAGCCATTCTGCTTTCTGTGCCGGTTAGATGATGGACTCCCGAAACCTAGAGGAAGGAAGGCTGTAAAGGTAAGTACAGGTAATTTAAACTTCTTTACACACTTTAGACACACCAAACACACTTACCTTTGCACTCATGCACCCATCACTCACCTGAACACCGACATCTCGACCCCTCCAAGTCCTTCACCCGACGGCCTGACTCCTCTAACTTGGCATGGTTTGGAGACATCGGGAATCCCACACTTCAAACTTTAAAATAGGGATTAGGCTAAAACCTGCCAAAACAGGCAGTTAATTGGCACTAATACCTTCCCGCCTCAGGTAGGCGGGTCCCAGTGCGGGGCGGGTACCAACCTCCTTTGAAACTTACATGGAGGTGGGTTGGGGGCGGGATGGTGTCGGGACCCCCGAATTCGGGACTTTAACCCCCGCACGTCTCCAAAGTCGACTCCACGGGTCAATGAAAATCGACCCCATAGAGTACAAAAGCCAGGAAGTTATGCTAAACCTATATAAACACTAGTTCGGCCCCAGCTGGAGTATTGTGTCCAATTCTGGGCACCACCATTTAAGAAGATCATGAAGGCTTTGGAGAGGATACAGAAGAGATTTACTAGAATAGTTCCAGGGATGAGGGATTACAGTTACATGAATAGACTGGAGAAGCTGGGGTTGTTCTCCTTGGAGCAGAGAAGGCTAAGAGGAGATTTGATAGAAGTGTTTAAAATCATGAAGGATTTAGATAGAGTAAATAAAGAGAAACTGTTTCCAATGGCTGAAGGGTGGATAACCAGAGGGCACAGATTTAAGGTGATTGGCAAAAGAAACAGAGGCGAAATGAAAAAAACATATTTACGCAATGAGTGGCTATGATTTGGATTGCACTGCCTGATAGGGTGGGGGATATAGATTCAATAGTAGCCTTTAAAAGGGAATTGGATAAATACTTGAAGGAGAAAAAATTGCAGGGATATGGGGAAAGAGCGGGGGGAGTGGGACTAACTGGATTGCTCGTCGAAAGAACCGGCGCAGACTCAATGGACCGAATGGCCTCCTTCTGTGCTGTACTATTCTATGATTCTATGAAAACTATTTTTGAGATAGCGTACTAAATGTGCAGCACTAAATTCTATTCTTTTAATGTGCGACGGTGCACGTTTTAAGTGGGAGACATGTATACTTTGGTTCTGCATCGCAGCATATTTTTTGTTATAAACCAATATGTCGAGGGACCAACCAGAGATCAGGCCATCTTAGACTGGGTAATATGTAACGAGAAAGGATTAATTAACAATCTTCTTGTACGAAGCCCCTTGGGTCGGAGCGATCATTATACAATATGATAGAAGTCTTCATTAAGATGGAGAATGAAGTTGTTGACTCAGAGACTAGGGTCCTGAATTTAAACAAAGGAAACTACGATCGTCTGAGGCGCGAGTTGGGTAGGATTGATTGGGGAATGTCACTCAAAGGGTTGATGGTGGATAGGCAATGGCAAACATTCAAAGACCGCATGGATGAACTACAGAATTTGTTCATCCCAGTTTGGCATAAAAATAAAACAAAAAAGGTGACTCAACCGTGGCTAACAACAGAAATTAGGGATAGCATAAGATCCAAGGTGGGGACATATAACTTGGCCAGAAAAAGCAGCAAACTTGAGTTTTGGGAGCAGTTTAGGATTAGCAAAGGAGGACAAAGGGATTAATTAAGAGGGGGAATGTAGAGTATGAGAGTAAGCTTGCAGGGAACATAAAAACTGACTGTAAAAGCTTCTATAGATATGTGAAGAGAAACAGATTGTTGAAGTCAAGCATAGGTCCCTTGCAGTCAGAATCAGGAGAATTTATAAAAGTAAACCTGAGGATTGGGAGCAGTTTAGGATTCAACAAAGGAGGACAAAGGGATTAATTAAGAAGGGGAAAATAGAATATGAGAGTAAGTTTTCAGGGAACATAAAAACTGACTGTAAAAGCTTTTATAGATATGTGAAGAGAAAAAGATTGGTGAAGTCAAGCGTAGGTCCCTTGCAGTCAGAATCAGGGGAATTTATAATGGGGAATAAAGAAATGGCAGACCAATTAAATACAGATTTTGGTTCTGTCTTCACAAAGGAGGACACAAATAACCTCCCACAGATGTTGGGGAACATAGGGTCTGATGAAAGGGAGGAACTGAAAGAAATCAGTATTTGTAGGGAAATGGTGTTAAGGAAATTGATGGGATTGAAGGCCGATAAATCCCCAAGGCCTGATAATCTACATCCTAGGGTACTTAAGGAAGTGGCCCTAGAAATAGTAGATGCATTGCTGATCATCTTCCAACATTCGATCGAATCTGGAACAGTGCCCATGGATTGGAGGGTAGCTAATGTTACCCCACTATTCAAAAAAGGTGGTAGAGAGAAACCAGGGAATTACAGACTGGTAAGCCTTACATCGGTTGTGGGGAAAATGCTAGAGTCCATTATAAAAGATGTAATAGCAGAGCACTTGGAAAACAGTGACAGGATCGGACAAAGTCAACATGGATTTACAAAGGGTAAATCATGCTTGACTAATCTACTGGAATTTTTTGAGGATGTAACTGGTAAAATAGATAAGGGAGAACCAGTGGATGTGGTGTATTTGGGCTTTCAGAAGGCTTTCGATAAGGTCCCGCATAAGAGATTAGCGTGTAAAGTTAAGGCACATGGGATTGAGGGCAAGGTACTGACTTGGATAGAGAACTGGTTGGCAGACAGAAAGCAAAGAGTTGGAATAAACGAGTCTTTTTCCGAGTGGCAGGCAATGACTAGTGGGGTACCGCAGGGATCGGTCCTTGGACCCCAACTATTCACAGTATATTTTAAAGATCTAGACAAGGGAACTAGATGTAATATCTCCAAATTTGCAGATGACACAAAGCTGGGTGGGCGTGTGTGCTGTGAGGAGGATGCCGAGAAACTCCAGGTTGATTTGGACAGGTTGGGTGATTGGGCAGAAACATGGCAGATGCAATATAACGTAGATAAATGTGAGGTTGTCCACTTTGGTAGCAAAAACAGGAAGGCAGATTATTATCTGAATGGCAATAGATTGGGAGAAGGGGAAGTGCAACGAGACCTGGGTGTCCTTGTGCACCAGTTGCTGAAGGTAAGCATGCAGGTGCAGCATGCGGTTAAGAAGGCAAATGGCATTGTTGTATCTCCTTGTGTTATTATAATTGTGTAATATAGACACTTTTAACTCATTTTTAGTTTACGACTGTTGCACAATTGTATTCTTGCTTTTATGATGTTGCTGCCGCCTGGTGCGGAGTGATACAAGATGTCTGACCTTGCACTGCGCACTGCCTTTCACAGTGTGCCACATAGCAATATAAATACAGTAATAAAGTAGTTCCATATAACGATGTAACAAGTAGTTCCATTTAACGATGTAATAATGTAACATTGTAACATCCCTCTTTCTCAAAAAAACGAAAACATGAAATTTAATTTAATTTAAAAAAATATTATATCTAAGCTATTATTATCATATACAAAGAATCGAGAGTTTTCTTTTCTTTTTCACGATATCGCTCAGGTGGTTGGATGTTGTCCCTCCATCTTGTGGATTTGGTGGTTGTAATGTATATACCTTTAAGGGGGGAACTACTTTTTACAGCTCATGTATACTGTAGTACCGGCAGTGACCACACCTGTATATAGCACTGAGTAGTAATCTGTACAGTGCAGTTCCAGAGTGAGCCACATTGAGTAAACACCTGTTGTACCATTCTCCTGCAGTCTGTGTCTTACTACTGACGGACACAACATTGGCGACGAGGCAAATTCGATCCTACCTGCAACTCTACATCACCTCCCAGGGATTCGTTCCTGGAGACCAGTAGATTGGAGGTCAAGGCCAGAGACACGGGCGTCGACCAGAGGCAACCGCCCAGTCATCCAGCAGAGACTCGAGAATTGCGGGGGAGGCTGTTGAGAGCCAGGCTTGGCTTTCCAGTCGCGGTGGTCCAGCGAAACGGGCTGGCAACAGGTAGTGCGCAGACCTTTCCTGGACAGCGGCGGGCTAGAGCCCGACCGAGCGGCACAGCAAAGGGCCGAGCAGCATCGATGGGAGAGAGAGAGAGAGGGCAGAGCGCACAAGGCGCAGCCGGTGTTCAGGGGCCGAGCAGCATCGAGGAGAGGGAGAGAGATGCGCAGAAACCAGCGAGGCGCCGCCATTGCCACGAGGACCGCCGAGAGCAGCGTTGGCAGCAGCGCAGGAGAAGCGCGCGAAACCTACAGGGCGCTGCCATTGCCACGAGGACCGCCGAGAGCAGCGTTGGCAGCAGCGGGGGAGGAAGGAAAGCGCGGGAGACGCCATTTTAAGCCATTTTAAACCACACCCAAAATGCCGAAGAGTGGCAGTATCACCGCATTTGACAATGCAGTCGAAGATTGGACTACATATGTCGAACGAATAGAGGTATACTGCAAGGCAAATGAGGTGTCAGATGACAAGAAAGCGCCGGTATTGTTAAATTTAATGGGTGCAAAGACATATGGATTATTACGAAATCTAGCAACCCCAGCGAAGCCAGTGGAAAAGAGTTTTGGAGACATAGTGACGATACTACAGGAACATTTAAACCCCACACTGCTGCTGATAGCAGAAAGATTCAAGTTTCACAAACGGAACCAGCATAAGGATGAAAGCAATGCTGAATATTTAACAGAACTGCGCAAACTATCAAAACACTGCAAGTTTGGAACGGGACTGGCAGATACCTTAAGGGATAAGTTTGTGTGTGGGCTTCAAAGTGAAGGAACCCAGAAACGGCTTTTATCTGAAAAGGACCTTACGCTGGACAAGGCTTTCAGCATTGCGGTATCATATAAAGCAGCAGCACGGGGCGCTGCAGAGATACAACAGAGACTGCAAGAATATGGCACAAACGAAATGTCATACAGAACAGAGAAGTGCTATCGCTGCGGCAGAACAACACACAACCACAATGATTGCTGGTTCAAAGACAAAGTGCGTAGACAGTGTGGAAAAGTAGGACACATAGCACGAGTCTGCAGGTCGGGAAAGAAAACCAGCAATAAGAAATCTCCAAAAGAAAAGTATAAGAATGTACATAAGGTGACGGAAAATAGTTCAGATGAACAAAAGAGTGATACCGACTCCAAAAGCAGGGAGCTGAGTTGTCTGAAACTACATAATGTGATCAAAACGGAGGATCACCGAACCATTTGGGTCACTCTCAAGATAGCAGGAGTCCAGGTAAAAATGGAATTGGACACAGGATCAGCCCTAACAGTCATAAACCGACGGGACTATGAGCGGCTATTCTCACACATACCCTTGAGAGACACAAAAATTATTTTGAAGACGTACACAGGGCGAATAGTCTACCCCAAAGGAAAAATAAGGGTGACCGTTATATATAACGGTAAGGAAACACCAAAACTAGACCTGTATGTATTGCAAGATGGAGGACCACCATTACTGGGACGTGAATGGATCCGGAAAATACAGCTGGATTGGCATTCCATACAAGCACTGACTGTGGCTGCCAAAAAGGATGACGACATCACACCTGGGCGACTGTCAAAGATCCTAACCGACGCGCAAGAAGTGTTCCAGCAAGGACTCGGAACACTAAAAGGCATGACATCAACAATTAAAATCGAAGAAAACGCAAGCCCAAAATTTTTTAAGGCCAGACCGGCCAGCTGTCGAAGCAGAGCTGGAGAGTTTGGAACGTTCAGGAGTACTGTCCAAGGTAGACTGGAGTGAGTGGGCTACACCCATCATCCCTGTGATGAAAAAGTCGTTGAGCAGCATGCCTGGGGAACCAAGGAAGGTTCGCATCTGTGGGGACTTTAAGGTAACAGTGAACCCACTCCTTCACACCGTGCAATATCCACTTCTGCGGATTGAAGATATTTTCGCGTCGCTATCTGGAGGGAAACGCTTCACTAAGATTGATCTGGCCCAGGCGTATCTGCAAATGGAGGTAGAGGAAGCATCAAAAAAATACCTCACAATCAACACCCATAAAGGTCTCTACCAATACAACCGGCTGGTATTCGGGGTAGCATCAGCTCCGGCTATTTGGCAAAGGGCAATGGAACAAGTCCTGCAAGGAACCCAGGGACCCAGTGTTAGTTGGACGACATCCTGGTCACGGGCGAAAATGACAGTGATCACCTCGCCAACCTGGAGCAGGTGCTCACTAGATTGAAGGAATATGGGCTCCGAGCTAACCGCCCCAAATGCGAGTTTTAAAAAAACAGATCTCGTATTGTGGCCACGTTATCGATAAAGAGGGGTTACATAAGTCCCCAGAAAAGATTGAGGCAGTAGTCAAGGCTCCAGCACCGGAAAACGTGTCACAACTGAGGTCGTTCCTCGGGCTGGTAAACTGCTACCATAAGTTCTTGCCAAATTTGTCTACAATACTACACCCACTGAACACCCTACTGCAAACTGGAGTGGCATGGAAGTGGAGTGACGAATGTAAACGAGCTTTCCAGAAGAGCAAAACACTAATCACATCGAAAGAGGTATTGGCCCATTTCAACCCAGCACTACCAATTCGGTTGGCGTGTGATGCGTCACCCTACGGCAATGGAGCGGTGCTGTCGCACAAATTCTCAGACGGCTCAGAGAGGCCAATAGCCTTTGCATCACGATCACTAACCTCAGCCAAGCGTAACTACGCCTAGATTGACAGGGAGGCCCTCAGCCTAGTGTGGGGAGTGAAAAAGTTCAATCACTATCTGCATGGGCAGAAATTCACCTTGCTGACTGACCACCAGCCTCTTGTCTCCATTTTTAATCTGAAGAAGGGCGTTCCGGTGATGATTGCGCAACGACTACAAAGATGGTCACTCTTTCTCGGGGCGCACCACTATGAGGTTGAATATAAGGGCACAAAACAGCATGGAAATGCTGATGGGCTATCACGCCTGCCACTGCCTACTGCAGAGGAAGCACCAGCAGTGGATCCTGTCAAAATATTTCATTCGACTGTGGTTGAATACCTACCGGTAACTAACGCTCGTATAGAAAAGGAGACTCGAAATGACCCGACACTGTCTCGGGTATATGATTTGACGGTGAAGGGATGGCCAGCACATGGCGACTCACTGTTGCCAGCATTCTCGACAAGAAGAGAACAGCTGTCAGTGTGCCGGGGGACCTTGATGTGTGGATCCCGAGTGGTAATTCCACCCAAGTTAAGGGATAGAGTGCTCAATGAGCTTCATGAGGGTCATCTGGGAGGGGTAAAAATGAAAAGCCTTGCCAGGGCTTATGTGTGGTGGCCAGGAATCGATTAATAAATCGAGGACCTGACCAAGAGCTGCTCAGGATGCCTGAAAGTCCAAAATGCACCACCACATGCCCCTCTACACCCATGGGAGTGGCCCTCATCTCCATGGCAGTGGGTGCATATTGATTTTGCTGGTCCATTCATGGACTCAATGTTTTTAATAGCCGTGGATGCGCACTCGAAATGGCCTGAAGTCATCAAAATGTCCTCCACCATCATGGAGAAAACTATTGCAGTCCTACGGACCATTTTTGCCAGGAACGGCTTGCCAGAACAGATTTGCTCTGATAACGGACCACAGTTTGTGTCCGAAGAGTTCCAGAGGTTTATGAAGAAGAATGGGGTAAGGCATTACACATCCGCCCCGTATCATCCAGCCACAAATGGATTGGCTGAGAGGTTCATACAAACCTTTAAGAAGGCAATAAAGGCTATGTACAATGACAACATTCCGCTGCAGCAGAAGGTGGACAATTTCCTGTTCGCTTACCGGAACGCGACACATGCAGTCACCAACCAGGCCCTGGCCATGATGTTCTTTAACCGAAGGTTAAGATCTCACCTGGATTTGCTCAGACCAAACGTACGAAGAGATGTTGAGAGTAAGCAATTCCAGCACATCCATGAGAAGCCAACAAGGAGCTTCAATGTAGGGCAACCAGTCTTGGCCCGCGACTACCGAACAGAAAAATGGCAGCCAGGAACGATATGCACATGGCAGGGCCCACTAATGTACACAGTGGACGTTGGGGAGAACATCGTGAGATGCCATGCTGACCAGATCCTAGAGTCACAGGAACAAGTCAACCCCATGTCTCGCCCATACGTACCTGGTGAGGAACCCAACGTACAGGTCGCATCTACCCCAGAAACAGTAGCATCGGAAGCTGATGGCGCAACTGACGACAGGGTGCCAGAATTGCCTCCGCACCAAGAGCGAGACACTCGGGAAAGGCGCTATCCAGAAAGGATCAGAAAGGCTCCCCAAAGACTGAATATATAAATGGACTATTTTCAGCTAAAGTTGTATGTTAAAAGTGTTAATTGTAATTAGTTTGATATTTAATTGTTAAATGAGTGTTATGGTACTGTTAATCTAAAAGGGGAGGAATTGTAATTTATATACCTTTAAGGGGGGAACTACTTTTTACAGCTCATGTATACTGTAGTACCGGCAGTGACCACACCTGTATATAGCACTGAGTAGTAATCTGTACAGTGCAGTTCCAGAGTGAGCCACGTTGAGTAAACACCTGTTGTACCGTTCTCCTGTAGTCTGTGTCTTACTACTGACGGACACAACAGTGGTGACCACTCCTCTCTGCGGTGTGTTGGTGTGTTCCGCTCTTGTTGTTGTTATTGCTGTCGCACTTGGAGTTGGAGTGTGCATGCTCATGGTTGTTTGATTTGTGGCGCTTGTTTCTGGCATCGTACTGCTTGTGGTAGCTGGTGTTGTCAATGTTGCTGATGTTGTCTGCTGCTTAACCAGTTCAGGTGAAGGCCTGATGTGGAGTCTGTTCCATTTGTATTGGTTACCAGGTTCGGTCTCTACGAAGTAGGATCTTGGAGTATCAGCTTTTCCAATGACCTTGGCTGGATTCCAGGTTTTCAACACCGGGTCTTGCACATGCACTGATTGCCCATTCAGCAATTCTGGTAGCATCTTTGCATGTTTGTTGTAATGTTTGCTTCCTACGACTTGTGCTTCTGCCAGAAGTCCTCCTGGTCCTGGAGAGGATGTATTTTTGATGGTAGTGTAGTCTTAAACTTCAGCAATTCCACAGGTGATTTCATGTCTGCTTTCAGTGGTGTTGATCTGAGTGATAGGAGGGCAAGGGTCTTGGTCTTCCCCCATCTCCCTGCTTTTGATGAGAGTTCTCTTGACAGTCTGGATCTGTCTTTCGATGAACCCGTGTCCCCTTGGAAAATGTGGGGATGAGGTTACTATTTTGAACCCATACTTTTCTGCCAGAGCTCTGAATTCACTCGATGTGAACCGGGTTCCATTGTCACAGATTACCTTTTCCGGGATTCCTTGTTCAGCAAACAAGCTCTTTGCAATTCTGGTGGTAGTTGTGGCTCTCAGATCTTTCAGCCTTCTCACAAACGGAAACTTGGAATAGTAATCTGTCACTATGAGATACCATTCTTGATTGCACATGAAGAGATCTGCCCCAACAGTGTGCCATGGTCTTGACGGTATTTCACGTGTATCATCTCCTCTTTCTGTTGTGCATTTCTGTATTTCTGGCATATACCACATGCAGAAGCCATCTGTTCGATATTTTTGTACATGCCTATCCAGTATACAGCTGATCTGGCTCTCAGCTTGCATTTCTCCATTCCCATATGGCCTTCATGTATTAGATGGAGAAGTTCTGTCTGCATCGTCTTTGGCACGATGATCCTCGATCCAGCAAGGAGAATACCGTCTTCTATTGCGATGTCGTCACTAATCATCCAGTATTGATGAATTGTTGCCTGTACCTGCTGGATTCTCTCCGGCCACCCCTGTATCACTTGTTAATAATAATAATTCAACTTTATTGTCATTGTACAACGAAATGTGATCTTGCAAGCTCCCATGAGTCCAGTACAAATAACATTAACATTAAATGTAAATAGCACTGCCCTGGGAGAAGCAAAGCTGCTGCGTCTGTGCACGCCGCCATTCCATTTCCACCATTCCGACAATCTTCAGCCCAACACCCGGGCCTGCTCACCAGCTGCCCCTCCCAGGGCTCCTTCTGTGACCTTCTCACCAACCGTCCCTCCTCAGGGCTCCTTCTATGACCTTCTGCACCTGGTTTTCCCTGATGGTCACCCCTCCAGGTACTAACCAGGCCTGGACTCTGCTTAGCTCCCTAGCCTTGCCAGTGACCCTGTCCCTAGTCCCAGGAACAGGGTTGTGTGAGTAGTTGCAATTCCTCATCTTTGCTTGTCTCATCTCTGATTTGACTGAGCTTTGTGGGGGTAACACTCACTAGGTGGTGGATTTTTATTGTTAGACCCTCCACCTCATGTTTCTCATATGGTGACAATCGAGACAACGCATCTGCTAGCAGCATTTCCTTTCCTGGCTTATATTTAAGCATGAAGCCGTAGCTTTAGAGCCTTAGAAGTAGTCTTTGCAGTCTTGTAGGTGCTTTGCACAGGTTCTTCTTGTAGATCTGTTCTAGTGGACGATGGTCACTCTCTATTGTAAACTGCCTTCCATACAGGTATGTATGGAATTTCTCGCATCCATACACTACTGCTAATAGTTCTCTTTCTATGTTGGCGTATCTCGTCTCGGCTGACGTCAAGGCCTTTGATGCGAAAGCTATTGGCTTTCCTTCCTGCACAAGAGCTGCCCCTAGTCCTCTGGTAGAAGCGTCTACTTGTAGAGTGACTGGTTTTCTTCTGTCATAATATGACAGACTTGTTTCTTTGCACAACAGTTCTTTAAGTTGTTTGAAATTCCTTTCATGTGATTCAGACCACTGGTATTCAGCATCTTCTTTCATTAGCTTTCTGAGATTTGTTGTATGTTCCGACATGCTTGGGATGAAAGAACTCATGTATTGGACCAAGCTGAGGTAACTCCTCAGCTCTTTCTTATCTTTGGGTGGTTTCATTTCAGCAATCGCCGCAATCTTCTCAGGACTTGGCTTGACTCCCTCTGTTGTGTAAGTCATACCGAAGAATTGGCATTCCTTGACTTTAACTATGCACTTATCGGCATTTAACTTGATGCCAGCCTTCCTGGTACGCTCCATGGCCTCATGTAGGTGCATATCATGGTCTCTTTCATCTGCTCCATAGATCTGAATATCATCAGCTATTCCTATAGCTCCTCCACAGCCTCTGTATGTCTCGTCTACTTTCTGTTGAAAGATATCTTGACTGACCTTTAACCCGAATGGTAGCCGCAGGAATTTGTAACGCCCAAATGGTGTGTTGAATGTTGTCAGTGTTGTTGATTCCTCATCCAACTTCACGTTCCAATATCCATTTCTGGCATCTAGTTTTGAGAAAACCTTGGCTCCTGCCAGTGATGGCGTAATCTCCTCTAGCGTTGGGGTAGGATAGTGGTCCCTCTTTATCGCCTGGTTTAGATCTTTGGGGTCCAAACATATTCTGAGACGCCCGTTTAGCTTTTCTCGTACCACAATTGAGTTTACCCAGTCTGTGGGTTCAGTGACCTTTACGATCACTCCCTTTTCTTCCATCTCCTTTAGCTCTCTTTCAAGCTTTGTCTTCAGCTCGATGGGTACTTTTTGTGGAGCATGGATAACAGGCTTTACTTCTGGATCGATGGTGATGTGGTATTGGAAATCTCCAAAACATCCCACTGTATCATCGAAACATTCCGGATACATGTCTATCAAGTCTGTTTTACTCTTGATTTGTGGGCAATTCTCCAGCAGGGTGTTGCTATCTATCCTCAGTGACGTTTCCGTCAGTTCGTGATTCACTGAGATCAATCTCAACTTCTCGCAGCTGTTTAATCCCAGGATCGCTGGCCCCTCAGTGTCAGTGACATAGAACATGCAGTTGACGTTCTTTCTTTTATGTGTCCCTTTGACAAAGGTTATTCTGAGTTGTTTAATCTCACTCCCCCCGTATGCTGTCAGTGTGACATTACTTGCCTTTAAACAACCATTTTTCGGGTAGCCATCTTCTCTCAAGTTTTCGGGAAAGATCTGCTGGTACAGTCTCAATGGGAGAATGTTGCTCTGAGCCCCTGTGTCCAGCTTCAACTTTAAGTTGATGGTTGTGGGCTGACCTTTGACCCTCTTTTCGATTTGGATGATGGTATGCAATTCTCTCTTCGGAGTACTTTCCGCTCTGGACATCTCGTGAAGCTGTACCTTTATGGTTTTGATGTTTAGTGTATTATCATCATCCTGTTCATCCATGGCATGGATATTGTGTTTCTTTCTCTGGTTCTGCTGTCCGCCTTTGTTTTTGATGTATGTTCCTTCTTTCTTCGTTCTACACCTCTTTTCCCAGTGGTTTAGTTTGCCACATGCATTGCAGCTTGTTCCATATGCTGGACATTTCCTCCTGTCTGTATAATCATGTGGTCTTCCACAGTTTCTGCACATGTTTCTCCCGTTGTCATGTGCATGTCTTTGTGTGTTGTACTTTTCTCTCACTGTATCCACTCTGTTGTCCGTCTCAGAAGCCGTCCGCATGTCAGCCGTTTGAGAAATCAGCATGCTCATTTGCTGCTTCATGGCTTCATGAGCTCTCGCAGTATCTATAGCCTCTGTTATTTCGAGCTTTTCCTTCCCTATCAGGGCTTTTTGTACATCTGCATGCGCTGACCCCCATATCAGCTGGTCCACAAGCCTTTCCTCCATTTCCTTAAATGCACACTTGCTGGCTTCATTTCTCAGCCTTGTCATGAAATTATCAGCTGTTTCACTGGTTCCTGTCTTAGACTCTGGAATTTGTATCTGTGTATATGGTGATTGGATTTAGGCTCTAGATGGTTGCTGAATTTCTCAAAGACTATCGCAGGGTTTTCCTTTTCCTCTTCAGTCAAACTCCAGCTATTATACAAATCTAGACCTTTTTCTCCTGTCCACAACAGAATGTAACTAACCTTTTCCTCGTTGGCAGTACCCTTCAGGAAGCTTTTGAATGTAAGGTCACATTTCTGTTTGAACTTGCGGATTGCCTCTACTATATCGTCGGCTTCCCAATTCATGAGGGGTTGCATTTGCGCAGTCAGTGCAGCGGCAGCCACCATCTTAGTTGCCCGTACAATTCACGCTCAATCACTGCAGACACCGGCACTCATGATCAGCTCATATATTCACTTTTCGTCTTATTCGTAGTTCGTATGGCACAAGTTGTACTCACTTATACCGCTGCCACCATGTTGCGTCTCCTTGTGTTCTTATTACTATGTAATACAGACACTTTAAACTCATTTTTAATTTACGACTTTTACTCAGTTGTATTCTTGCTTTTATGATGTTGCTGCCACATGGTGCGGAGTGATACAAGATGACCGACCTTGCACTGCGCACTGCCTTTCACAGTGTGCCACACAGCAATATAAATACACTAACCAAAGTAGTTCCATATAATGATGTAACAAGTAGTTCCATTTAATGATGTAATAATATAATGATGTAACAGGTATGTTGGCCTTCGTAGCAAGAGGGTTTGAGTACAGGAACAAGGGTGTCTTGCTGCAGTTGTACAGGGCCTTGGTGAGACCACATCTTGAGTATTGTGTGCAGTTTTGGTCACCTTATCTGAGGAAGGATGTTCTTGCCATGGAAGGAGTTCAGCGAAGATTCACCAGGCTGATACCTGGGATGGCAGGAATGACATATGAGGAGAGGTTGGGTCGATTGGGCTTGCACTCGCTGGAGTTTAGAAGAATGAGAGGGGATCTCATTGAAACTTATAAAATTCTAACAGGACTGGACAGACTAGATGCAGGAAGAATGTTCCCGATGGTCGGGGAGTCCAGAACCAGGGGTCACAGTCTAAGGATAAGGGGTAGGCCATTTAGGACAGAAATGAGGAGGAATTTCTTCACCCAGAGAGTGGTGAACCTGTGGAATTCTCTACCACAGAAGGCAGTAGAGGCCAATTCATTAAATATATTCAAGAAGGAGTTGGATATATTTCTCAAAGCTAAAGGGATCAAGGGGTATGGGGAGAAAGCAGGGACCGGGTACTGAATTTGGATGATCAGCCATGATCTCATTGAATGGCGGAGCAGGCTCGAGGGGCCGAATGGCCTACTCCTGCTCCTATCTTCTATGTTTCTATGTTTCTATGTTATTTTCTGCATGCTCATTCATCAAACACCAAAGAGATGGAAATAGGATGGAAATGTAAACCTTACTAACAAGTGTGTGGCACACAGCAGGGCTCTAAGATGAGCAGGATGACAGAACGCTGATAAATGCTCTCCCCACTCTAACTTCAACACAGCTTCTGGTGCCTGAAGGAGAAAGAAGGTCCCGTAAGGTGGCGCTTTTCGTTCAAAGTGTTTTTAATTAACATCTTCAAATAAATTCTGTAGCATTCACAACAGGGCAACTTTTATAGGGTATCTGGAGGTAACCAGCGAGACAGGGAAAATGGGCTCAATTCACTTAAAATTCTTAAAAGAAAATGGCATTTCAATAGGACAAGATTACCTTTTCATAGTATCAATAAAACAATGAATAGGGACACCGTAAGTGTGTTCTCTATATACATGTTTATTATTTTGCCACAAACAACTCGCAGAGGAAACCTTCCTCAAGGCTGACCCAAAAGAGAATGCAAAACATTCAGGAGAGTTGATATAAAAACGTCGGTGCTTGGTGGAATGTGTTTAAGAGACCAATGCTCAATTGCCAGAAATATTGTACATCTGGAAGAGTTTAATTACAAAGAAAGAAAGACTTGCATTTATACAGCGCCTTTCGCGACCTCCGGACGCCTCAAAGTGCTTCACAGCCAATGAAGTACTTTTTGAAGTGTAGTCACTGTTGTAATGTGGGAAACGCGGCAGCCAATTTGTGCACAGCAAGCTCCCACAAACAGCAATGTGATAATGAGCAGATAATCTGTTTTTGTTATGTTGGTTGAGGGATAAATATTGGCTCAGAGCACCGGGGATAACTCCCCTGCCGGAGACTATCTTATCATGACAGTAGCTTGCACTTATGGTATAGGGTGAACTTCCACAGGGATTCTCCTGCTCGTCCACTGTAACTTCAGTGGGAGAGCTGAAGAAAGGTTTTTTTTTGCTGCTTTTCCAAGCTATCCCCGGTTATTTGGGCATAATAGAACCGACTGCAACCCCCCACCCGCCTCACCCACAACCCCTCCCTCCCTGGAGGAAGTTCACTCATTGTGTTTTTAAAATAGCAAGATATCCCCAAGGTGCTTCACAGAGGTGCCTGAAGATCAAGCTGGAAGGAGAATTAAGGGAGCTGACCAAGGGCATAAATCATGAGGTAGATTTTGAGGCTGACGCGAAGGTTTGAAGAGATAAAGAAAGAAAGAACTTGCATTTATATAGCATGTTTCACAATCTCAGGGCATCCCAAAGCATTTTTAAAAAATGAAGTACTTTTTGAAGTGCAGTCACCGTTGTAATGTAAGAAACACGGCACCCAATTTGCGTACAGCAAGATCCCACGAACAGCAATGTGACAATGGCCAGATCATCTGTTTTTGTGATATTGATTGAGGAATAAATATTGGCCAGCACACCAGGGAGAACTCTGCTGTTCTTCTTCCAGTAGTGCGATGGAATCTTTTACGTCCATTTGAGAGGGAAGACAGGGCCTCGGTTTAACATCTCATCCAATAGACTGCCCCTCCGGTAGTGCAGAGCTCCCTCAGTACTGCACTGGGAGTGTCAGCCTAGGATTTTGTGCTCAAGTCTCTGGAGTGGGACTTGACTCCACAACCTTCTGACTCAGAGGCGAGAGTGCTACCAACTGAACCATGGCTGACACAGGGGCCGGAATTTTCCGGGGTGGTAGCGGGCGCCATCGGAGACAGGTCGGGTGGGAAAGTTGTTATTTTCGGGAGCAGGTCGGGAACCCACTGCCATCCCCCTCCCACGCGCCTTTCCATCAGGTGCATCTGTAAGCGCGGACCCGACCCGACCGGCAGAGGCAGGTGTCCCAATTTAAATTATTAGTAGCTTGTTGTCAAACCCTTAAGAGTGGTTTTAACCTTACCTTTTAAATTTAACTGGATGGCCACAGGAAACACACTGCTCTGGCACCGCATCTGTCAATCTGAGGCAGGAGTTGAGTGGCCATTGCTCCAGCTGATTAGTTGACAGCATCAAATGTAGTATGAAAGCTCCCACCTGACAGATGATCGCTTCCCTCAGCAGCTGTTTCTCACTGTAATCCCAGCACAGATTCTGTAGGCTGAAGTCTTTTCCGTAAGGTTTCCACCCGGTGTCACCTCATTGGAAGAACCTCTCTCACCATTAACAAATTGCTCCTGTCACCTGTACTTCACCTGCCATCTATTTCATCAGCATAGATGCTGTTTGTACTATCTCACCTTGGTCCTCAGAATCTGACCATGATGAGCCCAAACACCAGCGGCGCCAACAACAACACCACCAACCTTTTCCGCAATCACCTGATGCTGCACAGGACACAGGGCATCAGCACCGGACCACATTGCTGTCTGGAAAGCCAGGGATTACCTCATCATGGCCAGATTTACTTCACTTGATGCTGTACACCCATATGGCTGTCACGTGATATGCCAGGTTGGCACCACCCCACAGTAACACCATAAAGCATCCCTGCAATGACCAAGCCATTCCTTCCACACTCACCACCATTGCGGGGGGTACTGTTATGTCTCACCATTCACTGCAACTCACTAAGCCACTGACCAAGACCAGAAAGTGTTGAAAATAAAGGTTTTTATGTTTGACAGCAAATTAATGGAAACTGGATAAAACATTGGATAATACACCCAAGTGGCTACCCTTGTGAATCTACTTGTGTGTCATCTTTCTCTTCCGCGTGTTTCTATGAGGTGCTAGCCCTGTGGCTTCAGCAGAGGTAGAGGCAACCTGCTGCCAAGGAGGTGGAGAGCACCTTGCTGCCCATCATGAAGACGCCCATCTATGCTGACACCCCTCCAAGAGAGGAGGTCTATGAGCCTCTGCCTTCAATTCTCCATCCATAGCCATCTATCCTCCATAGATAGCCATCTACTCTTCATGGCAACCATGTGCTTCTGTAAGTGTTGCATTAGCTGCTCCATGTAGGTGGCCATCCTATCCATGGAGGAGCGGAAAGTCACCATCACCTGCGACATGGTGATGCTCATGTTGGAGATGGACTTCTCCATTCTCTGAACATTTGTAGACATCACGCTCGCAAAACCTGTCAGAGCCCCCTGCACTTCTTCCTGCACCTCCAGGATCGCCCTCTTTCTCGATGGCCCCCGAGGCTCAGTGTCTGCACGCAGCTGAGCAGAGCTGGAAGCATGCTGCACCCTCCTTCGAGGACTCTCCACTACTGTTCTTGTCTCCACCATCTGCTCTTGCTCACTTGTGAGTTGTGAGACACCAGGTGACAACACTACTCTATGTCACGTGGGACCCACCGAGGTGTGCGTCTCTGCGCTGGTGCTGAGTGCGCTTATGTCTGGTGATGGTGCACCCTCAGAGGCTGGAGACTCCTCTGAGGAGTCGTCTTCTTCCTCCTGGAGAGTGGGGAGCGTGGGGGCACTCTTGATGGACCTGTGGGAGAGTAAAGAGGAGTTAGATACATCATATAAAGAATGGCTACAGATACCATTATGCACATGATGACCATTCACTGGCTGCTGACATCATTCCCCATATGAGTGACTGATGTTTGCCATGTAGCTGTATGATATGTAATTCTGTCACCAGGTTGCTGAGATGTCTCCCTCTCTCCGTCTCCCACCTCCAGCTGCTCGGCAACTCCAGATGTTTCTAACAGAGCCTCCTCTGCTGTTGTAAGGTTTGCAAATGATGGAGGGCCACTGCCGGTTCTCCCCATCTCCCTCTTATTTTGGGCTCTCTTTTCCTGCAAGGAGGGAAGGAAGAGAAGGTTGAGGGTGAGTGATGGAATGAGTGTAAGGAATGGATGGGTCAGATCTTTAGAGGGAGACTATGATGGAGTGGGGTGCCAAAGCCAAGTGGCCTCCTTGTGTGTTGTTAGTTGGTATGATTGCACGAGGATGAGGGTAAGTGTGATGGGGTGGCTAGTGAGATGGGGATGTGATAATGTAGATAAAAAGTAAAAGAAAGGCTTGCATTTTTATAGCACCTTTCACAACCATCAGATGTCACAAAGCACTTTAAAGCCAATGGAGTACTTTTTGAAGTGTAGTCACTGTTGTAATGTGGGAAACGCAGCAGCCAATTTGCGCACAGCAAGCTCCCACAAACAGCAATGTGATAATGACCAAACAATCTGTTTTTTGTTATGCTGATTGAGGGATAAATATTGGCCAGGACACTAGGGATAACTCCGCTGCTCTTCTTCGAAATAGCGCCATGGGATCTTTTACATCCACCTGAGAGAGGACACAGGGTCTTGGTTTAACGTCTCACCCCAACGACGGCGCCTCCACCAGTGCAGCACTCCTTCAGCATGGCACTGGAGTGTCAGCCTAGATTTATGTGCTCAAGTCCCTGTAATGGGACTTGAACCCACAACCTTCTGGCGAGTGTGCTACCCACTGAGCCACGGCTGACACGATAAAAAATAGAGAGAGAGGGATGGGCAGTGCAAGGTACGTTGTTGTGAGTGAGGATGTGCAGGAGTAGGGTAGGGAAGGCAGAGTGTTGGGGATGTGATGAGAGGCACAGCAGGATGAAGGTGAGTGTGGCTTTGTACTCACGTTCCCTGATCTAATGAGATCATTGAAACATTTGTGGCATTGCACCCAGGTCCTCCTGACCACATCTCTGCTGGTGACCTCCTCTGCAATCTGCAACCAAGCTGTTTTGGTCTCCTGGGGAGATCTCTTCCGTCCATCGGAAGGGAAGAGAACCTCCCTGCGTGCTCTGACTCCCACCACAAGCATATGGAGGGAGTCATCGGAGAACCTGGGTGCAGCCCTCTGCCTCTGTGCAGTCATTGTCAGAGTTTGCAGCACTCCAATGCTGCAGTGCACTGACAGCACTATGCTAGATTAAACATCAAATGTAATGTGGCTATGGCCCCTTTAAAGATCCCCGCTGCAAATGTGTCCTCGATGACATCTCCAGACCAGCACCATTTAATTGGGCCGGGTAATGTGCAGGGCGGGGCTTAATAGGCCCCATTAAGGGATAGTCATTTTCAGCAGTGGGATGGAGCCAGCAGTGGGGTCGCGACCCGCCATGACCACCACCCGCACCGGACCCGCCCAGGTAGGCAAAATTCCGGCCAGGGTGTGGAAGAGATTTCCAGGGCATGATGGCAGAAGGCTGCACCACTGTAACATTCAATACAGCACATTGAAAATGTTAATAATAAGAATTAAGTTGGAAATTAGGGCATTTATGACTTAAACATCCAATTGTTTAATGTAAAAGGACATATTGGCCCAGAAATTCGGGTCTCCACGGGTGAGTACGCACGGGGTACTCACCCGTAAGCCCAATGGAAGTGCCGGTTTCCTGCATGCACTGCGCATGCGCGGGAAACCGGCACTTCCGTTCCCCTGAAAGCAGGGGTTCAGAGGTCGAACGCATGCGCGGGAGAGGCTGCACGTGCGCATCGAACTTCTTTTTATTTTATAGGTTTTCCCGGGAGGGTAAGACTCCAGAAGTTAGACATGTAAAAAGCAGGCGTAAGGCCTGCTTTTTACAAGGTAAGTGGTGAATTAATTAAAATTAAAACATTTTTTCCACAGGTTTATTATTTTAAATACTTTAAAGAAAGGTAAGTTTATTTTTAGCCCCATTAAAAAATAAAATTAGTATTTTCAAAAATTTAAATTATTGTTTAAAATAGTTATTTCGTGTAATTTATAGTTTATTTAAAAAATGTGATTTAAAAAAAAATTTATTTGAAGATTTAGTGATGTTATGGGGCCCGTAGTATTTCTAAGTTATGACAGCCCTTCCTGTCAGACTTATGAATGGAGCATTCCCTGCTCCGATTGGCTCCCCATGGCCCATGTGATCCCAGGGGACGCATCGAACTAACTGCGCCCCTGGGATACGCAAGCACTGCACGCTGGCAGCTGGAGCAGGCCTAGGATCAGAATTCCACAGGGGCCCAGAGCTCAATGGTCAGCGCGCAAGGTAAGTGCAGGTCAGGGGCTTACACCCGCGAAAGCCCCCGACCCGAATTTCTGGGCCATTGCCCTTAGTGAACTCCACTTGAAAACAATACCGTGGCTGCAGTGTGTACTATCTACAAGATGCACTGCAGCAACTCGCCAAGGCTTCTTCGGCAGCACCTCTCAAACCCGCGACCTCTTCCACCTAGAAGGACAAGGGCAGCTGACACATGGGAACACCACCACCTCCAAGTTCCCCTCCAAGTCACACACCGTCCTGACTTGGAAGTATATTGCGATTCCTTCATTGTCTCTGGGTCAAAACCCTGGAACTCCCTCCTTAACAGCACTGTGGGTGTACCTTCACCACACGGACTGCAGCGGTTCAAGAAGGCGGCTCACCACCACCTTCTCAAGGGCAACTAGGGATGGGCAATAAATGCTGGCATTGCCAGTAAAGCCCTGATCCCATAAAATGAATAAAACATTTTTTTTAAATCCTGTGAGGTAGATAAGAGCTTTGTGACTCTCAGGAGAGAATGCCATATCAACTGCACTAACATTATCTTAAAGAAGGCTTCAGCCTCCTTCTGAGTGAAAAGCAGTAAACATGTCCATCCACGCAAGGGTCAAGGTCAGACCCTGATTGGGCTGAAGATTGTCGGACAGGAGGAATGGTGCAAATGGAATGGCGGCGCGCACAGACGCAACGGCTTTGCTTCTCCCAGGATGGTGCTATTTACGTTTAATGTTAATGTTATTTGTACTGGACTCATGGGAGCTTGCAAGATCACATTTCGTTGTTCATGTACTTGTGCATTGTACAATGACAATAAAGTTGAATTATTATTAATTATTAATTATTCAGACCCGTATCCTTTACTGTCAGTCATTTTACAGCTCGCGGAAATTGTGGCAAATGAGAACCTGTTGCAACATCTCAGCGACCAAAGACTTGCTACCTGCCAAACAAAATGGCTTCAAAGGATATCATTCATTTGCATTTTATAGCCTACAAATAGCTTGGGTCTCTTGAACCCCAGCACAATGTCAGATCAGATACCCTTGATGTTTCTTTAAGCTTTCAACCAGAGTGTGACATTCCAACTGTGTTGGCAAGCTGGCCTCTTGTGGCACAAATGGTGAACTGCAGAAGTGGCTATGTAGCTTCAACAAAGAACACAACCATCATCCTTTGCATCTTACGACAACAGCAACAACTTGCATTTATATAGCGCTTTTAACGTAGTAAAACATCCCAAGGCGTTCCACAGGAGCGTTGTCGAACAAAATTTTGACACCAAGCCACATAAGGAGATATCAGGGAGGTAGGTTTTAAGGGGCGTTTTAAAGGAGGAAAGAGTGGTATAGAGGCAGAGAGGTTCAGGGAGGGAATTCCAGAGCTTAGGGCCTAGGCAGCTGATGGTACGGCAGCCAATGGTGGAGCACTGAAAATAGGGGCTGCACAAGAGGCCTGAAGTGGAGGAACGCAGAGATCTCGGTGGGTTATAGGGCTGGAGGAGGTTACAGAGACAGGGAGGTGTGAGGCCATGGAGGGATTTGAAAACAAGGATGACAATTTTAAAATTGAGGCGTTGCCAATGTAGGTCAGTGAGCATAGGGGTGATGGGTGAACGGGATTAGTGCGAGTTAGGATACGGGCAGCAGAGTTTTGGATGAGCTCTTTGCGATATCTATAAAGAGGTCCCTCAAGGAAGTGGCCTTGTGTTGTCATCAACAACCTTGTCATAGCGTCAAGCAAGGCGCTGCTCTATCTGTTGACACCTTTCACAAGTTGGCTAATCTTTCACCAGAAAGACAAACAGTAACCAAATCAGTTATAGCCAGAATTGGACAAATGTTACATTACATTCACCCGTTACCACTGGGAAAAAGCAAATCAGTAACTCTAACACAGAAGGGCAGGGGAGTACAGAAAGCAAAATAGAGAGGGAAAGAAAGATGGGATTAATAGAGAGAGAGAAAAGAGAAAGAAAGAAAATATTTAATTTTTTTTATCTTCAAACTTAATTAAATTCTGAAGGAATGAGACTGCACACTTGTAAAATTAAATTTTCAGGGCCAGAGAGGTTGTTTGGCAGTAATTAAAACATATCACGTCGTTATAAATTCACTTACATCTGAATGCACCAGCCCTAAATTTTTCTGGCATGTTTAATGGGTAACTAATGGGTAAGTACCGTAACTTCACGCCCTTCCTGTATTTTAATGCCAAGTTTCTCGGCAAGGTAGCGAAGCTTGTGGAGGAGCAGGGCAAACTTCCGTATTTCCGCATTTAACTGCGCACGTGTGGACGCCGGAAGCTGCTGTCCGATTTACTCCATAATAGCGGTGGGCGCTGACAGCCTCACTGTTATTCCTATCGCAAAATCTTGCTTGGTCCGACAGCTGTTCCTCGGGTTTGGAGGTCCAATGGGTGGCAATGGATTTACAAAAGTTAAATCATGCTTGACTAACCTTCTGGAATTTTTTGAGGATGTAACTAGTAAAATAGATCAGGGAGAACCAGTGGATGTGGTATATTTGAACTTTCAGAAGGCCTTCGATAAGGTCCCACATAAGAGATTAGCGTGTAAAGTTAAGGCACATGGGATTGGGGGCAAGGTATTGACTTGGATAGAGAACCGGTTGGCAGATAGAAAGCAAAGGGTTGGAATAAATGGGTTTTTTCAGAGTGGCAGGCAGTAAATAGTGGGGTACCGCAGGGATCGGTCCTTGGACCCCAGCTATTCACAATATATATTAATGATCTAGACAAGGGAACTAGATGTAATATCTCCAAATTTGCAGACGACACAAAGCTGGGTGGGCATGTGTGCTGTGAGGAGGATGCTGAGAAACTACAGGATGATTTGGACAGGTTGGGTGATTGGGCAGAAGCATGGCAGATGCAATATAACGTGGATAAATGTGAGGTTATCCACTGTGGTGTCAAAAACAGGAAGACAGATTATTATCTGAATAGCAATAGATTGGGAGAAGGGGAAGTGCAACGAAACCTGGGTGTCCTTGTGCACCAGTCGCTGAAGGTAAGCATGCAGGTGCAGCAGGCGGTTAAGAAGGCAAATGGTATGTTGGCCTTCATAGCGAGAGGGTTTGAGTACAAGAACAAGGATGTCTTGCTACAGTTGTACAGGGCCTTGGTGAGACCACATCTTGAGTATTGTGTGCAGTTTTGGTCGCCTTATCTGAGGAAGGATGTTCTTGCCATGGAAGGAGTTCAGAGAAGATTCACCAGGCTAGTACCTGGGATGGCAGGAATGACGTATGAGGAGAGATTGGGTCGATTGGGCTTGTACTCGCTGGAGTTTAGAAGAATGAGAGGGGATCTCAGTGAAACTTATAAAATACTGGCAGGACTGGACAGACTAGATGCAGGGAGGATGTTCCCAATGGTCGGGGAGTCCAGAACCAGGGGTCACAGTCTAAGGATAAGGGGTAGGCCTTTTAGGACAGAAATGAGGAGGAATTTCTTCACCCAGAGAGTGGTGAACCTGTGGAATTCTCTACCACAGAAGGCAGTAGAGGCCAATTCATAAAATATATTCAAGAAGGTGTTGGATATATTTCTTAAGGCTAAAGGGATCAAGGGGTATGGGGAGAAAGCAGGGACTGGGTACTGAATTTGGATGATCAGCCATGATCGCATTGAATGGCGGAGCAGGCTCGAGGGGCCGAATGGTCTACTCCTGCTCCTATCTTCTATGTTTCTATGTTTCTATGATGGTGGGTCTGGACAGTATGCTTTGGGGGTCACCTGATATTTCTGGCAGCCTTTCTATCGAGGCTGGACAGGCCCATCAAGGAACTTTCATGACAATACAAGTCAATTATCGGGCTGGTAGATGCGATTACCGGCCATCTAAAACCAGTTAGTATGGATTGCTACCATTATTTAAAGTAACCCGCCAAGATTAAAACAAAGAACTAACCTGATTTGGCACGCAGATAAGGGTTTTCGACAAAGATATAATTGAAGGCCCCTGGGTAGCAATCGGTGGTCGGTGTTCGTGGTGTGTTCTTCGTTGGTTGGTGTGCTGGTGCTGCCGCTCTTCAGCCCCTCGCCCTCGTGGCTGCTGCTCTTTCCCCATCCCGTGCTTACCCCCTGGCCTTTGCCCGTGCCCTTTTCCCACTCCATCTGGAACTAGCCCCAGCACCGGGCTGGGCGGACACGGACAATTCAGGCCAGGCGAGGCGGGACGCGACGAGGGGAGGAGGGAAGACCACCGGAGGGAAGGCCTCCTGAGGAAGACCGGCTGAAGAAGACCAACTGAGGAGACAAACTGAGGGGAGGCTTTGAATTATCGGGCCTTCAGCCTCAGCCGACCTTCGAATAACTGCACACCAACTCAATCTGGCGGCTGTCGACGAAGAATCATCCCTGCAAGGTAAAGTACCCAAACAGAGACTTTGGGCTAGATTTTCAGTTGCTTGCGCCAGCAGTTAGCGCCTTAAGAGAAGTGATTTTCGGGCGCTATGCATGTAGCACCCGGGCGCAGCGCAGTTTGTGCCCCGCCCCAAATTAAGTTGGCTGTTAGCGCCGGTGCAAAGTTTAGTGGCCGCCCGGATGCGCGCGCAGAAAATGACGTCACATCCTCGTGCAACGCCCTTTGGCCGCCCCGAATCCAAACTTCAGTCGGACCGCCCCATTGTGCGGCTGGCGTCCAGAGCGTTTGTAAAATGGAACGCAACACACCCTGGGGAGCGCAAATTAAAGGGCACTCCTCCTGCACTATAAAAGGCAGTCTGCATGTGTTGTGTGGAAGGATCCAGTGTGTTGTTGTGAACGGTCTATTTTTGTTCCTCCTCCTCCTCCTCCTCCTCCTCCTCCTCCTCCTCCTGTCTTCCCCCCCAGACTCTGCCTTTGAAAAAAACACATGCACCCTTCCCCTTTAAGAGCTCACTGGCACCAGAGTGTCTGCCGTGCGCTGCGCCCGAGCTCGGGCGTTGCGCTCTGCACCGCCGGCTTAGCGCCTAAAGATAGTAGTGGAACGCCTCTTTTAGCGCTCCACCAACCTCTTAGGGCGAAGCCACTGAATTTCCGGCAACGGGGCGCTACTTTGGGGCGGGCGCTAACTTCGGGCGGGCGCTAAGGTTAGCGCCCCAAAACTGTCTATACTGAAAATCTAGCCCTTTAACTTTGGGGTACTCAAACCTGGACAATGCCCTTGCAGCGCCCGGAGACCACGTGACAATGGCAGGCTCCAGAGAGCACCAAGAGCGAACCCCGAACCCAACCGCTGTTTTGAGTCTAACAAACCTTTTGATTGGTGAGCATGAAGTTCTGACCCCTCATAGCTTAATCTAGTTAGGTATAGGGGGTGGGATAAGGATAAGGGAATTGTTAAGATAGTTGTTTTCCCTCGATGTGCCATGTGTTCCCCATTCCCTCTATAAGTATATAGTTATTCTTTTGTATTTTTTTGCCTGTAGAAGTGTACACTAGTAATTTTTCCATGAGATTGTATCAAGTTTTCCTCTTCAATAAAATCTTGGTTTTTGTTTACATCCAACCACCTGTCTACTCGAGTCTTCTCTGTACCGTCGCCTTGTACCTAAGTCCGGTGTCTAGAACCCAGGGTCATGGGAGCGATTCGAACCGCTCATAAAACAGTCAGGGGCATAACTGACTGGGCGTACGTATGCGCCAAACAACACCACCACATGCCACCCCCTACACCCTTAAGAAAGAACTTGCATTTACATGTTAAGGAGCAACTACATTGGCATAGAGGAACCTAGGAACAGGAGTTGACGATTCAGGCCTTCGAGCCTGTTGTGCCATTCAATTAGATCTGTATCTCAACTCCATTTATCTGCCTTAGTTCTGTAACCCTTAATATCATTGCCCAGCAAAAATCTATCAATCTCAGTTCTGAAATTTTCAATTGACTCCCCCCCCAGCCTCAACAGCTTTTTGGGGGAAGAGAGTTCCAGATTTCCACTAGCCTTTGTATGAGGAAGAAAGAAAGACTTGCATTTATATAGCGCCTTTCACGACCACCGGACATCTAAAAGCGCTTTACAGCCAAAGAAGTACTTTTTGAAGTGGAGTCACTGTCGTAATATAGGAAACACGGCAGCAAATTTGCACACAGCAAACACCCACAAGCAGCAATGAGATAATGACCAAATAATCTGTTTTAGTGATGCTGGTTGAGGGATGAATATTGGCCAGGACACCAGGGATAACTCCCCTGCTCTTCTTCGAAATAGTGCCATGGGATCTTTTACATCCACTTGAAAAAGCAGACGGGGCCTCAGTTTAACGTCTCATCTGAAAGACAGCATACTCCGACAGTTCAGCACTCCCTCAGCACTGCCTTGTCAGTTTAGCATTATGTAGCAACCAGTCTGACTCAAAACCTCTGTGACAGGCTGAAAATAAGGTGGGATGTGTACACCAGCCCACACTCCCAGTGACTGTCAACTGTCGCACATTCGCTGTTGTGAAACTGCTCCAGAGCGACTTCATTTGCATAGAGTACCAGCAACACGTTCACTGAATATCTATAGCTTGATTACCCTGCATAATCTGAAACCTTTGGGGAAAGTACACTGGCACCTCTGCTCTTAGAATCATAGAATGGTTACAGCACAGAAGGAGGCCATTCAGCCCATCGAGCCCGTGCCGGCTCTCTGCAAGAGCACATCAGGTAGTCCCACTCCCCCGCCCTTTCCCTGTAGCCCTGCAAATTATTTTCCTTCAGGTACTTATGCAATTCCCTTTAGAAAGCTATGATTGAGTCTGCCTCCACCACCCTCTCAGGCAGTGCATTCCAGATCCTAACCACTCACTGCGTAAAAAGGTTTTCCTCATGTCACCTTTAGTTTTTTTGCCAGTCACCTTAAATCTGTGACCTCTGGTTCTTGACCCTTCTGCCAATGGGAACAGTTTCTCCCTATCTACTCTGTCTAGACCCATCATGATTTTGAACACCTATCAGATCTCCTCTCAACCTTCTCTGCTCTAAGGAATCTTATGGAACCTCCCTGTAGTACACAACAACGGTAAGTTAAGTACAGTTCCTTTTTTTTTAAGTTTGGGGGGTTATATTTACATTGTCTATTTAAATTACATGTGAGGTCTGTGCCTTAAGTATACTCAAGTGGGTTGCTGTGAAATGTGCATTAATAGGACTTAATGCAACATACTGAGGAAGCATGAAATCTGTTGGTATTTAATTTACAATTTATAATTCTGTTTATTCAACCTGGCCCAATTCTTTAGCGGTGTCCAGTATGCTCTGTGATTTAAGGACTTATTTTGCTTGGTGTTAATTCACAGAATATTAATCCCATTACCTTGCTGTTGTAGAACATGATGGGCCCGATTTTCATCCCCTTCGCTCAGCAGGAAAAGGGAGGTGGCGCAATATTAATAGCAGGGCAGGTGTTACTGCCCTGTTTCTCCCAAAGGCTCCTGTCAGTCTGGGGCGTTGAAATGGTTTGCCCGGGTGTCCACCAGAAGCAGGCAGGAGCCTCAATATCTTGCGTCAATCGGGGTCCTATAACGTCTAGAAGCACCCCTCTCCCCTGATGCAATTTTGATGCACAAATGGGTGGAGCTTGCGGGGTAATTGGTACTTGGTAATGATCAACATTATTGGAGAGGGAGCAGGGGATATTTAACAGAATGGTATCAGGGATGAGGGACTTCAGTTATCTGGAGAGACTGGAGAAGCTGGGATTGTTTTCCTTGGAGCTGAGAAGGTTAAGGGGAGATTTAATAGAGGTGTTCAAAATTAGGAGGGGTTTTGATAGAACAAATGATGAGAAACTGTTTCTATTGGCAGAAGGGTCGGTAACCAAGGGACACAGATTTAAGATAATTGGTAAAAGAACCAGAGGCGAGATGAGGAGAACTAGGGCTAGATTTTCAGTTGCTTGCGCCAGCAGTTAGCGCCTTAAGAGAAGTGATTTTCGGGCGCTATTCGTGTAGCGCCCGGGCGCAGCGCAGTTTGCGCCCCGCCCCAAATTAAGTTGCCCGTTAGCGCCGGCGCAAAGTTTAGCGGCCGCCCGGATGCGCGCGCAGAAAATGACGTCACATCCTCGTGCAACGCCCTTTGGCCGCCCCGAATCCAAACTTCAGTCGGACCGCCCCATTCTGTGGCTGGCGTCCAGAGCGTTTGTAAAATGGAACGCAACACACCCTGGGGAGCGCAAATTAAAGGGCACTCCTCCTGCACTATAAACGGCAGTCTGCATGTGTTGTGTGGAAGGATCCAGTGTGTTGTTGTGAACGGTGTATTTATGTTTCCGGCCACCACCACCACCACCACCACCACCACCTCCTCCTCCTCCTCCTCCTCCTCCTCCAAAAAAAACACATGCACCCTTCCCCTTTAAGAGCTCACTGGCACCAGAGTGTCTGCCGTGCGCTGTGCCCGAGCTCGGGCGCTGCGCTCTGCACCGCCGGCTTAGCGCCTAAAGATAGTAGTGGAACGCCTCTTTTAGCGCTCCACCAACCTCTTAGGGCGAAGCCACTGAATTTCCGGCAACGGGGCGCTACTTTGGGGCGGGCGCTAACTTCGGGCGGGCGCTAAGGTTAGCGCCCCAAAACTGTCTATACTGAAAATCTAGCCCCTAGTTTTTTACGCAGCTAGTCGTTATAATCTGTTATGGTCCACAGCCTCCACCCTAGCCTTTCTGCCAATGGTGGTGGCTGGCTGTAGCTTGTCCATCTGCTAGTGGTGGCTGGCTGGCTGCTGGTTGTGGATGGCTGGCTTCTAGGCGCTGGCTGCTACATAGAGATACATAGGCTGGAATTTCCCGGAGGGTCAGTGGGCAGGATCGGTGGCGGGTCAGGTGGGAAAGTGTTTGTTTTTTGACAGCAGGTCAGGACCCCGCTGACAACCCATCGCCACACGCCTTTCCCAATGTTGGGTCTTTCAGCGCTGAGCAAACCCGACAGGCAGAGGCGGGGGACCCAATTAATCTCATTAACATCTAGTTGACAGATCATTAACAGGCATTTTTAACTTACCTTTTTGATTTAACTTCATGGCCACGAGAACCACACTGTTCGGGGACCACGTCTGTCAACCTGAGGTGGGAGTCCAGTGGCCATTGCTCCAGCAGATCACTTGACAGCATCAAATGTGAAGTAAAAGCTCCCACCTGACAGATCATCACTTTCCTAAGCCACAAGTTGTTTCTCAGTCCATTTCCAGCACAGATTCTGCAGGCATTCCACTTTCCTCTCTCCGTCCAGTATCACCTCATTGGAGGAACTCTCTCACCATTGACAGAATGCTTCTGTCATCTCTACTTCACCTGCCATCTATTCCATCAACATGGGTGCCCTTTATACTGTCTCCCCTTGGTCCTCAGAATCTGACCACGATCAGTCTCAACACCAGCAGCACCAGGCACACCAACAGCGCCAACAACAACACCAACCTTCTCCGCAATCACCTGATGCTGCAAAGGACTCAGGGCACCAGCACCCGAGCACATTGCTGCCTGGGACGCCAGGGATGGCCTTACCATGGCCTGATTTACTTCACTTGACGCTGTACACCCTGGCTCACATGATGTGCCAGGTTGGCACCACGCCACACCAATGCCATAAAGCATCCCTACAATATCCAAGCCATTCCTTTCACACTCAGTACCATTGTGGGGGGCACCGTTATGTCTCACCATTCACTGCAACTCACTAAGCCACTTCCAAAGGTGCAGACAAATCTGTCCAAGAATGTAAAGTGTTGAAAATAAAGGTTTCAATGTGTGTGACGGCACATTAACAGAAACTTTACATGAACATTGGATAAAACACCCAAGTGCCTACCCTTGTGTGTTGTTAGTTGTTATGATTGCACTAGGATGAGGGTGAATGTGAGGGGTGGCTAGTGAGATGGGGAAGTGATAATGTAGATAGAGAGAGAGGGATGGGTGGAGGTGCAAGGTAAGTCGGTGTGAGTAAAGATGTGCAGGAGTAGGGTAGGGAAGGCAGAGTGATGGTGATGTGATGAGTGGCACAGCAAGATGAAGGTGAGTGTGATGAGATCATTGAAAGGTTTGTGCCACTGCACCCTGGTCCTCCTGACGACATCCCTGCTTGTGCCCTCCTGTGCAATGTGCAACCAGGCTGTGTTGGTCTCCAGGGGAGGTGTCTTCCACCCATTGGAAGGGAAGAGGACCTCCCTGCATGCTCTGACTCCATCCATAAGCATATGGAGGGAGTCATGGGAGAGCCTGGGTGCAGCCGTGTACCTCTGTGCAGTCATTGTCTTTGTTTGCAGCACCTCAATGCTGTGGAACATTGACAGCATAAATGTCAAAATAAAGTTGGCCATGGTTCCTTTAAGGAAACCGGCTGATGATGCTTCATGAAATTATGTCACCAGACCTGCTTCCTCTAATTGGACTGGGAAATGTGCTATCAATGGAAAGCCAATTTCCAGAGCGGGGTGGAGCCAACAGCGGGGCGACAACCCGCCACCGACTTCACCCACCACGGACCCGCCGAGGTAAGGAAAGTCACGGCCTTAGAGTCTGCAGCACAGAAGCAGGCCATTCTGGGGAGACCAAAACTAGGGGCCATGAATATAAGATCATCACAAATAAATCCAACCGAGAATTCAGGAGATATTTCTTTACCCAAAGAGTGGTAAGAATGTGGAACTCGCTACCACATGGAATACTTGAGGCTTTTAAGGGGAAGTTGAAGCCCCTTTAGGGCTACCCCGGATCAGGCGTATTTCTCAGATGTTCACTTTCAACTAAAGTTTGAGGTAGCCGAATCCTAAAGATGCTTAATTGGGTCTAAAGGTCCGGTCTATCTCTCCCTAAAGGAAAGGAACAACCTGAGAATGTTACCATCCTCCAGATAGTGCTTTTAATAAGTTTAGCTAGACTGTAACGTTCCGGATATTATGAGGGTCCGGGAAACTCCCCCAAAACTGTAACTCCTCACCAAAGAGTATACAGAAATTGAGTTTGCGAGTTTTTGATACAGAAGTCTTATGTGAGACAATTCTAAAAATATATAGATTTATTAAAGAAATGACATGAAGTTTACAGTTGGTGAATCAGTCAATCGCAACATAAACAATTTTAAAAAGAGAAAAAATGCTATCTTATTATTAACAGAGAATCTTACTTTTAAATCTTAACTTCACTACAGTATTACAGTTCTTAAAGTGTTTAACAGGATATCCACCAATATCAAATACCTTTGATCCCCGAGGTACAAAGAGTTGGAGACGACTGAGCTGCCTCTGAAGCCAAGAATCACTTTGCCCAATTAAAGCGAGTCTGTTATCCCATTTGAGAGTTCAATATTTATACCCTTTTCCAGTGGTATTTCCTTTATGGTTTTCTGCTGATGCAAGCTAATTATCTCTAGTCATTTTTCTGCCGACCTCTGCAACTCTTACGGCCACCTCAGCTAGACTCATATCTCATTTTGAGGTGCTCTAAGTTTACCATATAAAAACGGTGTGATGGCAGGTGTTCCTTACTTTATGTCATCTTTACAAGGGCAGATGTTCCTTATCTTATGTGCTTCGTTACGAAGTGTAAATTAGAACATCTTATCCAGGGTGAACCTTTGTTTTTTTCCCAATAGTTCAGCTTGTCGGAGCCCTTCACCTTCTGTTTCAATAAGGTTATTTATTCAGGGTCAACAACTGTCTTATCTCAATAGCCAGAATGCTTTCACAGCTATTTCATAGTTAGGTTTCTAGATTTCCAAACCCAGTTTGTCATGTTTTAATAAGGCCAGAACTCCTTCATAAGATGGTGTATTTTTCTGAATAGGTTATATGGCTTATTCCTTCACAAAGCAAGATAAGCACACGAGGGAGAAAGGAATAGAATGATATGCTGATAGGGTTAGATGAAGTAGGGTGGGAGGAGACTCTGTGGAGCATAAACACCACCATGATCCAGTTGGGCCGAATGGCCTGTTTCTGTGCTGTAATTTCTATGTAATTCTTAAAATCGCTTCTGGGGGCCAACAACGTGTACTTTCTGCATTCCTGCTGCCTGGGCAATTTAGACTGTCCTGAAGAGCAAGGGTCCTCAATATAATGACTACTGCAGACTGACTCATCTACCAATACTTGACATGGTTGTGAAAACCAGACAAAGCAATGACAGCTTATCAAGCACACTCTCTGAATTATACCAGCGAGAACATCAATCTTCAGTTCCTAAGCTTTGATTCTTTCCAGGAAAAAAATGTTTGTAAGAGGAAATACCCAAATAACCTTTCTCTCTTTGCCCAGGGTTTAGTCAAAGACTACATGGATGCAATATCAAAGTTTGTGCCCATTTGTCTAGTTTCCTATCTGCACTTAGGATAGGATTTAATGATCTCTGTTAAACTCAATTTCCAGTGTATTGCTAATAACACTTGTTTGTACTTCCCAATCCTCTGATCTCTACAACCCAAAAGGACAAGAGGAGCAAGATCATGGGAATACCATCGTCTCCAAGTTGTCCTCCAAGTCACACACCATCCTGACTTGGGCATTAATCACCATTGTTTCATCGTTGCTGGGTCAAAGTCATGCAACTCCCTACCGAGCACCAATATGGGAGCACCATCAGCACAAGGACTGCAGCAGCTCAAGGAGAAAGCCAACCACCACCTTATCAGGGGTGGGCAATAAATGCCGGCCTTGCCAGCATTGTCAAGATTCTGTGAACAGAATATAGAAGCTCAAATCATTCTATATTTCAGTGCAATATGCTTTAAATGTTCAGGTTCAAATGCAGTTGTCTTAATGTTGATATGCCTTTAGTATTTACTCTAAAGCTTAATGTCTGATGTACCACATTCTATATCATTTTAAAATCTTGACATGTCTCTGAGTGAGTGAGAGCTAGTCCCAGCACAGCAATGGAAAGCTCATGGTAAAATGCTCCTTTCTTCTGGTGGGCTTTGCAAGGGTTTGTGGAAGAAAAAAGTTCTTACAGAACCAGACAACTGATGTATTTTGGCCAAATAATTTCTATGGAGAGCCATGGAGGATCTGGAAGCTAGGATCAGTTTGCGGCCTAAACACACACAAGTATTGAGCGAGGTGGTTAACTGGTTAAATGCTCCCTCGAAAAATAAATGGTGCTTGCTTGATGTTTGGAAGCATTCCAATGATGGATTTAACAAACAAATCTGAAAGAGAGATGTAAGGTATTAGTGATTCTGAGATGGCAGATTTCTCAACTGATGGCGATAAGTGTCTTCATAAAATGCATATCTGTTTGTTAAACACATTACTAAACAATAATTCTTTTGCAAAGTTTTACAGTAAAAATAATATTTTGAGGAAGCATTACATAAACAAAACATGAATATTGAGTTATATCAGATCATTTGTTTATCATGAATAAGGTAGGTTCTGCAATTCTAACTGTCAACCTTCTTTCCAACAGTAACTTGCATTTATATAGCACCTTTAATGTAGTAAAACGTCCAAAGGCGCTTCACAGGAACGTGAGTGGACAAAATTTGACAACGAGCCACATAAAGAGATATTACAACAGGTGACCGAAAGCATGGTCAAACAGGTAGATTTTAAGGAGCAGCTTAAAGGAGAAGAGAGTGGTAGAGAGGTGGAGAGGTTTAGGGAGGGAATTCCAGAGCTTAGGACCTAGGTGCCAGTGGTGGAGAGAAGAAAATCGAGCATGTGAAAAGGGCCAGAATTGGAGGAGCGCAGAGTTCTCAGTGGTACGGCTGGAGGAGGTTACAGAGATAGGGAGGGGCGAGGCCATGGAGGGATTTGAACATAAGGAGGAGAATTTTAAAATCGAAGCATTGCCAGACCGGGAGCCAGAGTAGGCCAGTGAGCACAGGATATCCATAGAAGAACCTGTAACATTCAAACCTAATGCTAATCTGCACTGCATAACAATATACAAGCACCTTGCGCACAGTTACAGCTGTACGCCCCTGTACTACAATCCTCAATGACGCACAAATTCAGCCACATGTGGTTAGGATTGCGAGCTCCTCTGATTGCTGCTGCCTCAGACATGGGGCCAGTGCTCCAAGCATCTCCAAGGTTAGTACTTGCAGATTATGGACAGGGATGACAATCAACTACTGGAGGATCTCCTGCAGCATTGCTCATGAACAGTCCCACTGCAGCATAAATGGAACAATGGTTTGCACCCCAACCCCTGATGTCTGCACTTGGTATTTCCACAAATTTACTGAAGCACCTATAAGGTGGTGGGGGTGTGGGGGTTGGGGGGGGTGTCATTGTCTTTGGTGCTAAAACAAAATGGGCAATAATGAATAGAACTGGAGATGCTTGGCACACTGGCCCCATGTCTGAGACAGCAACTATCGGAGGAGCTCACAATCTTACCCACATGTGGCTGAATTTGTGTGTTATTGACAGGAGCCCATTTTCCACTCTAGGATGTATGCTTCTGTAGAGTTTGAACATGGGTACTTGCCCACTCCACTGGGATACACACATACACAGCCACCATTAAAAGATAAAATGCAGAAGACTATCAGGGGCTGGTTAAACACATGTACACCATAACTTCATCCGTCCCTCCCTCTTTCTCAGTGGATTAGATAATAAGATACGTTTTTTCTGCCTTACCTGCCTTTTATGTTGTATCTTTAGCCGCAGATAGCAGCTGCCATGCCAGTGGGATGTGTCTAATGAATGTGTGCATGCTTGTGTAAATGGCAAACCCCAAGGATGGCTTTTGGAGCCAAATTTAGATGTTCAGCAGATTAACCTGAACTGGGATTGGGCTTTAATTTTAGAAGAACACTATTGCTAATTCTTTCAATGTGACACCCTTTAAATGATGTCTCTTTTAGCCGTACATGGTTGGGAACTGGTCAGTATCAGCAGTATATGCTTTAAGGCAGGTGCCGGACTTCCTCATGGGTCTTTATTACACCAAACATTGTAGAGGTTGGAGACACTGTACGGCAGGAGCATCCCTTGAGGCAGACTCGAACTGGCAGCACCTAAACAGAATCAGATGCGATTTATCACATTTATGAGTTAGCCATTCAAACAAAGTTGGTCTTGTTACCACAAGAACTCAACAATCATCCTTTATTTTCATTATTTGACTCAGGTGGTTGGTTTAATACCAATTTCAGTCTCTATAAACGGCCAGTAATAGTAGTGCTGTTAATTTTGAATTTAGAAACATAGAAACATAGAAAAATAGGAGCAGGAGTAGACCATTCGGCCCTTCGAGCCTGCTCCGCCATTCAATATGATCGTGGCTGATCCTTTATCTCAATACCATATTCCCGCTCTCTCCCCATACCCCTTGATGTTTCTTGTGTCTAGAAATCCATCTATCTCCTTCTTAAATATATTCAGTGACTTGGCCTCCACAGCCTTCGGTGGTAGAGAATTCCACAGGTTCACCATCCTCTGAGTGAAGAAATTTCTCCTCATCTCAGTCCTAAATGTCCTACCCCGTATTCTGAAACGGTGACCCCTCATTCTAGACCCCCCCCCAGCCAGGGGAAACATCCTCCCTGCATCCAGTCTGTCTAGCCCTGTCAGAATTTTATATATGTCAATGAGATCCCCTCTCATTCTTCTAAACTTTAGCGAATAGATGTCTAGTCGACCCAATCTCTCCTCATATGACAGTCCTGCCATCCCAGGAATCAGTCTGGTGAACCTTTGCTGCACTCCCTCTATGGCAAGTATATCCTTTCTTAGGTAAGGAATTTGAACCCAAGTAGATATTTTGATTCTCATTGAAGAGGTTTGTTTAACAAAAACCGAACAGTTTTAAAGTTTGCAGAGTCCTTAAACCCATAAATAATTTTAACAATGGGGCATAATTTTTGGATCAGTTATAATATTCACCCCCTTCCTCCGCCCTCCCTTTGTCACTTGCAAACGGAGGGGGATGCACTCCATTAAGATGCTGGTCTACATTTAATGTTTCATTAAGATGTTAGTCGAAATTTCGTTTCTTATTAAGATGTTTGTCTGCATTACGTTTATCTTTTCCACAGATTTGTTCCTAATTGGTTGAGCTAAATTCCATCTGCACAATTAATTCAGCTAATCTGAAGGTCAGTGGCAATCAGAAAGAGTGCAGCACATTAAAGAGATCAAGCAGCCTTTCAGATATTAGCAGCTAACATGTGACAAATAAAATCCTAATTACTGGCAAGCACCATTTTTCTCAGGCAAATAGGGAACTTTAACCCTTGAAGAATGTAGCATTACTTTTTTATTTATTTTGAAGGTGCACAGTGGATGGGAAACAGCTACAGCTTCAGTCATTTTGTACAATCACTATTTAGACACCTATGGATCAAGGCCCCAGCTGTTAACACTGTATTGTAAATAAAAATTGGTTCTTGGCTGGGTAGATACAAAAAGATTCCATCTGTCCTTGACATATATCGAATCACCGAATGATACAGCACAGAAGGAGGCCATTCCGCCCATTGTGCTGGTGCTGGCTCTTTGAAAGAACTGTCCAATTAGTCCCGCTCCCCTGCTCTTTCCCCATAGCTCTGCATATTTTTTTTTCATTTCAAGTATTTATCCAATTCCCTTTTGAAAGTTACTATTGAATCAGCTTCCTCTACCCTTTCAGGCAGTGTGTTCCAGATCAGAACCACTCTCTGTGTAAAAAATATTTCTACTCATCTCATCTATCTCTAAAGAGACCTTATAACAAGTCAATCAGAAAAAAAAAGACTTGCATTTATGCTGCACCTTTCACGGTCTCAGGACGTCCCAAAGCGCTTTACAGCCAATAAAGTACTTCCTGAATTGTAATCACTGTTGTAATGTAGGAAATATTATTTCACAGATTTCAACATGAAAAAGGAAAGGAATACATTGAAAGAGAAGTCAGATAAATATGTAAAAATGAAATTAAAAGAGTATAGGGCAGGGGCATGGGGTTAGCTGGCTATAGCTTTCAGAGAGCCAGCAGAGGCACGATGGGCCAAATAGCCTCCATCCGTGCTGTAAAATTCAAAAATTCTATGACATCACTGCTGTGAACGGACTTGTTCAAATGCATTTCATGAAAAGAAATGTAATAAAATAATAATTTAGTTTTTTTTTACACAGTTGCCTGCTGTGTGATTTGAAGTTGAAGAAAGAAAATCAATTGCTTTCAGCATTTTCTTTTTTTTAAATTTGTTTATGGGATCTGTGTATCGCTGGCAAGACCAGCATTTATTGCCCATCCCTAGTTGCCCTTGAGAAGGTGGTGGTGAGCCATCTTCTTGAACCGCTGCAGTCCGTGTGGTGAAGGTACTCCCACAGTGCTGTTAGGTAGGGAGTTCCAGGATTTTGACCCAGCAACAATGAAGGATCGGTGATATACTTCTAAGTCAGGATGGTGTGTGACTTGGAGGGGAATTTGGAGGTGGTGGTGTTCCCATGCGCCTGCTGCCCTTGTCCTTCTAGGTGGAAGAGGTCGCGGGTTTGGGAGATGCTGCTGAAGAAGCCTTGGTGAGTTGCTGCAGTGCATCTTGTAGATGGTACACACTGCAGCCACGGTACGCCGGTGGTGGAGGGAGTGAATGTTTAAGGTGGTGGGTGGGTGCCAATCAAGTAGGCTGCTTTGTCCTGGATGGCGTTGAGATTCTAGAGTGTTGTTGGAGCTGCACTCATCCAGGCAAGTGGAGAGTATTCCATTACACTCCTGACTTGTGCCTTGTAGATGGTGGAAAGGCTTTGGGGAGTCTATTTAGATTGCTGTAATATGGTTATTCAGTTGTACTTGTGATGCCTTTTAATCACAAAATACAGGCATACAGTAAATTGGGGACCAGTATAATCACAAGGCAATAGCACCACCAAGATGTCAGACACTGTAACTGCCTTGTCGCAAGCATCATAATACCATGGCAACAGGCATCCACAGAGTCTGAACTCCCAAGAAAAGAATATTCTGTTAGTCAACATTAGTCAATATACAAGTTGAACAATTAAAACCCAATTCAATCACCAAAGAGTAAAAGTATTATGTTTCTGAAAGTAAAGGCAAGGGTTTAAAAAGTTTTGTAAAGTTTTATTGCTTGAAAATGAGTCATAATACAGTTGTGTTGAAATTAACAGCTGCAGAATATGAGGCTCACACAGACTGCAAATGACCCCTCGTCTGTCAACTCGAGCATCTGATCTGCACTGTGGCATCAAGCACATATCCCAGGAAATCATAATTGGCCTATGTGAGGCACTAGCACAGTTAGGCAGTTATAAAACAGCCACACCTGGAGTACTGTGTGCACTTTTGGTTCCTGTACTACAGCACGGATATCCCAGCGTGACAAAGACTGTAAGTCTCGCATTGGACTCATCAGTCACCTGAGAACTCATTTTTAGTGTGGAAGCAAGTCATCCTCGGTTCCACGGGACTGCCTAAGAGAAGAAGGATATCCCAGGCATTGGAGGCAGTGTTAACGCGAGCAACCAAACTGAATACTCTCCACTTGCCTGGGTGAGTGCAGCTCCAACAACACTCAAGAAGCTCAGTACCATCCAGGACAAAGCAGCCCGCTTGATTCGCACCCCATCCACCACCTTAAACATTCACTCCCTCCACCACCAGCGTACCGTGGCTGCAGTGTGTACCATCTACAAGATGCACTGCAGCAACTCGTCAAGGCTTCTTCAACATCACCTCCCAAACTCGCGACCTCCTCCACCTAGAAGGACAAGGGCAGCAGGTGCATGGGAACACCACCACCTCCAAGTTCCCCTCCAAGTCACACACCATCCAGACTTTTAAATATATCGCCGATCCTTCATCGACGCTGGGTCAAAATCGTCGAACTCCCTACCCAACAGCACTGTGGGAGTATTTTCACCACACGGACTGCAGCGGTTCAAGAAGGCGGCTCACCACCACCTTCTCAAGGGCAATTAGGAATGGGCAATAAATGCTGGCCTTGCCAGTGACACCCACATCCCATAAACGAATTTTAAAAAAATGATACCTAGTATAAGACATCAGAACTCAGAGGAGAGATTGAGGAACTTGGGATTGTTTACTCTGGAGAAAAGAAGGCGCATGAAGATATTATTGAAGATTCTGATAGATAGATTGATCCCCAATAATATATAATGTATAATATATAGACTATCCTAAGAGGAGGCTCAATGGAAGGTTGCCAGACAGTTGAGAATGCACGAAGGCACACTATACCCACCCACTGGCACTCCCACATCAGAATCTACAGGCTGAAGTGCCCGTAACTCTATTTGTTGGAGCGGCAGTGCCTGCAGAGGATTTGATTTGCAAGGGATGCCATGGAAGTGTTGTGCCATATGCTCCAAACCAGGCTTTCTACTGCCAATGACTATCAATGGTGTGGAGATGCCGTCAAAGTCATAACTGCCCTTAGCATTTAGCTTTTGTGTGAAAGAGCACAATCAGGTGAAGGTGAGGCAATCAGGGACCTCCTGGACATTGATGGCGACATTTAAAAATACCTTTAAACAGTGAGATGGGGAGGTTATTGTTAAGTGTCATGCATGGTCAGTACAGTGCAGTAATGAAAGGTAATGGTGGGCGCTCCTCCCTTGGCTGACCTAGTAAGATCATTAAACTTCTTCCTACATGCCTCATAGCATTCATCCTGGTGGGCACCTCCTCCATTTCCCATGGGCTGCTCTTCCTGGGTCCCTCTACCTCATCTCCTCCAGGAAAATTCCAATGGCCTCATTTGTGAAACGGGACGCCCTCCAGCCTCCAACATTCCTTAAGGAGACTGTGTTCCAAATTGGCCAAACCACACCGTCTGCCCCTTTGAGTCGCTGCAGTCCTTTAAATCCTGCAGCAGCATGTGACTGCCCGCCCACCAATGAGTGAGCCCCCTTACCACAGGCGCTTACCATGGCCAGAGCCTGACTACATTATTCTAATGACACTGACTCTAGAATTATGGATGGGGTCAGTCACTGCAGGTCAGGTGGTTGTCTTCTCCTCGTGACCCGCTTTCGGCGAAGTACTAGTTCTAAGGACCTTCCCAGCCAAAGCCTCGCTTTAACAAAAACTGATGCTTTATCCGGAGAGGTACTTAAGCTCATGGATCGATGAGAAATAAAGAGGATTTTCATCTATTTTATCCATAGCAAGCACTCTACATGTATCAGCAACAACTGAAGAGCACTCAACACATCAACGAATAGCAAATGCAGACCTCTTCTCATCTTCCTTTTTGAAGAGATTCAGTTAACACAGGCATGAGGGATAATTCTCCCTCAGACACTTCTAAACCTATGCTCATAATTAAACACAAAGCATTAAAACCACACTGAGGTTGCCATAGACCAGGAAACACAATGAAATCTATTGGCTTGCTGATCCCATGCCTATGATTTTCTTGACACGCATATTCTTAAATGGACCCAGCTAGTGCCTTGTGCTTTCATCCTTAATAACATAGCCCAGAGTACCATAACAAGGTGTGAAATGAGAAAAGATCATTCAGTCCATTTCACACCTGACCTTCTATATTCTATCTGACCTGCTCTATCATGCCCTCCAACCCAATTCAGCTCTATGAAATTTCCACCTTACCCTATGAAGATAAATTAAGCAAATTCCAGGATATCTATCAATGTTATATTAAAAGCAAAAAGAAAGACTTGCATTTATATCACGCCTTTCACAACCACCGGACATCCCAAAGCGCTTTACAGCCAATGAAGTACTTTTTGAAGTGTAGTCATTGTTGTAATGTAGGAAGCGCGGCAGCCAATCTGCGCACAGCAAGCTCCCACAAACAGCAATGTGATAGTGACCAGATAATCAGTTTTTTGTGATGTTGATTAAGGGATAAATATTGGCCAGGACACCAGGGAGAACTCCCCTACTCTTCTTCGAAATAGTGCCATGGAATCTTTTATGTCCACCTGAGGGAGCAGGCGGGGCCTCACTTTCATGTCTCATCCAAAAGACGGCACCTCTGACAGTGCAGCACTCCCTCAGTACTGCACTGGAGTGTCAACCTGGATTTTTGTGCTCAAGTCTCTGGAGTGGGACTTGAACACACAACCTTCTGACACACACAGCTGACGCACTACAGCTGACACACTAATCATGCAAGAGCAGCTTCCTTCCTTGAGACAACACTTTTCATGTCCAACACCAAATAGATGCAAGTTCTTTCTTTCTCTTTCTCAGGATCCATGGAAGATAGGAACACAGGAATTGTTGGACATAAAAAGACCATGGTCCATCTAGTAGGGGAGGTGGGGTAGCATTGCTGGTAAAGGAGGGGATTAATGCAATGGAAAGGAAGGATATTAACTCGGATGAAACGGAATCTGTATGGGTAGAAATGAGAAATAGCAAGGGGAGGAAAACGTTAGTGGGTGTGATATATAGGCCTCCAAATAGTAATATGGAGGTGAGGGAAGGCATAAAAAGGGAAATTAGAGAAGCGTGCGATAAGAGCACAGCTGTCATCATGGGTGACTTTAATTTACATATTGATTGGACTACCCAAATTAGTAAAAATTCTGAGGAGGAGGAATTCCTGGAATGTTTTCGGGACGGTTATCTGGACCAATATGTCGAGGAGCCGACTCGAGATCAGGCCATTTTAGACTGGGTATTGTGCAATGAGAAGGGACTTATCAGCAATCTTCTTGTACGAGGCCCCTTGGGTCAGAGCGATCATAATATGATCGAGCTCTCAGTCGAGATGGAGAGTGAGGAAATTGAATCAGAGACTAAGGTCCAGAACTTAAATAAAGGGAATTACGAGGGTATGAGACGGGAATTGGGTAAGATTGATTGGGTGGTGTTTCTGGGGGGATTGACAGTGGATAGACAATGGCAAGCATTCAAAGATAGAATGGAAGAATTCCAGAACATGTTTATACCGGTTTGGCATAAAAATAAACCTAAAAAGGTGACTCAACCGTGGATAACGAGGGAAATTAGGGACAGCATAAAATCAAAAAAAAGGGCATATCAACTGGCAAAAAAAAGCACCAGACCGGAAGATTGGGGGCAGTACAGGATACAGCAAAAGAGGACAAAGGGATTAATCAGGAAGGGGAAAATAGAATACGAAAGTAAACTTGCAGCAAACATAAAGACAGACTGCAAAAGCTTTTATCGGTATATCAGGAGGAAAAGACTGGTAAAATCCCAAGTCGGTCCCTTGCAGTCCGATTCGGGAGAATATATAATGGAGAATAAGGAAATGGCAGACCAATTAAACTCATACTTTGGTTCTGTATTCACAAAGGAGGACACAAATAACCTCCCAGGAATATCGGCAAACATAGGGACTAATGAGAGGGAGGAGCTGACAGAAATTAGTATCTCTAGGGATATGGTGTTGGGTAAGTTGAGGGGACTGAAGGCCGACAAATCCCCAGGGCCTGATAAACTACATCCTAGGGTACTTAAGGAGGTGGCCCTGGAGATAGCAGATGCTCTAAGGATCATCTTCCGGAACTCCATTGACTCGGGAACAGTACCCGTGGATTGGAGGGTAGCTAATGTTACCCCAATATTTAAAAAGGGGGGTAGAGAGAAAGCAGGGAATTATAGACCAGTAAGCCTTACATCGGTTGTGGGCAAAATGCTAGAGTCCATTATTAAGGATAAAATAGCGGAGCACTTGACAAATGGGGAAAGGATCGGACAGAGTCAACATGGATTTACAAAGGGTAAATCGTGTTTGACTAATCTGCTGGAATTTTTTGAGGAGGTAACTGGTAGAATAGATGGGGGAGAGCCAGTGGATGTGGTGTACCTTGACTTCCAGAAAGCCTTTGATAAGGTTCCACACAAAAGATTATCATGCAAAATTAAGGCTCATGGGATTGGGGGCAAAGTATTAACGTGGATAGAGAACTGGCTGGCGGATAGAAAACAGAGAGTTGGAATAAACGGCTCGTTTTCGGAGTGGCAGGCAGTGACCAGCGGGGTGCCGCAAGGATCTGTCCTGGGACCCCAGCTGTTCACAATATATATAAATGATCTGGATCAGGGAATTGGATGCAATATTTCCAAATTCGCTGACGACACTAAACTAGGAGGAGGGGTGGGCTCTGATGAGGATGTCAGGAGGCTACAGTGTGATTTGGACAGGTTGGGGGAATGGGCGGATACGTGGCAGATGCACTATAATGTGGATAAATGCGAGGTTATCCACTTTGGGGGTAAAAACAGGAGGGTAGATTATTATCTAAATGGCAATAGATTGGGAGATGGGGAAGTGCAGAGGGACCTGGGTGTTCTTGTGCACCAGTCACTGAAGGAGAGCATGCAGGTGCAACAGGCGATTAAGAAGGCAAATGGTATGTTGGCCTTCATATCAAGGGGGTTCGAGTATAGGAATAGGGATACCTTACTACAGCTGTACAAGGTGCTGGTGAGACCGCATCTGGAGTATTGTGTACAGTTTTGGTCGCCCCATCTGCGGAAGGATGTTCTTGCCATGGAAAGAGTGCAACGGCGATTCACCAGGCTGATACCTGGAATGGCGGGAATGACCTACGAAGAGAGATTAAATAGTTTGGGCTTGTACTCACTGGAGTTTAGAAGATTGAGAGGGGATCTCATCGAAACATATAAAATTATGGCAGGCCTGGACAGGCTGAATTCAGAGAGAATGTTTCCAATGGCCGGGGAGCACAGAACCAGGGGCCACAGTCTAAAAATAGCGGGCAAATCATTTAAAACAGAGATGAGGAAGAATTTCTTCACTCAAAGAGTGGTGAGCCTGTGGAATTCCCTGCCACAGAGGGCTGTGAAGGCTAATTCAATAAATATTTTCAAGAGAGAATTGGATATATTTCTGAAGGCTAAGGGGATTAAGGGTTACGGAGAAAAGGCGGGGACGGGGTACTGAACTGGTAAGATCAGCTATGATCTCAGACGAAGATCAGCCATGATCTCATTAAATGGCGGAGCAGGCTCGAAGGGCCGAATGGCCTACTCCTGTTCCTATCTCTATGTATCTATGTATCTAGTTCACCTTCTACCATCCTGGTAGTCACATGATACAACAATAATGGAGTTGTTGATTAATCATAGCAATCAATCTCAATCAATCAGTCTACAACAGACCCAGACATGACATGAGGAAAACCCCCAGTGATGGAAAGCTTTGAGAATCATTGGTCTAAAGTCACATTTTTACTCCCAAGCACTCTACACTTACCATATGTCACGTCATGTCTCAAATTACTCATGTACTGTATCCCAAAATGTTATTTTCTGAAAGAAATCGATGTAATTTACATTTGAATGGATCAGGACTAACTGCTTCCACCGTCTCCCTAATGAGCCTGTTCCATAGATTGACCATTTGCTTACTGCAATTTTACATTACATAAAATTGCATAGAAATTACAGCTCAGAAACAGGCCATTCAGTCCAACTGGTCCGTGCTGGTATTTATACTCTACACGGGCCTCCTCCTTCCCTACTTCATCGAACTCTATCAGCATATCCGTCTATTCCTTATTCCCTTGTGTTTATCTAGCATTCCCTTAAATGCATCTATGCTATTCACCTCAACTACTCCATGTTATAACAAGTTTCATATTTTAACCACTTTCTGGGTAAAAAAGTTTCTCCTGAATTCCTTTTTGGCTTTATTAGTGACTATCTTATTTTTATGACCCCTAGTTTAGGATTCCCCCACAGCGGAAACATTTTCTCTACATCTAATTTAATTTCCACAGATTAATTTTAAATGTATTTAACCCCCTTCGAGTGCAGGCCACGTCCTCTGGTTCCACAAGGTGAAATAGCTTGTCATTGTCTACCTTTAGAATCCTAAAACCAGCAATCATATCGCCATGAGGTATAATTTCCATTGGTTTTTACGTGTACTCTCTGGAGTTTAGAAAAATGAAAGATGATCTCATTGAAACATATAAAATTCTGAGGGGGATTGACAGGGTAGATGCTGAGAGGTTGTTTCCCCTAGCTGGAGAGTCTAGAACTAGGGGGCACAGTCTCAGGATAAGGGGTCAGCCATTTAAGACTGAGATGGGGAGGAATTTCTTCACTCAGAGGGTTGTGAATCTTTGGAATTCTCTGCCCCAGAGGCTGTGGATGCTGAGTCTTTGAGTATATTTAAGGCTGAGATCGATAGATTTTTGGACTCTAGGGGAATCAAGGGATATGGGGATCGGCAGGAAAGTGGAGTTGGGGTCGAAGATCAGCCACAATCTTGTTGATTGGTGGAGCAGGCTCGAGGGGCCTTATGGCCTACTCCTGCTCCTAATCCTCATGCTTTTATGTAATGCCGTTGTGAATGTGTCTGAAAAGTTTCTCTCTGTTCGATATTTCTAGTGGCATTGTAAACATGGTCTAAAAGAGGAAGTCTTCGTGAATGCGCATAGCAACCAGAGGACTCCTTAACCTATCTTGTTCCATGCAGGTTTTGATCATCATCTATATATACCTGTCTATAAAATACCATCAATCCTGTTCCTAACTAAATACATTAAGTGAATATTTAAAAATGGTGCTTTCTACACGTGCTTTCTAGTTCAGTGGTGAGGTGGCAGGGTTGGCAACTATTTACCACCGAAAGTGCTTTAATGAATGTGATCTGAAAAAATGCCCCAGAACGTACAAAAGCAGTGCATGTGATCTTCTCATGTGATAATGAATAGTTTAAGACAGAAAAATTGGTGGGATGCATTTAACAAGCACTGATTATGTTGTACCTAAGGAGCAATTCACAGGCACTACGACAAATGGGCCATTTGTTCTTCATGTGGAGTTTAATTCACTAAGTATGGTTTTCTGTATTTGTTTCACTTCTAAAGAGCTGATTTGAGAGGTTAGAATTTATGCCCTTTCATTATTTTCAGGCTCCCCAGAATGTTTTCTTACACACTAATGGTTTGTTCTTGCTTCGGAACAACCCAGCAGTTACTACACATAGTTGGCGGGCACCGTGATAACACTGAGTCCTTAAAGATGTCCCATGGCAATCTTTCCTCATTAGCTCCTCACAATCTCCGTCGTGACAAAGGGAGGTGGGGTTGCGATTGGTTATCACCATGGAAATATGTGGTTAATCATCAGGGAAAATGTATCAACATGCACTCTTATCAAACTGTAAACACACGTGGGATTTTAATGCTAAAGTAAAAACGTTTATTTAAAAAAATTATTAAAATTAAAGTTATTAAATGGCTGACCAACAAATATTATGCTGTAGGCCTCCTACAATCAGGGCAGTGCAAGGCCATTAAGGCCTATCATATTGAACAACCACCATCTCCAAGTTCCCCTCCAAGTCACACGCCGTCCTGACTTGAAAACTTTTGGCCGTTCCTTCATCGTCGCTGGGTCAAAATCCTGGATCTCCCTCCCTAGCAGCACTGCAGTGGTTCAAGAAGGCAGTTCACCACCATCTTCTCAAAGGCAACCAGTGATGGGCAATAAATGCTGGACTTGCCAATGATGCCCACAACCCATGAATGAATTTGAAAAAAAATCAGAGAGATACAGCAGGGTTGTTAATTCTTATAGCTATGGGGGGCGGGGGGGGGGATATTTTAACTGAGAGCAGGTTTTGTGTGCCCAGGGAGCAAGACAAGCGCCAAACCTACACAGGTCATCAGCTTGAGGCCCAGGCTAGTATAACTCCTGGGCCTCATTTGCATCCTGCCAACCAGCTGCCCGCCTGAAACAGGCGGAGCGAGGCAGTTGGTCGGCTTCGAGCAGGTCAAAGTCGCAGGGCACTGAGTTATGTTGCAGGGGAGGATTCAGAGCCATTTTGCGGGATGGAAAGAGAGGGGTCCGGGGCAGCAGAGGCCCAGACTTTCCCCGTGGGGCCCGTGGGGGCACTCTTTCTCCTCCTGAACCCACCAAGGAAAGGTTTTGACTTACCTTAAAGGGCCTCCTCTTCTTCCCGACCAGATTTTACTGAGCGGAACAGCTGCTGCGGGGCCTTGATCATTAGACGGTTAAAATACCTTGGGGGTCCAAATGACATCGTGTGACCCTTATGTGCCTGCATTGATGATGCTCCGCCTGAGTCAAGTGACCGTCCAAGAAAAAGAGCCCAGTTAAGATGGCGGTGGGTGTGAATCGAGCGGCAACTGAAAAGTAAATCTTTGCACAACCATTTTAACTGTGCAACTGCCAGGCGAGCTGGGGTAAAAATTCCCCCCTCGCCCCACACTGTGACTGTGAAGCAAGAGTTACGGGTGTGATTTTAGTCTAACTCGCTGGGTGGGAACCCACGAGATTGGGAGGAACACCATAGAATCATAGAACGGTTACAGCACAGAAGGAGGCCATTCGACCCATCGAGCCCGTGCCGGCTCGCTGCAAGGGTGATTCAGCTAGTCCCAATCCCCCACCCTTTCCCCGTAGCCCTGCAAAAAATTTTCCTTCAGCTACTTATCCAATTCCCTTTTGAAAGCCACAGTTGAGTCTGCCTCCACCACCCTTTCAGGCAGTGAATTCCAGATCCTAACCACTCGCTGCGCAAAAAAGGTTTTCCCCATGTAGCCTTTTGTTCTTTTGCCAATCACCTTAAATCAGTGTCCTCTGGTTCTCGACCCTTCCGCCAATGGGAACAGTTTCTCTCTATCTACTCTGTCTAGACCCATCATGATTTTAAACACCTCTATCAGATCTCCTCTCAACCTTCTCTGCTCCAAGGAGAACAACCCCAGCTTCTCCAGTCTATCCACATAACTGAAGTTCTTCAACCCTGGAACCATTCTCGTAAATGTTTTCTGCACCCTCTCTAAGGCCTCTGCATTCTTCCTAAAGTGCGGTGCCCACAATACTCCAGTTGAGGCTGAACCAGTGTTTTATAAAGGCTCATCATAATTTCCATGATTTTGTACTCTAAGGGCTGGATTTTGCCAGCCCTGGGGAGGTGGGTTTGGAGGTGGGACTGCCGGGAAAATGGCAGAATTTGGGGGCGGGTGCCCAACTTGCCCCCAACCTGCCTCCATGCCATGTTGCCAGGAGGCGGGTAGCCGACCCATGCCAGGTCCCGCCTCCTCGAGGCGGGAAGGGGATTAATGCCAATTAACTGCCTGTTAACAGGTAGTTTACAGGCAGTTTTTTGGCTAATCCCTATTTTGAGCCCTGAAGTGTGGGCTTCCCGACGGCTCCGAACCTCGCCAGGGTCAGCGAGACGGGCCATCGGTCTACGGGGGTCGGAGGGGCCGAGATGTCCGGTGTGCAGGTGAGTAATGGGTGCATGTGTGCAGAGGTAAGTGTGTGAGGTGTGTGTGAAGTGTTTTAACAAGTTTTACTTACCTTTACTTCTTCCTGCAGGCTTCCTCCCTTCAGGTCTTGGGAGTCCCTCAGCTCACCAGCACAGAAAGCAGAATGGCCGCTGAACTGTCAAAAGCTGCAGCCTTCTGCTGTCTGGTCAGGAAGGCTTTCTAATTGAGTCTTGAGTAAAGACACAACTTAGAAGACAGATTGTCCGTGTTTGACAGCTTCACAGAGCTGTCAAATGATTACATTTCATCTGTCAAAAGCTCTTGACAGATGAAACATCACTCGCTGACGTCACCTGTAACTGGCTTTCCCTTAATTGGCCTGCTGAGCCCGCTGGGCGGGCTTAACAAGGTCAATCAAGGGAAAGTAGCGTGGGTTGGCCACAAGTCGATGGAGGCGGGACTAAAACCCAACAAGTGGGAGTCCCGCCTCCAAAAGCTCCCCATTGACAAAATCCAGCCCGATGCCTCTAATCATGAAGCCCAGGATCCCGCATGCTTTTTTAACCGCTTTCTCAACCTGCCCTGCCACCTTCAACAATTTGTGCACATATACCCCTGTTCATGCACCCACATTAGAATTGTACCCTTTAGTTTATATCGCCTCTCTTTGTTCTTCCTACTAAAATGTATCACGTCGCACTTTTCTGCATTAAACTTCATCTGCCATGTGTCCGCCCATTTCACCAGCCTGTCTATGTCCTCTTGAAGTCGATCACTATCCTCCTCACTGTTCACTATACTTCCAACGTTTGTGTCATCTGCAAATTTTGAAATTGTGCCCTGTACACCCACGTCCAAGTCATTAATATATATCAAGAAAAGCAGTGGTCCTAGAACCGACCCCTGGGGAACACCACTGTGTACCTTCCTCCAGTCCGAAAAACAACTGTTCACCACTACTCTCTGTTTCCTGTCACTTAGCCAATTTTGTATCCATGCTGCCACTGTACCTTTTATCCCATGGGCTTCAACTTTGCTGGCAAGCCTATTACGTGGCACCAGTATTTGCACCCCGCCCAATATTGACTTCAGCGGAAAGTAAGATCAGGAGGAGTGTAAAACCAGCATTGCACCCGATCCCATCCGCTTCCCACCGAGCAGGTTATGTTAAAATTGGCCCCAATAGTTCTAAAGGCAGCCCTATGGCAGGAACACACAAGCTGCTACAGTCGCACCGTAACTATTCTGTATCTATGCAAAAAAGGCTCCATGGAATACTGGTGGGGAAGCTTCAAACATGGCTCCGCCTGCCTGTGGAATTAAGTCCCACACAGTGCTGCCACTGGAAACTCTGCCCTTTCCTAAAGCTTAAGTCTAGAGTTGACGGCCAGTTTTTGAACAACAACTTACATTTATAGCGCTCTCCCCCATGTGGAGAAATGTCTCAGAACACTTTACATGGTGGAAGAGGTGAACGTTAAGAAGGAATAATTGAAGTTAGGAAGGGAAACCAAAGGTTCAGGAGCAGACATACGTCTTAGAGGCTTTTGAGGTCAAGGACAGAAATTACAAAGTGAAGTGAAAATAATGAATATGTTAGAAATTGATCCTCGAGGTGGCAATGGCATGGATGAAGCTGTTATATATTGGAGATTTTACTTTTGATACTTTTCTCAGGCTCAGTATCTGGGATTACTCAGTGGCTCAGTGGTAGCACTATCACCTGCAGAGTCTTGAGCACATGAACTAGGCTGGCACTTCAGTGCAGTACTGAGGGAGCGCTGCACTGTCAGAGGTGCCATCATTCAGATGAGATGTTAAAACAAGGCCCGGTCTGCCCACTCAGGTAGATGTGAAAGATCCGATTGCGATATTCAAAGAAGAGCAGGGGAGTTCTCCCCGGTGTCCTGGGCCAATATTTATTCGTCAGCCAACATCACTAAAACAGATTATCTTATCATTAGCTCATTGCTGTTTGTGGGTCCTTGCAGTGCTCAAATTGGCTAATGCATTTCCAACATTACTACAGTGGCTACACTTCAAATGTACTTCATTGGTTGTGAAGTGCTTTGGGACACCTTGAGGTCATGAAAGCGTTATAGAAAAGCAACTCTTTTTTCTTTCATTGGGTGAGATCCCACTCCATACAAACTTGCTGAGGTAGTATAATGCAATGAGCTTAAGGCTCAAACAGAAATCCTTCATCACCATAATGTGGATTAGTGGTTATATCACTTAATGTCACATAATCTTCCTTAGCTTCAGAAGTCATCCTTCCAGAACATCAACCATTCCCATCACAGCTTTAAGTCGATCTGAATAGGCAAGCAGGACACCTCATCTGAAGGCCAGCACCTCCAGCAATCAGTGCTTTTTTTATATATTCGTTCATGGGATGTGGGCATCGCTGGCATTTATTGCCCATCACTAGTTGCCCTTGAGAAGGTGGTGGTGAGCCGCCTTCTTGAACCGCTGCAGTCCGTGTGGTGAAGGTACTCCCACAGTGCTGTTAGGGATAAAATTCCAGGATTTTGACCCAGCGACGATGAAGGATATATTGCCAAGTCAGGATGGTGTGTGACTTGGAGGGGAACTTGGAGGTGGTGGTGTTCCCATGCACCTGCTTCCCTTGTCCTTCTAGGTGGTAGAGGTCGTGGGTTTTGGAGGTGCAGCCGAAGAAGTCTTGATGAGCTGCTGCAGTGCATCTTGTAGATGGCACACACTGCAGCCACGGTACGCCGGTGGTGGAGGGAGCATTGTTGGAGCTGCACCGATCCAGGCAAGCGGAGAGTATTCCATCACACTCCTGACTTATGCCTTGTAGATGGTGGAAAGGCTTTGGGGAGTCAGGAGGTGCTTCCTCAATAGTGCACTGGAGTGTCAGTCTACACTATGTACTCAGTCTTATGTGATTTGAACACAGGAAGTGTGCTTACAACTAATCCTCTTCTCTCTCTCTCTCGCTCTCTTAGGCAGTCCCTCGGAACCGAGGATGACTTGCTTCCACATTAAAAATAAGTTCTCAGGTGACTGATGAGTCCAATGCCTGTCACAGGTGGGGCAGACGGTGGTTGAAGGGACGGGTGGGTGGGGTGCTTGGGTTGATGTGCGCTCCTTGCGCTGCTTGCGCTTGACTTCCGCTTGCTCCTGGTGAAAAGACTTGAAGTGTTCGGCGCCTTGCCGGATGCTTCTCCACTTTGTGTGGTCTTGGGCCAGGGATTCCCAGGTGTCGGTGGGGATGTTGCACTTTTTCAAGGAGGCTTTGAGGGTGTCCTTGAAGTGTTTCCTCTCCTCACCTGGGGCTCTCTTGCCGTGTCGGAGCTCCGAGTAGAGCGCTTGTTTTGGGAGTCTCGTATCGGGCATGAGGACGATGTGACCCGTCCATTGGAGCTGATTGAGCGTGGTCAAAGCTTCGAAACTGGGGATATTGTCCTGAGCGAGAACAATGATGTTGGTGCGCCTACCCTGCCAATGGATTTGCAGGATCTTGCGGAGGCAGCGTTGATGGTACCTCTCCAGTGCTTTGAGGTGCCTGCTGTACATGATCCATGTCTCTGAGGCATACAGCAGTGTGGGTATCACTGCTGCTCTGTAGACCATGAGCTTAGTGCCGGGTTTGAGGTCCTGGTCTTTAAACACTCTCTTCCTCAGGTGATGGAGGGCTGCACTGGCACACTGAAGGCGGTGTTGGACTTTGTCATCGACGTCTGCCCTTGTTGACAGTAGGCTCCCGACGTATGGAAAGTGGTCCACATTGTCCAAGGCCTTGTCATGGATTTTGATAATTGGGGGGCAGTACTGTGTGGCGGGGGCAGGTTGTTAGAGGACCTTTGTCTTACGGCTGTTTAGTGTAAGGCCCATGCTCTTGTACGCTTCGGTGAAGGCTGCCCTCAAAAGTTTGTCACCATCCTCTGCCTGCTTCACGACGACATGCAAGCCGTGATCCTGACCAATGGTTCCACCACAGACCCAATTCACGTACAGACCGGGGTCAAGCAAGGCTGTGTCATCGCACCAAGGCTCTTCTCGATCTTCCTTGCTGCAATGCTCCATCTCACCCTCAATAATCTCCCCGCTGGAGTGGAGCTAATTTACAGAACAAACGGGAAACTGTTCAACCTCCGTCGCCTCCAGCCCAAATCCAAGGTCATCCCATCCTTTGTCGTCGAATTACAGCATGCAGACGATGCTTGCGTCTGCGCTCACTCGGAGGTCGAACTCCAAACCATCGTCAACAACTAAACCATGCTGACACACTTCCACATTCTACATTATTTACAAATTTGCTTTGTTATTATATTCTACCTCATTTCAATTGTTACTTGTTACCACTTCCATATAAGTTTCCAAAGTGTTAGGTCTGCGATTTCAGAACAGACCCAACACCAAGCGGCAAGGAAGGCATTTAAGATAATTAAATGCTTGCTAAATGCTTATTAACTACTATTTTGCCAGCCTATTTTCATTTTATCACTTTTTTAGAAGAGGTTCTCATCGTTCGGAGATCACGTCAGCTAGGTAGGTTGGGTTCTCTATGTCTCCCCATTGCTGTGAATAGGTGACAGCTACAAAAGTGGTATAAAAGCTACCATTTCACAGCTGTTCACTTTCCAATGTCAGAAGCTTGAGCCTTCAGGATTTGGAAGACACTTTTGAGCTGTATGCAGTTTGGAAAGGCTGGATTTTGCCAGCCCCGAGGAGGCGGGTTTGAAGGCGGGTCAGGTGGGAAAGTTGCAAAAAATGGCGGCGGGTTCCGATCCCGCCTTTAACCCACCTCTGCGCAACTTTCCCAAATGCGGGCTTGCAGGCTCCGTTTCGGTCCCGCCTCCAAGCGGCGGGATAGGCCCTTAAGGCACTTAACTGCTACTTAACGACCTCTATAATCCCATTTTGAGAGGCCTTTCAAAGTTTGCCACATTTCCAGCATGCTGCACCTCTCTCCTGAAACACGCCAGCTAATCCTGTCAGGTTCACAAGTGGCTGGCTTCCGAACAGCTGCAGCTCCACCATAAAAACGGAGCTCTCAACAAGGATCAGTTGCAGGTGGCAGAACTTTGTTTTCTCAGGTCTTGGAGAACTTTTTGCAGGTCTACTGATTTTGGAAGTGGTGAAGCTGAGATCCATCTCCATTGTGACCTCCTGGGGAAACCCTCTCCCCACATTGACTGAGCGCTTCCTCAACTGAGGTATATACCAGCAGCATGGGAACCATTTACTTCCTTTCCTCCTGGACCTCAGATTCAGATGAAGACCAGCCGTGGCAGCAGCAGAACCCGGAACAACAGCAGCACCAACAGCAGCAGCAACAACAGGAGTGCCAAGCTGCTGCTCACCCACCTGAAGCTGCACAGGCCAGAAGGTGCCAGCGCAGGGAGGCACGTCGCCACAGGAGATACCCCCCAAACAGGGTTTACAGACAGAGGATGAGTTACCTCAACATGACTGAGCAGCAGTGCCAAAGGAGGCTGGTACTTTCGCAAGAGGTAGTGGGTGACATCTGCGCAATGCTGTGCCAACACCTGGAGCCCAGAGAATCGGTGGACACCCCTTACCAGTGGCCGTCAAAGTCACCACCGCACTCAACTTTTTTTGCTTCAGGATCATTCTAGGGATCAACAGCAGACATCAGCAGCATCTCCCAGACAGCCGCGCACACTTGCATCATGCAGGTAACCGATGCCCTCTTTGCAAAGGTGCACAATTACATCAACTTCTCCAAGGGTTAAGCAAGTATAACCCCGCGTGCGGTTGGATTTGCAGATATGGCAGGCTTGCTAAGTGTGCAGGGTGTCATAGATTGCACACATGTGGCCCTTAAGGCACCCCATCACAATCCAGCTCTTTTTGTCAACCGCAAGGGCTTCCACTCCCTCAATGTGCAGCTGGTGTGTAACCACAGGAAGGAAATTTTGCATGTTTGCGCCAAGTACCCCTGGCCTTGCTGAGGAGTCAGAAACCTGCTCACCTATGGTCCAAAGAGAGAGAAGAGCTCACCTGCAGCCCAAGGAAATAAGAGAGAGAGATGCTTCTGAGAAGCTATTTTTATATCCTGTGAGCTCCTTCTGTTTTGGCGCTGAAAGGGTCTGTGTGCAAATTCATGCCAAAAAGTTCGAATACACAAGAGAAAGGCCATGATTGGCTGATTCAAACGGGCTATTTCCCAGTGGCCAAACTGCTCCCATTGTCTGGAATGGGTTTCGAATAAAGCTTGGAGTGGTTTGAATGTGTCTACATTCTGGGGCCAAAATGTTCCCGCCCAAATCCAAGTTCATCTGGGCTAAAACAAAAGGATTCAACTGCCCTATTTTCTGGGTAATGGGTGATTCAAACCCATTAAGTTTAAACTGTTCCCTTCCTCAGTTTGAGCTGAGCCTTTGAACCATCTCCATTCACCCTGATGGGTTTTGAATGGGGTTGGATTACTATGTAAACAGAAACCCATTCATTGTGGTCACTGAAACTGCAGTCTCAAGTGGTTTAATCCTTGTGTCAACATCCTGCAGCAGTTCCTGTAAACAAACATAGATTGCTTTTGTAGGGAAGGGAAACTCCTTTTTATTGATTGACAGAATTTGACTGCCATTGCTTGATCCTCCCCTTTTCACAGACATCCTCAAGCTGCTTTCTTTTGTCCTTGGCCATGCTTTTCTGATGGCGATTTTTAAACCCCTTTGCAATTTACACAGTTCAAAACTCAAGAGTACATTTTTTTAATAAAATGTGCTGTCTTAAAGTGTGCAAATTTTTCCATGAAGTTCCTCGATTCCGGTGTTATCCACGTGCCGCCCAACTCAATGCAGCCCCCCTGCGATTCTGGGTATGTTTAAAACATTGTCCAACCCAGAGGCAATTTCCACGATGTAGATTAATATTTTCCAATCTTCGGGGACTGAGGGGATTTTTTGCGAACCCCTACATACACCATTGTTCAAAAAAGGGTGTAAAGATAAAACCAGCAACGACAGGCCAGTCAGATTAACCTTTGTAGTGGGGAAGCTTTTAGAAACAGTAATCAGGGACAAAATCTACAGTCACTTGGATAGGGGTGGATTAATTAAGGAAAGTCAGCACAGATTTGTTAAAGTCAAATCATGTTTAATCACCTTGATTGAGTTTTTTGATGAGGTAACAGAGAGGGGTGATTTGGGTAATGTGGTTGATGTGGTGTACCTGGATTTCCAAAAGGTGTTCGACAAAGTGCCACATAATATGCTTGCCAACAAAATTGAAGCCCAAAGAATAAAAGGGACAGTGGCAGCATGGATACGAAATCGGCCAAGTGACAGGAAACAGAGAGTAGTGGTGAATGGTTGTTTTTCGGACTGAAGTAAGGTATACAGTGGTGTTCCCCAGGGGTCGGTTCAAGGGCCACTGCTTTTCTTGATATATATTAATGACTTGGACGTGGGTGTACAGGCACAATTTCAAAATTTGCAGATGACACAGAACTTGGAAGTATAGAGAACAGTGAGGAGGGGTGTGATAGACTTCAAGGGGACATAGACAGGCTGGTGAAATGGGCGGACATGTGGCAGATGAAATTTAATGCAGAAAATTGTGAAGTGATACATTTTGCTAGAAATTGTGAAGTGATACATTTTGCTAGAAAGAATGAGGAGAGGACATATAAACTAAATGGTACAATCCTAAAGTGGGTGCACAAACAGAGAGACCTGGGGGTATATGTGCATAAATCGTTGAAGATGGCAGGGCAGATTGAGAAAGCAGTTAAAAAGACTTACGGGATCCTGGGCTTCATAAATACAGTTATAGAGTACAGAAGTGTGGAAATTATGATGATCCTGTATAAAACACTGGTTCGGTCTCAACTGAAGTATTGTGTCCAATTCTGGGCACCAAACTTTAGGAAAGATGTGAAGGCCTTAGAGAGGGTGCAGAAAAGTTTTACAAGAATGATTCCAGGAATGAGGGACTTCAGTTATGTTGATAGACTGGGGAAGCTGGGGTTGTTCTCCTTGGAGCAGAGAAGGTTGAGAGGACATTTGATAGAGGTGTTCAAAATCATGAGGGGTCTGGACAGAGTAGATAGAGAGAAACTCTACCCATCGGCAGAAGGGTCGAGAACCAGAGGACACAGAAGGTGATTGGCAAAAGAATCAAAGGCGATGTAAGGAAAAGCTTTTTTACACAGCGAGTGGTTAAGATTTGGAATGCACTGCCTGAAAAGGTGATGGAGGCAGATTCAATTTTATCTTTCAAAAGGGAGTTGGATAGTTATCTGAAGGAATAAAATTGCAGGGCTATGGAGAAAGGGCATAGAAACATAGAAATATAGAAGCAGGAGTAGGTCATTCGGCCCTTCGAGCCTGCTCCGCCATTCAATGTGATCATGGCTGATCCTCTGGGCAGGATTTTCATTGGGCCATGGAGGCGGGATTGGAGGCATGTGGGGGGTTAAAATCCTGAAATCAGGGGGCACGAACCCATCCCACCCCCAACCCGCCTTCATGCCAGTTTTAAAAGAGGCGGGTACCCGACCCACACTGGGGCCTGCCTCCCCAAGGCGGGAAGGGGTTTACTGCCAATTAACTGAGCGTTAACAGGTAGTTAACAGGCAGTTTTTAGCCTTATCCCTATTTTTAATGTTGAAGTGTGGGATTCCTGACAGCTCCAAACCACGCCAAGTTAGAGGAGGCGGACCGTCGGGATGAAGGGCGTGGAGGGGTCGAGATGTCCAGTGTTCAGGTGAGTGATGGGTGCATGAGTGCAAAGGTAAGTGTGTTTGGTGTGTGTAAAGTGTTTAAAGAAGTTTGACATACCTTTACTTACCTTTACAGCCTTCCTTCCTTCAGGTCTCGGGAGAACCTCATAAGAACATAAGAACATAAGAAATAGGAGCAGGAGTAGGCCAATCGGCCCCTCGAGACTGCTCCTCCATTCAATAAGATCATGGCTGATCTGATCCTAACTTCAAATCTTCTATCACTCTCCATCCACCCGAACCCATGTGATCTCCCGGAAGAGGCGAAAAACCAGATAAAAGACCCAACGGCCAATTTGGGAGAAAAAAATCTGGGAAATTCCTCTCCAACCCATCTAGGCGATCGAAACTCGTCCAGGAGATCACTCTGTCCCTATATTTTCTACAGTACTTACCTTCTGTAAAGGCGATCTCCACCCCAGCCAGGAACAGGAATAAAACCATCTCCTGAAATCTAACACAGAATTAGAACACAGTAGGAGCAGAACCAGGCTACATGGCCCCTGGGCCCACTCCACTAACCACAGGGCCATGACCATTCCGAACCTAGACTCATGTCCAATTTCCTGCCCACTCCCCGTAACCCTTAATTCCCTTTACTTCTAGGAAACTATCTATTTCTGTTTTAAATTTATTTACTGATGTAGCTTCCACAGCTTTCTGGGGCAGCAAATCCCACAAACCTACCACCCTCTGAGTGAAGAAGTTTCTCCTCATCTCAGTTTTGAAAGAGCAGCCCCTTATTCTAAGACTATGCCCCCTAGTTCTAGTTTCACCCATCATTGGGAATATCCTCACCGCATCCACCCGAACAAGCCCCTTCACAATCTTATATGTTTCAATAAGATCGCCTCTCATTCTTCTGAACTCCAATGAGTAGAGTCCCAATCTACTCAACCTCTCCTCATATGACCACCCCCTCATCCCCGGGATTAACCGAGTGAACCTTCTTTGTACTGACTCGAGAGCAAGTATGTCTTTTCTTAAGTATGGACACCAAAACTGTATGCAGTATTCCAGGTGCGGTCTCACCAATACCTTGTACAACTGCAGCAATACCTCCCTGTTTTTATATTCTATCCCCCTAGCAATAAAAGCCAACATTCCATTGGCCTTCTTGATCACTTGCTGCACCTGCATACTAACTTTTTGAGTTTTGTGCACCAGGACCCCCAGATCCCTTTGTACTACAGTACTTTCCAGATTCTTGCCATTAATATAATAACTTGCTCGATGATTTTTCCTGCCAAAGTGCATAACCTCACACTTTCCAGTATTGTATTCCATCTGCCAAATCTCTGCCCACTTACTTAGCCTGTCTATGTCCCTTTGCAGGTTTTTTATGTCCTCCTCACTCACTACTTTCCCTCCCATCTTTGTATCATCTGCAAACTTTGATATGTTACACTCAGTCCCCTCCTCCAAATTGTTAATATAGATTGTAAAGAGTTGGGGACCCAGCACTGACCCCTGCGGAACACCACTAGTTACTGGTTGCCAGTCTGAGAATGAACCATTTATCCCAACTCTCTGCTTTCTGTTAGAGAGCCAATCCTCCACCCACGCCAGAATATTACCCCCAATCCCGTGATTTTTTATCTTGAGCAATAATCTTTTGTGTGGCACCTTGTCAAATGCCTTTTGGAAGTCTAAATACACTACGTCCACTGGTTCCCCTTTATCCACCCTGTATGTTACATCCTCAAAAAACTCAAGCAAATTTGTCAAACATGACTTCCCCTTCATGAAACCATGCTGAGTTTGTCCTATTAAATTATGTTTATCCAAATGTCCCATTACTGTCTCCTTAATAATCGACTCTAACATTTTATCAACCACAGATGTTAAGCTAACAGGTCTATAGTTTCCAGCCTTCTGCCTACTACCCTTTTTAAATAAGGGTGTTACATTAGCAGTTTTCCAATCTGCCGGGACCTTTGCTGAGTCCAGGGAGTTTTGGAAAATTATTACCAATGCATCCACAATCCCTACCGCCACTTCCCTCAAGGCCCTAGGATGCAAGCCATCAGGTCCAGGCGATTTATCCGCCTTGAGTCCCATTATTTTACCAAGTACCACTTCCTTCGTCATTTTAATCGTATTTAGCTCCTCCCCCCCTAGAGCCCCCTGTTTGTCCAGTGTTGGGATATTCTTAGTGTCCTCTACCGTAAAGACTGATACAAGATAATAGTTCAGCGTTTTTGCCATCTCCATGTTTCCCACCATTAATTTCCCGGTCTCACCCTCTAAGGGACCAACATTTACTTTAGCCACCCTTTTTCTTTTTATATAACTATAGAAACTTTTGCTGTCTGTTTTTATATTTTTTGCTAATTTAATTTCATAATCTATCTTCCCTTTCTTAATCAATCTTTTAGTTATTTTTTGCTGTCTTTTAAAGACTTCCCAATCTTCTATCCTCCCACTAGATTTGGCTACCTTATATGCCCTTGTTTTTAGTCGGATACTATCCTTAATTACTTTACTTAGCCACGGATGGCTATCTTTTCTTTTACACCCTTTTTTCCTCAGTGGAATATATATTTTTTGGAAGTTGTAAAATAACTCCTTAAATGTACACCACTGATCATGTACCGTCTTACCCTTTAATCTATTTTCCCAGTCCACTCTACTCAATTCCGCTCTCATAACTTCATAGTCTCCTTTATTCAAGCTCAGCACGCTTGTTTGAGATCCAACCTTCTCACACTCTAATTGAATATGGAATTCAACCGTGTTATGGTCACTCATTCCAAGGGGATCCTTTACTAGGACATTTTTAATTAATCCTGTCTCATTACACAGGACCAAATCTAAGTTTGCTTGCCCCCTGGTCAGTTCAGTTACATACTGCTCAAGAAACCCATCCCTAATACACTGAATGAACTCATCCTCAAGGCTGCTCTGCCCAATTTGATTTGTCCAGTTAATATGATAGTTAAACTCCCCCATAATTATAGCTGTTCCCTTATTACAAGCCTCAACTATTTCCTGATTAATACTCCGTCCAACAGAGTTGCAACTGTTCGGAGGCCTATAGACTACACCCACTAGTGTTTTTTCCCCTTATTATTCCTTATCTCCACTCAAACTGTTTCACTATCCTGCTCCTTTGACCCAATATCATTTCTCTGTATTACAGTGATTCCTTCCTTTATTAACATAGCCACCCCACCTCCCCTCCCTTCCTGCCTGTCCTTCCTGATTGTTAAATAACCTGGTATGTTTAATTCCCAGTCATGGTCACCCTGCAGCCATGTTTCTGTAATGGCCACAAGATCATACCCATACCTCACCGGCACAGAAAGCAGAATGGCCGCGATCTGTCAAAAATTGCAGCATTCAGCTTTCTGTTCCGGAGAGATCTCTAAATCATCCTGAGAGGAAGGAAGTAACTTGGAGTACAGATTGTCAGTGTTTGACAGCTTCAAACCGCTGTGAAATGCTGATATTTCATCTGTCAATAGGTCTTGACAGATGAAATGTTAATCTGTGACATTACCTGTTGCCAGGTGGCCCTTAATTGGCCTGCTGAGCCTGCTGGGCAGGCTCAACAAGGTCAATCAAGTCAAAATCGAGTGGGTTGGCTAGAACTCGATAGAGGTGGGACTACAACCCCGAAAGTTGTCGTCCCGCCTCCAACCCAACTCCTCAATGAAAATCCAGCCCTCTATCTCAGTACCATATTCCTGCTCTCTCCCCATACTCCTTGATGCCTTTTGTTTCTAGGGCAGGAGAGTGGGACTAGCTGAGAGTCGGCACAGGCTCGATGGGCTGAATGGCCTACTTCCATGCTGTAACCATTCTATGATTCTATGATTCTATGAGTGCGAGGGGTAGCTAGTGAGATGAGGAAGTGATAATGTAGATAGAGAGGGTTGGGTGGAGCTGCAAGGTAAGTTGGTGTGAGTAAGGATGTGCAGGAGTAGGGTAGGGACAGCAGAGTGATGGGGATTTGATGAGTGGCACAGCAGGATGAGGTTGGGTGTGGATTTGCAGTAACGTTTCATGATCTACTGAGATCATTAAAAGGTTTGCGCCACTGCAGCCTGGTCCTCCTGATGATATCCCTGCTTTTGCCCTCCTGTGCAATGTGCAACCAGGCTATGTTGGTGTCCTGGGGAGGTCTCTTCCGCCCTTGGAGGGGAAGAGAACCTCCCTGAGAGCTGTGACTCCCTCCATAAGCATATGGAGGGGGTCATGGGAGAGCCTGGGTGCAGCCGTGCACCTCTGTGCAGTGATTGTCAGTGTTTGCAGCACCTCAATGCTGTAGAACATTGACAGCTCAACTGTCAAAATGAATGTGGACATGGCTCCTTTAAGGAAACCGGCTTAATAACATGTCTTCAAATGACGTCATCAGACCTGTTTCCTTTTAATTGGCTGGGAACCTCGCAGGATGGGCTTAACAAGCCCAATCTACGTAACATCATTTTCACAAAGTGGCTGGAGCCAGGAGTGGGAGCAGGACTCGCCAACGATCTCTCCCACCGCGACACCGCCTCCGATGGCAAAATCACGGCCTAAGCTAGGATAGTTAGCACAGTAAATTGTGTAGCTTGGAGCAGGAAGTTACAAAGGGACATAGGTCGATTAAGTAAGTGGGCAACATTATGGTGAATGGAGTTCAAAGTGGGGAAGTGTGAGGTCAGTGGCAGGCAGTGGCTAGTGGGGTACCGCAGGGATTGGTGCTAGGATCCCAGCTATTCATAATATATATTAATGATCTAGATGAGGGAACTAGATGTAATATCTCCAAGTTTGCAGATGACACAAAGCTGGGTGGGCGTGTGTGCTGTGAGGAAGATGCAGAGAAACTCCAGTATGATTTGGACAGGTTGGGTGATTGGGCAGATGCATGGCAGATGCAATATAATGTGGATAAATGCGAGGTTATCCACTTTGGTGGCAAAAACAGGAAGGCAGATTATTATCTGAACAGCAATAGATTGGGAAAAGGGGAAGTGCAATGAGACCTGGGTGTCCTTGTGCACCAGTCGCTGAAGCTAAGCATGTAGGTGCAGCAGGCAGTTAAGAATGCAAATGGTATGTTGGCCTTCATAGCAAGAGGATTCAAATACAGGAGCAAGGATGTCTTGCTGCAGTTGTACAGGGCCTTGGTGAGACCACACCTTGAGCATTGTGTGCAGTTTTGGTCGCCATATCTGAAGAAGGATGTTCTTGCCATGGAGGGAGTGCAGCGAAGATTCCCCAGACTGATACCTGGGATGGCAGGAATGACGTATGAAGAGAGCTTGGATCGATTAGGCTTATATTCGCTAGAGTTTAGAAGAATGAGAGAGGATCTCATTGAAACTTATAAAATTCTAACAGGACTAGACAGACTAGATGCTGGAAGGATGTTCCCGATGGTGGGGGAGTCCAGAACCAGGGGTCACAGGCTAAGGATAAGGGGTAAGCCATTTAGGACTGAGATGCGGAGGAATTTCTTCACCCAGAGAGTGGTGAACCTGTGGAATTCGCTACCACACAAGGCAGCTGAGGCCAATTCATTAAATATATTCAAGAAGGAGTTTGATATATTTCTTAAGACTAAAGGGATCAAGGGATGTGAGGAGAAAGCAGGGACAGGGTACTAAATTTGGATGATCAGCCATGATCTCATTGAATGGCGGAGCAGGCTCGAGGGGCCGAATGGCCTACTCCTGCTCCTATCTTAGATGTTTCTATGTTTCATCCGCTTTGGATCCAAGAAAAACAAATCGGACCATCTTCTAAATGGTGAGAAACTAGGAACTGGGGAAGGGCAATGAGGTTTGGGTGTCCACGTACAGAAATCACTAAAAGCTGGTGGACAGGTTCAAAAAGCAATCAAAATAGCTAATGGAATGTTAGCCTTTATCTCAAGGAGGAAGTTATGCTTCATTTGTGTAGAGCCTTGGTCAGACCTCATATGGAGCACTGCGTTCAGTTCTGGGCACCGCACCTCAGGAAGGGCATATTGGCTTTGGCGGGGGTACAGCACAGATTCACCAGGATGACACTGGCTCTAAAAGGATTAATTTACGATGAAAGGTTGGATAATTTGGTTTGTATTCCCTTGAGTTTAGGAGATTGAGGAGTGATCTAATCAACGTGTTTAAAATGATATTAGGATTCGATAGTGTTTCGACAGCGTGGGTGAATCCAGAACAAGGGGCCATAATCTAATAATTTGGGGCAGGCCATTCAGGTGTGAGATCAGAAAACATTTCTTCACACTAAAGGTGGTAGAAATCTGGAACCATCACCCCATTAAGCTGTGGATGCTGGGACTATTAGAGCTTTCAAAACTGAGATCAATAGATTTTTGTTGGATAAGGATATGGATTGCTCTTCGAAAGAACTGGCACAGATTCGATGGTATGATTCTATGATTCTATTATCAAGAGATGGAGCAAAGGCAGGTAAATGGTGATACGGTACAGGTCAGCCATGATAAGAACATAAGGAGTAGGCCATTCAGCCCTTCGAGCCTGCTCCACCATTTAATGAGATCATGGCTGATCTTCTGCCTCAACTCCATTCATCGGCCCTATCGCCATATCCCTTAATGCCTTTACTACTCAGAAATCTATCGACTTCTGTTTTGAATATACCCAATGACTGAGCCTCCACAGCCCTCTGGGGTAGAGAATTCCAAAGATTCACCACCCTCTGTGTGAAGAAATTTCTTCTCATCTCAGTCCTGAATGGCCGACCCTTTATCTTGCGGCTGTGGCCCCTGGTTCTAGACTCCCCAGCCAAGGGAAACATTCTCCCAGCATCCACCCTATCAAGCCCTGTAATAATTTTGTATGCTTCAATGAGATCCCCTCTCATTCTTCTGAATTCAAGAGAATACAGGCCTAGTTTGCTCAATCTCTTCTCATACGACAGGCCCGCCATCCCAGAAATGATCTAATTAAACGTCGGAACATAGACTTCTATACTACCCCAGTGCTAGCATAATCTATCTCAGTCTTGAAAGCTTCAATTGTCCTAGCACCCACAGCTTTTTGGGGGAGACCATTCCAGATTTCTACTATGCTAGGCTTAGGGCCCAGGTGGCTGAAGGTAGGGCTGCCAATGGTGGGGCTAGTGAGTGAGGTATGCGCAAGAGGCCAGAGGCACAAGAACGCTGGGAAACCTGTGGCTTGCCAATTGGTACTCCAGTGCCATGTTTGTGGGCTTTCATTCCAAACAATCAAGGTGGATAAATTTGAGGTATAAATCCTTGTCGCAGTGCAAGCTTTCAGGCTCCATTGAATGTCGAGAAAAAAAATCTATTCTGGATTCTGACAGCAGATGGTGCTGCTGACACATTTTCAAAGCATTTTAAGCGCCTTCTCTGATATCCAGGCACCTTTGATGCTGCTTGCCTGGTTGCTATTATTTAGCTTGCAAAAATTAATCATAGTATTTTGATCCCAAGCTACTCTATATTGGATGGTCTTCTGAACTTCCTGTACAAATTCTGTTGTGGCTACATAAAGACCTGAGGAGGTTGGAGATTAATTTCTCAAATGAGTTTTTCTCCCTTATTGATCCAGTATTTTTCTACTGTTCTGCCTCTTCCAGGGGATGACAATGCCTGAGGGGACAGGAGTTAGGAAGCATCTAGTCCTGAGGCTCCAGCAACGTGAGCGTGGGGAGCAAGCTTGATGGCTAATCTACTGGAATTTTTTGAGGATGTAACTGGTAAAATAGATAAGGGAGAACCAGTGGATGTGGTGTATTTGGACTTTCAGAAGGCTTTCGATAAGGTCCCACATAAGAGGTTAGCGTGCAAAATTAAGGCACATGGGATTGGGGGCAAGGTATTGACTTGGATAGAGAACTGGTTGGCGGACAGAAAGCAAAGAGTTGGAATAAACGGGTCGTTTTCCGAGTGGCAGGCAGTGACTAGTGGGGTACCGCAAGGATCGGTCCTAGGACCCCAGCTGTTCACAATATATATTAATGATCTGGACGAGGGAATTGGATGTAATATCTCCAAATTTGCAGGCGACACAAAGCTGGGTGGGAGGGTAAGCTGTGAGGAGGATATCAAGAAACTCCAGTACGATTTGGACAGATTGGGTGATTGGGCAGAAACATGGCAAATGCACTATAATGTGGATAAATGTGAGGTTATCCACTTTGGTGGCAAAAACAGGAAGGCAGATTATTATTTGAATGGCAATAGATTGGGAGAAGGGGAAGTGCAAAGAGACCTGGGTGTTCTTGTGCACCAGTCGCTGAAGGTAAGCATGCAGGTGCAGCAGGCGGTTAAGAAGGCAAATGGTATGTTGGCCTTCGTAGCAAGAGGGTTTGAGTACAGGAACAAGGATGTCTTGCTGCAGTTGTACAGGGCCTTGGTGAGACCGCACCTTGAGTATTGTGTGCAGTTTTGGTTGCCTTACCTGAGGAAGGACGTTCTTGCCATGGAAGGAGTGCAGCGAAGATTCACCAGGCTGATACCTGGGATGGCAGGAATGACGTATGAGGAGAGATTGTGTCGATTGGGCTTATACTCCAAACAGTCAGGGGGAGATAGAGGAACAGATATGTAGGCAAATCTCAGAGAAATGTGCAAATAATAGGGTAATAATAATGGGGGATTTCAACTTCCCCAATATTAACTGGGATAGTCAGAGTGTGAAAGGCTCAGAGGGTGTAGAATTCTTAAAGTGCATCCAGGAGAGCTTTTTGAGCCAGCATGTAGAAAGTCCTACAAGAGAGGGGGCGGTACTGGATCTAATTCTAGGGAATGTGGCCGGCCAAGTGGAAAAAGTGCTAGTAGGTGAGCACTTTGGTGATAGTGACCATAATATGGTAAGATTTAAGGTGGAAAAGGACAGGGATGGGCCGGAAATAAAGGTTCTAAATTGGGGGAAGGCCGATTTTAATAGGATAAGGCAGGATCTGGCCAAAATGGACTGGGATCAGCTACTTGTAGGAAAATCCGCATCGGAGCAATGGGAGGCTTTCAGAAGGGAGATTGAGATCATACAATGGCAACATGTTCCCGTAAAGGTCAAGAGTGGTTCCAAAAACCACAGGGAACCGTGGATGTCAGGGGATATACGAGAATGGATTAGGAAAAAAAGGAGGGCTTTTGGTAGATACAAAAGGCTAAAGACGGAGGAAGCCCTAGAGGAGTACAAAAAGTGCAGGGGGATACTTAAAAAAGAAATTAGGAGATCAAGGAGGGGCCATGAAATAACACTGGCGAGCAAAATAAAGGAAAATCCGAAGATGTTTTATAAGTATATAAGGGTAAGAGGATAACTAGGGAAAAAATAGGGCCCATTAGGGACAAAAGTGGCAATCTGTGTGTGGAGCCGGAAGATGTAGGAGGGGTTCTAAATGAATTTTTTGCATCTGTTTTCACTATGGAGAAGGACGATGTAGACATAGAAATAGGACGGGGGGACTGTGATATGCTCAAACATATTAACATCGAGAGGGAGGAGGTATTGGCGGTTTTAGCTGGCCTAAAAATGGATAAATCCCCAGGCCCGGATGAAATGTATCCCAGGCTGCTGTGTGAGGCAAAGGAGGAGATTGCGGGGGCTCTAACACATATATTCAGGACCTCTCTGGCCACAGGGGATGTGCCAGAGGACTGGAGAACCGCTAATGTAGTACCATTATTCAAGAAGGGTAGTAGGGAAAAACCGGGGAACTGCAGGCCAGTGAGCCTAACATCAGTGGTAGGAAAATTATTGGAAAAAGTCCCGAGGGACAAAATTTGTCTCCACTTGGAGAGGCAAGGATTAATCAGGGATAGTCAACATGGCTTTGTCAAGGGAAGATCATGTCTGACTAATTTGATTGAATTTTTTGAGGGGGTGACTAGGTGTGTGGATGAGGGTAACGCAGTGGATGTGGTATACATGGATTTCAGTAAGGCCTTCGATAAAGTCCCGCACAGGAGGCTGGTCAAGAAGGTAAGAGCCCATGGAATCCAGGGTGCCTTGGCACATTGGATACAAAACTGGCTTAGTGGCAGAAGGCAGAGGGTGATGGTCGAAGGTTGTTTTTGTGACTGGAAGCCTGTGGCCAGTGGGGTACCACAGGGATCGGTGCTGGGTCCCTTGCTGTTTGTGGTCTACATTAATGACTTGGATATGAATGTAAAGGGTATGATCAGTAAGTTCGCGGATGATACAAAAATTGGTAGGGTGGTAAATAGCGAGGAGGGTAGCCTCAGTCTGCAGGACAATATAGATGGGTTGGTCAGATGGGCGGAACAGTGGCAAATGGAATTTAACCCGGAAAAGTGCGAGGTGATGGACTTTGGGGGGACTAACAAGGCAAGGGAATACAAAATGAATGGAAAGACCCTAGGCAAGACGGAGGGTCAGAGGGATCTGGGTGTGCAAGTACACAGATCCCTGAAGGCGGCGGAACAGGTGGATAAGGTGGTAAAAAAGGCATATGGGATACTTGCTTTCATTAGCCGAGGCATTGAATATAAGAGCAAGGAGGCTATGATGGAGCTGTATAAAACACTGGTTAGGCCACAGCTGGAATACTGTGTGCAGTTCTGGTCGCCACACTACAGGAAGGATGTGATCGTGTTAGAGAGGGTGCAGAGGAGGTTCACCAGGATGTTACCAGGGCTGGAGCGCTTCAGCTATGAAGAGAGACTGGGCAGATTGGGTTTGTTTTCCTTGGAGCAGAGGAGGCTGAGGGGGGACATGATTGAGGTGTACAAAATTATGAGGGGCATAGATAGGATGGATGCTGAGGAGCTTTTTCCCTTAGTAGAGGGGTCAATAACTAGGGGGCATAGATTCAAGGTAAAGGGCGGGAGGTTTAGAGGGGATTTGAGAAAGAACTTTTTAACCCAGAGGGTGGTTGGAGTCTGGAACTCACTGCCTGAAAGGGTTGTGGAGGCAGGAACCCTCACAACATTTAAGATGCATTTGGATGAGCACTTGAAATGCCATAGCATACAAGGCTACGGGCCAAATGCTGGAATATGGGATTAGATTAGACAGGGCTTGATGGCCGGCGCGGACACGATGGGCCGAAGGGCCTCTATCCGTGCTGTATTACTCTATGACTCTATGACTCACTGGAGTTTAGAAGATTGAGAGGGGATCTCATCGAAACCTATAAAATTCTGTCAGGCCTGGACAGACTAGATGCAGGAAGGATGTTTATGATGGCCGGGGAGTCCAGAACCAGGGGTCATAGTCTAAGGATAAGGGGTAAGCCATTTAGGACTGAAATGAGGAGGAATTTCTTCACCCAGAGAGTGGTGAACCTGTGGAATTCTCTGCCACAGAGGGCGGTGGAGGCCAGTTCATTAAATATATTCAAAAAGGAGTTGGATATATTTCTTAAGGCTAAAGGGATCAAGGGACATGGGGAGAAGGCAGGGACAGTGTACTGAATTTGGATGATCAGCCATGATCTCATTGAATGGCGGAGCAGGCTTGAAGGGCCGAATGGCCTACTCCTGCTCCTATCTTCTATGTTTCTATGTTTCTATGTTCCAGCTGGTCTTTTCCTACCCGTCATCTCCAGTACGTTCGTGTCGGAGACGCTATTACAGGCACCTGAAGATGCGCAGGCGGATCGTCCACCCGGCTCTGTGGAACGACGGCAGAATCATCGGCCCTCCCCAGCCTTCCGCCAATCCTGACAGTGTCGGCCGGTGGGCGGGGAGCTCTAGACAGCCAGCACGACAGGGAAAAGGTCCCGAAAACCCCTCCACCTCGCCACCTCTCTCTCCACCTTTAAGACACTCCTTAAAACCTACCTCTGTGACAAAGCTTTTGGTCCTAATATCTCCTTATGTGGCTCGGTGTCCAATTTTGTCTGGTGACATTCCTGTGAAGCGCCTCAGGACAATAAAGGCACTATATCAATGCAAGTTGTTGTTATTGTTTGTGTTAATGAAGCTCTCTTGTTAAGTCCAGCGAGGCCAGTTATTTACTTCACTTAAAAATAAATTAATTTACAAGCTGCTGGATGAGGTTTGTAGAATAATTATAAACCAGAGAACAGTGATGTGAATTGTATCCGTAACACAGACAGCAATAAGCTGCAAAGGTTCACTCTTTTTGCTGGCCAGAATTTCCTGTGATTTTTTTTCCCCCTCTAGGAACTAAAATTGATCCTAACCAGATTTATTTTTATTGATTATTCGGCATAATCGCGTTGTTTAATTTCTGCATCATGTTCTCTCATCTGATATCTAATTGGTGCTTCAATAAAATCAAACCGGGTTACGGATGGCTGAGAGTGAATAATGAGGACTGTAATTTAATTGAGATATTCAGATGATGTTATAAAGCAAGGTTTATGGATATGATCTCAACCTTGAAATTAAATTATAGCCTTCTTACCCACTGTTCACTGTCAAATTTTTCCAATATATTATCCATTCTTTTATGTTCCTGTCCTAATTTGCTCCGCTTCCCCTCGCTCTCAGTCTCCTGGATGTGTTGCTGTCCTGTTCCACAGGCCCCAGGCACCCTCAATAGCGTGTCCAGTGGCCAAAAGTTACGTGTGGGCCTTCTCGCTACACCCCGACTTGCACACACGCACACAAACACACACACACACACACGCAAGAACATTATTCTTATTTTTATTGTTTTTCTTACTCAGTGATATAAATTGACTTTGTATCCCCTGCATTGTGCCTTTAAAAAGTTATCACTTTTCCAACCTTTGATCCTCCAACAATCTACTCCAGTCCACCTTCATTTACCTCTTCCCCATTCCCTTAAAGTCTGCTTTCCTAAAATGAAGAGTCTCCTTTGTACCAGGAAACTCTTTGGTATCCGGCACCGACGGGACTGGGATGGGGCCGGTTGATTAAAAATTCCGGATAACAGTGATTTATACCTACCAAGGTACGAGATCCCCGTTACACAGCACACCGGTTATACGGCCACAGATCCAGCAGTCCCTGTTACACAGCCACAGGTGCAGGAACCCTGGTTACAATGCCACAGATCCAGGAGTCCCTGTTACACGGCCACAGGTGCAGGAACCCTGGTTACACGGCCACAGATCCAGGAGTCCCTGTTACACGGCCACAGGTGCAGGAACCCCGGTTACAATGCCACAGATCCAGGAGTCCCTGTTACATGGCCACAGGTGCAGGAACCCCGGTTACAATGCCACAGATCCAGGAGTCCCTGTTACATGGCCATAGGTGCAGGAACCCTGGTTACACGGCCACAGATCCAGGAGTCCCTGTTACATGGCCACAGGTGCAGGAACCCCGGTTACACGGCCACTAATATACAGTAAAACTTACCTGAACCTACTCCTGAATTTTGCTGGTTAATAGAGATTTCCGGATATTTAGGTGCCGTTTAACCAAGAGTTTCCTGTTTTCTCCTTATCCATGGTAAGTCTGACAAATTGAAGCAAAGGACCTTTAGAGTAGCAATCTCTGGATTTTTACTTGCCCTCACTTGCTGGATCCTCTCTGTCCATGTGCCTAAATTGTCTGTTGACTGCCCTATAATATTCTATTTAATATGTAAGAACATGAATGCAAATAGACTATTTATCCAGTTCTATTTGTTGAAACTACTTCTGACCTGACTTTTCCAGATACAGGAAACTTTTTTTTATCCGGCACGGATGGGACCGACGTGGTGCCGGTTCATCAAAAATTCCGGATAACCGAACGCTATAGTAAAAGATACGGAGCTGAGAGCGCCGTATAAAGCAACAAACCCTGTTGCTTAGCAACAGCTTCAGAACAATGGGCACAAGTTGCAAGCGTCTCTGTAGCTTAGCAACAGCTGCAACCACACCCTTGCACAGCAACAAATGGAGTAAAAAAAGTAATAAAAGTTACCTGAACCTACTCCTGAATTTTGCCGGTTAACCGAGATTTCCGGTTATTTAGGTGCCGGTAAGTCGAAAGTTTCCTGTAGTATTAGCTTGTCCTTCCACTAGGGGTGCTGGTGCATGTGCCAACCATGGCTCAGTGATAGCATGTCTCACCTCTTGAGTCAGATGGTGATGGGTTCACAGTCCCACTCCAGAGACTTGAGCATAAAACCTAGGCTGGCGCAGAGGGAGTGTTGCACTGTCAGGATGTGCCCTCTTTCGGCTGAGACATTAAAGCAAAGCCCCAGCTGCCCTTTCAGCTGGACATAAAGCATCACATGGCCACTGTTTCGAAGAAGAGCAGGGGACCATGGCTGATATTTATCCCTCAACCAACATCACTAAAGCAGATTATCTGGTCATCATCACATTGCTGTTTGTGGGAGCTTGCTGTGCGCAAATAGGCTGCGGTGTTTCTGTTACTGTTAAGTATTTTATTGGTTCTAAAGTGCTTTAGGATATCCTAAAATAGTGGAAGTTAAACAGTATTAGTGATGGAGAGATTTAAAGCAAAGGCTCATCAATATACACAGAATTTTCTTACCTTGTTTTGTACGAAGCTTTAACATTTTCCACTCCATTTAATGTCAATTTGTGGCAGACAGCAATTGACAGCCTGCTCCTGCTCATTCACTGAGCAGGTAAACCATAAGTATCACGGGGATTTACTTTACCGGCTGGGCATTTCATAGCCTCTATTTGTTACATTGTAAGACTGAACACAAACAGTTGAGGGGATATGATTATAAATAACATCTATTTCTTTGGCTCTGATCCCAGTGCTGCCATTCCTTCCACCTTTAGCCCCTCCCTTAAAGGTCCCTCCATCAGCCAGCATCTCTCGACTTCCCCGTGGCCATCCTCTCTGCAGTTGTGCTGCCAGAAGTCTCCAGGTTCAGCCGTATCGTGGGTTAGTCCAGGGGTCTGGTTTTCAATTTAGTTCAGACTAATGGGATGAAAGTTTCTCTTCAGTGCCCGTTGTAAGGGCCCTTTGTGAAATGTGTTTGAACAGACTCAACCCAGGTTTGAGTGGGTACAAGCATAAAACTACCTTTACCACTAGGTGCCACTAAACTGACAATCTCACCAAGGCAGACCACGAAAATGGTTGGCGTGGGAAATGGAAGTGTCACACTGCTGCAGTAGTGGATGTGCTGCTGAAACTGGAGCACATTGTTGCGGCAGATTAACAGGGTAGATGCTGAGAGATTGTTTCCCTGGCTGGCGTGTCTAGAACTAGGGGGCATAGTCTCAGGATAAGGGGTAGGCCATTTAAGACTGAGATGAGGAAGAATGTCTTCACTCAGAGGGTTGTGAATCTTTGGAATTCTCTGCCCCAGAGGGCTGTGAATGCTGAGTCTTTGAGTATATTCAAGGCTGAGATCGATAAATTTTTGGACTCTAGGGGAATCAAGGGATATGGAGATTGGGCGAGAAAGTGGAGTTGGGGTCGATGATCAGCCATGAATGTCCTTAAAGAAACATAACAAAACATTACTCAGAAAGATAAGAGAAAGGCCTGGTCAGCCAGGCAGAAAGGGGCAGTGAGAAATGTCTTCCCGCACCACACTTGGATTATAGATGAGTGACACTAGATAGATCACAGCCCACCGAAATAACTATAAGAATAGAGGGCTGAGAGAGGGAATCAGACAGCGAGGGGCCAAGGCTTCTTCGATGTGGAAATCAATGCTGGCTCAGGCCTAACACCTTGACTAAGTTTAGCCTCTGAGGTGGATCAATGCTGGCTTATGCCTAACACCTCCAACAGCCAGGGGGACGAATCAACAGACTGATGCGCTGACTGCAGAGACTTGCTGACCCGAGACCTCCACACTGCCTCATCAGACATCCAACCAACCGCCCGTCCGGTCGTGGCATTCCGCTTCGGGAGTCGTAGATCGCTTTCTACTGTCACGGGTTGTATGTCTATTATACTCAGCTTAAACCATATGTAATATCTGATTATGCTTTAAAACTGTAGCTCTTTAATAAAAGCCTTACAACTTCTAAAGCCCTGTTGGGTAATCTGTGTGTGAGCCTGTGATCCTAATCTTACATATTGAATGGCGGAGTAGGCTCGAGGGGCCGTATGGCCTACTCCTGCTCTTACTTCTTATGTTCTTATTAGAGGGAGCTTTATGTAGATCTACCTGGGAGCGTTCATTACTAACACTGGGCACGAAATATGCAAAGGCGTTCTATTTTTCAACGCTAACATACCTCATCTTTGAAAGCAAAACATTCAGCATCAAATATAAGAGAGAATGAAGAGGCCATGGTGAGAATCTGGAACTCCCCCTGTTACTTTCATCTTGTAGGGACGTATTTGGTTCCCACTCTCTCTGATGGCTTCAGCAGTACGGTTCAAAGTTCAGGCTCGCTTTTCTCAGCAGCTTTATGGGGGTAGATTTTCAAATTACTGCCATGTGGCAATAAAAATCAGCCAGTTTCTATAATGGCGGCTGCCGATCCCCAAAGCCATTTTTACACCAGGGTGCCAAGTTTCACTCATCTGGTTATCGTACCACTTGGTCATTCATTGTACTCTAGCCATTGCCCACAGAGCTTCCAAACACCACTCATTGTGAGTGATGAGCAGTCACCTCGATTTAAAATCTTTGCTGTTATGATGTACGTCACCCTGTAACAATAAAGAAAACACTTCCGCATATTTAAATGGCTTTACAATCTGATTAGAATGTCTGTAGTATTTCCCTGAGGTTGACAAGTCTGCGTGTGTTTTAATGATGTGAAAGGTTTAATTGTGTACTGCTTGCAATCCTTTTCCAGTCAGCTTGGCAGGTGGGTGAATGGAGCTGTTTTCCTTGCTCCGGGGATGTAAGGGGCAATGAGGAGGATTCAGTCTCCCTTTCCTGTATTTCGAATTGCTGCAAATTGGTTGCACTATTGGCAAACAGCTCTTTTTTATTTCAAAGAGCCCAAACACATAATGAGCGCAAAATTGTTTAGCTCCAACAACTTCTGCAAAAACAGATTTTCCTCTATTAAAATGATTGCAGGTTTATTACAGATTTTAACACTATTTTTAGTCAGTCAGCTTCTTCCTGTAAGCTAATGCGAGTTGTTAACTCCATAGATCCCGAACCCTCCCTGAGTGACCTCGTTCCATTCCCTCTGGATTTTCCTGTGTAATTGGTCCTGTTTACAGCATTTACCATTTGCAGATCATTATCAGGCACCAGTGACGGAGCAGAAAGTAACATTTTGGAATACAGTATACAAGTAATTTGAGACATGTCATGTGGGAAGTGTAGCGTGCTTGGGAGGAACAGGTCCCTTTGGATCTATGGTTCCCAAAGCTCTCCTCCACTGGGGTTTTCCTCGTCTCATGTCTGGGTCTGTTGTAGGCTAATTGATAGAGATTGATTGCTATGAATAGTCAACAACTCCATTATCGTTGTCTCATTTTTAAAAATTCATTCATGGGGTGTGGGCGTCACTGGCAAGGCCAGCACCTATTGCCCATCCCTAATTGCCCTTGAGAAGGTGGTGGTGAGCCGCCTTCTTGAACCGCTGCAATCCGTGAGGTGAAAGTCCTCCCACAGTGCTGTTAGGGAGGGAGTTCCAGGATTTTGACCCAGCGACGATGAAGGAACGACAATCTATTTCTAAGTCAGGATGGTGTGTGACTTGGAGGGGAACTTGGAGGTGGTGGTGTTCCCCTGCGCCTGCTGCCCTAGTCCTTCTAGGTGATAGAGGTCGCGGGTTTGGGAGGTGTTGTCGATGAAGCCTTGGCGAGTTGCTAGATGGAAGAAGGCGAACTAGAAAGACCTTGGTTTTTTTCGTCCAGCAATTCCTCTGTTCCTATTTGATGTATTGTTTCCATCTCATTTTGTCATAAATATTCTGTATAATGAAACATTTTAGGGAATGAGTGTTGCATTGGGTTAGAACGATGTCCTTGTAACCACCAGAACCTGGCTTCAAATCCAGCACAACTGATGGGATGTAGGTCTCTTCTGCCTGCTGGCTGTAAATGTCCTCCATGAGATGGGTTTGGCCAGACTCAATGCAGATTTTTCTGGGCATGGGCCTACATTACAAAACTGCCCCATAGTTGGCACCAAGGCAATCTCACCCAGAAAGACCTCAGGATGGCTGGTCTGTGCAATGGAAAATGTCACAGTTGGTCAAGTAAGGAGATGCGTTTCTGACGTTGGGATTGAGCCCCATTGTCGGGGCAGAATAGAAGGGGCTTTAACACTTAATCTTACTGAGTTTGCACCTCTGGTGGGTAGCTTCATCTGTTGGAAGCACATATGAGGAATTCAAGAGCATTGCCCACAATTATCTGACCATGGTTGAGAAATCAGGCTTAGTTTCCGATAATTAATTGCGGTCTGCGAGACTCCCTGTAGGAACTGCAAGACTAAGGTCCATCTAGTTTGCCTTCAACCATCCAGGCAGTCGCATTATCCAATGATAATGGAGTTGTTGATTAATAATGGCAATCAATCTCCATCAATTGATCGACAAAACTGCTGTACTTGGCTTGGAAATGCTTGATGTTGATACTGGGTAGGTCAAAAGTGGATGATGTTCCATTCCTCAGCACTAACCTCCCTCATCCTAATAACAACAAAAATTATCTCTCTCTCACACACACAAACACGCGTGCACGCACATACATGCACACACACATGCACTCGGAGCCAGTTTAACTACACTGACCAGGTTTCAATAAGTCTCACCGTCGAGTCATCCAGTTGATCAGGATATATGCAACACCTCCACAAAAGGAACAAGTACACAAATTTATTTTTATTAATTAAATCGCAAGCATGTTCTTCCTACAGTCAAAAAAAAAAGCCACTGTCAAGCTGTTGGCACATTCATGTACAAAAACAGATTAATTATACAGCCTGCTACAAAGCATTCTTTGTGAAAATACAAAGACTAGTACCAGAAAGCCAATAGCATTAAGTTATTACTGAATACAAGACATCATATATGAATCAGAGGACGTGGATTAAATCGACACAACCTATAGATATCACACAAAAGGAATCAAACACTACATTAAAATATCGTAAAGAGAGTCGCAGCATAATACTGGCAGCATAGGAACCATGATACTGCACACAACCGATGATACAGTAAAACAGCCTAGTGTTAAAAAAAAACTTGCTGTCAACTCTTTAGAAACTATCCCCATATCTAGTGTATAACCATGCCACGAATAACAGCTACGTCAAAGTTCTTATCTAATACAGAAAAACGCTTAGAAATTACCAAATGTTGCATGACTGTTACAGTATAAAGCAGATCTCAAATTCCTTTAACTTCATTAGAAATGCACTTACATCAGGAAAACAGCTCACCATAGTTCACAATGGGTCCGAGAGGTGGACCAGAAAAGAAAAACGAACTAGGATTTTACTTCCAAAAAACACCGACGGAGATCTTGTTCAGGCTACAGGGTTTAGGGAGACACCGTACTGCGTACATACAGCAGGATCAATAGGCAATACAGAATAAAATTCAATACACCCATTTTGGTCCAGTATTGATGGATCGCTCTCAATGACTTTTACGTTACAAATTTCACTGGTAGCTTTTTTTTAAAAATCTTTCCCTCGTCTAAATATTTAACATCAACTTTTGCCATTTAGCGGCCGGATTATGTTCACGATGAAAGCTTTCTTCTTTTATCTTCCCCCAGTCATGTCAGATACTACATATGTTACGTGTGAGACTACTTTCACTCGGCAAAGAACGCTCGATTAGACGGCCAAAGGATATTTATTATTGGAACCGAACAGAAAAAAAAAATGCCCCAAAAGCATTATTCCACCCGCCCACACCCCCGTCCCCCTTTCATTGTGACGTGCTCGATTAAAGTTCTCACAAAAAACACGACAGTTAAGAAAAAGACCTGAACAAAATGGAAATAACAACAGAAAATGCTGAAAAACTCAGCAGGCCAGGCAACATCCGTGGAAAGAGAAATAGAGTCAACATTTCAGGTCAAAACCATTTGTCAAGATTGGTTTTGACCTGAAACGTTGACTCTATTTCTCTCTCCACGGATGTTGCCTGGCCTGCTGAGTTTTTCCAGCATTTTCCGTTGTTATTTCGGATTTCCAGCATCTGCAGTATTTTGCTATTAAACAAAACGGAATGTGCGAGCGTGTGTCCTGTGGCAGTAAGCTCCTATGAAACGGGGTACATTTGCGACGCTTATTGTGAAGCGCGTTCGCTGTGAGGAAAACATTCATTATTCAGTGTGAAACTTGTCGGGGCCTCGATGGTATACCTGCATGTTTCATGAAAACGTTATACCCGCCCCCACCACCACCACAACCAAGGCCACTGATAGGCAGCTTTCATGGGGAGAACAGGCAGAATCCAGTCGCGCTAGTAAAAGTAAGCAATCAAAATAGAAGTAGACCCGCTCAGTCGCCATAAACGAACGGCTCTTAATCGTAAGTGGATGGAATGCGATCTCCAAAAATGTTGGTCAACCACCCACATTCCCATTTCATCAAAATAGGCCTCACTGCAACTACACAGCTGGCCGGCCAACATTCAAAAAAAGAGAAAAGGCAGGCTGACGTTCCAGGTGTAGACCCTTTTATTTTATTTTTCTTATCTCCAATAACCATGGAATTTCTGGACAGTGAAATTTTTCCAGTCCCGGGGGGGCCGAGAGCAGGAAACGGCACTGACACAGTCATCAATGCACCGGAAAAAAGAGGTGAGAGGGAGGGGGACCTGAGTAGGGCTGGAACAAAGAATGTTGCACCTATCCCACGAAAAGGCAGGCATAGCTGGGACCCGTACGGGTTCCCATAGCCATGCCTTTTTAATGGAATTTGACCCATTTTAGCTGCCCTATACCAGAGGCCCAAATTATCAATGAGTCCAGTGCAGGCAAAAAGACTGGTGAAAATTCTTCAATCCCGTGCATTAAAAATGAATATTGAACAGTTCGGTCACTGGAAGCCAGTGACCCTACCTAGAATTATGAAAAAAATTCAGGAGGTAATGTTATAAAAAGAAATAACTGTATGAAAATGATTCTTCGATTCAGGAATTAATCAGGTCACAAGCATTTCCAAGGAACATCTTGCACGAGGAAAACTTTAAATCAGGAAAACAGTAGTAAGCCCAGAAATGACTGCAGGCGATGTATAATATGAGTGGTTATTACGCTGGTATCAAGTTCCTCTCCTTTAACTGAATTGATAACCTATTTGCAATAAATGGGTCAGCAACTCCATTAAAATAACAGAGTGTGGAATTCGATATGAATGAGTTAAGCGTTTGTACAATAAAATCAGCAACATTGATCTCCCAGCTTGAGTTTCCTCCCCTTTCCCTTGATATATGGTCCCGTTACCAATTTCCTATCAGTAAAAATAAAAGGAGTGTTTTAAAAAAAAATTACAAATATCAAAGTCTCTTTTAAAAAAAAAAAAAATCGATCAGAAAATTTGTTTTCACAAACCCGATCGAATTGAAACCTCTTGTGTGTGAGTGAAGCGAGGGCTAACCCTTTACCAAATGACAAAGCTTTCGGATTTTTAATCACATTTTTTTTTGAAAAAAGAAACACGTGGTCAGGTCGCATAGGAACTTACTAAACCAGTAACCAGGGTCGTGAGTCAGTTGTTAAGCTTTAGTCAGACACAAAGCAGTAACTGGTGCGAGCGAGGGGACGGGACTCTTTATGTATAAGCATTTAGCCGCTCTTTTGAGCGGGTGGAGTGGATGTCATGCAGCTCCTGCTCCTCCTTTGATTTGATGTCCTCGTACTTTTGCATTCTGCAGGCGTCTTTCACATAGGCCCAGTTGGCAGACAGCACCATTAAGTAATGAACCTGCAAGGCAAAATACAGGGGTGGGGGACCTTTAGTAACAAGCAGGCTCAGTGGTACAGGCACAGGAGTTTAATAGTGTAGCGGATGCACACATGCACATACGTGCGCGCAGATATGTATAGACACACGCACTTATACACACACACGTGCATGCGCATACACACACGTGCACACACACACACACCTGCATACATTCACACACATGCATGCGCATACACACATGTATACATACGCGCATGCTCCCTTTAAGCTGCATGGCCATGCAACGCTCTGGAGGTCCCGTGCACAGAATTTTGAACGGGCCGCGTCGCCCGTTAAAGGGGCCGCGCGGCCAGTTAAAGGGACCGTGCAGCCAGTTAAAGGGACCGCGCGGCCCAATAAAAATTAGAGGGAACATTGGTGCGCGCACACATGTATACACAGACGCGAATGCTTACACTAAATGGCACAGAAAAAAAGGTTAAGGGAATTGTAGTGACGACCAGTTAAAAATGAAAGCGTACAATCTTGGCGCATGGTAACGGTGCTCCAACATGCTGGGCCGAAGAGTGTCAGGATTACCAGCTCAGGCCAGCGGTCCCCCTCGCACTAACCTCCCGGCCTCGGAGACATGGAAAGATAAAGTCAGCAATGAGTTACCAAGCTGCCCTCAGACAGCTAGCTCACTCCAGAGCTGCACCAACTGAGATCGGTGGTGGGGTGGGGGGAGGGGGGAGTGGGCGTGGAGAGGGATTGAGGGTGGGGGGGTGGGGGGGGTGGATGGAGCCAGATTGACTCCTAATCTGGACAACGGTACAGGAAAAACAGGAAAGAAAAGAAGCAATGAAAAAAGACTTAAAACAAATACTGGAGGAGAATAAAAAGGTTCACAAAGCAGAAAAGATCAAAAACAATGCAGACATACAAGTAGGTTCAATCAATAGAAATAAGGATAACGTTAGTCTTCCATTTTATATAAAATGTAATCATACCAAGCTTTCAATATCAAATTAACATACCAATTACTCTCTCCAATCTCTTTTCATTCTGAATGCTCTTCATAAGATCCCATGAATGACAGGTCGTGTATTCCAGCCTCTCTTTTCATTGATCATGCAGCTATTCCCAAATGCCCTAATCCCTGATTATTACTCAAATTCTACACGCGACTATTTACTTAAAATTATTATTAAACCTTGACTTGAAATCGCCGAGGAATGACGCCCGAGATTTAAATGCCTGTCAGACAGGCTGGAAATGATGGCAGTGCAGGGTTAAGTGAGACAGATCCCAATATTGCACCCATTAGCATCGTAAAAACAGGCCTGTTCTCAGCTGGGTGTTGAGCCTCGCCAGTTGCGTTCTGCTTGGAAGCCTCGGAGCAACAGTCTGGGACTTGCTGAGACCTACTTGTTGACGATGGCCCCAACCGCAAGCATCAGTTTGTAATCAAACAGCCACAACAGGGAAACATTGGGGTGAGTTTTCAGGCCTTCCTGGCGGAAATGAGGCCGTGGCGCCCTGAAAATGGCGGGCAATGACTTACCGTCATCATCGTGGCCATAGATCACATGGTGCGGCCCCCGAGCCAGCCAGTAGGCCCATCTGCAACGCTAATTGGGATCCAATGGAGCACGTAGGACCCCGACTGCCATTTTTTGTCGCTGCTCGGAGCGCTCGCCCCACACCCGCACGTTCCGACCAGCGACACATGGCGGTCCAGCTAAAGAAGGGTCCCGAAGGTGATTTCCTTCTTCCGTTTTGCGAGGTCGGGAGGAGCAGGAATTAGGCTCCACGAGGCCAGCCTGGGCACGCTGTAAGTCCAACTCCCCTCCCAGCCGCAGATCGCGCCAAGGAACCTACCTTCTTCCGGCTTGGAGCCGGCGCCAGCTTCCTCACCGCGGCTCGTCAACCCGATGCAAATGGGGCCCGGCCTTCAACATGGACCCGGCCTCCTGGCCGGACTACCAGGCCCGCCGGCCGGCACATTCCACCAGCCGGCCAATTGCTCATATTCCACTCCACCCCATTCTCTTAATGAAAAATCAACTGTTTCAGTGAGAATGGCCAATATCAGATGATCCATTTTTTTTTTAATGAGCACCAGACTGTCCAAAATAGGGCATTTTATGAGGATATTAAAAAAAAATCATCAGTTCGACAGTTTTTTTTGGAGGAGTCAATTTGAAGATTGCAGCATTTTAATTTAATTTAATGAATCCAGTCACCAAATAAGTCGTGCACTGACTGACTTTACCCACTGTTGAACTACGTGGGCTTTGAGCAGATGAATACGGATAGCAATGCTCGGCCATTTCAGAGCACGGTTAGGCGGCATGGTTAGGACTGCAGTCATTTAACGGCCAGACCAGGTAAGGACGGTGGATTTCCTTCCCTAAAGGACATTAGTGAACCAGTTGGGTTTTCACGAAAATCCTACAGCTTCACGGTCACTTTTACTGATACCAACCTTTCTTTCATTATTCCCAGATTTTTAAAAACATAATTTAAATTCTCGAACTGCCATGGTGGAACTTGAACTTATGTTCTGCTAGATTATTAGTTTAGACCTCTGGATTACTAGTCCAGTAACATAAACCACTACACTACTGTGTCCCTTTACTGTTTCCACTAGTTGATGGTACAAGGACTAGGGAACACAGATTTCAGGTTTTGGGCAAGAGATACAGGGGGGACGTGAGGAGAAACTTTTTTATGCAGCGAGTGGTGAGAACCTGGAACTCGCTGCCGATGGAAGTGGTGGAAGTGGAGACACTCAATGTTTTCAAGGGGAGACTGGATAGGCACTTGAGGGAAATAAACTTGCAGGGCTACGGGGATAGAGCGGGGGAATGGGACTGACTGGATTGCTCTACAGAGAGCCGGCATGGACTTACATAGAAACATAGAAGATAGGAGCAGGAGTTAGGCCATTCGGCCCTTCGAGCCTGCTCCGCCATTCAATGAGCTCATGGCTGATCATCCAAGTTCAGTACCCTGTCCCTGCCTTCTCCCCATATCCCTTGATCCCTTTAGCCTTGAGAAATATATCCAACTCTTTCTTGAATATATTTAATGAACTGGCCTCCACCGCCCTCTGTGGCAGAGAATTCCACAGGTTCACCACTCTCTGGGTGAAGAAATTCCTCCTCATTTCAGTCCTAAATGGCTTACCCCTTATCCTTAGACTATGACCCCTGGTTCTGGACTCCCCGGCCATCATAAACATCCTTCCTGCATCTAGTCTGTCCAGGCCTGACAGAATTTTATAGGTTTCGATGAGATCCCCTCTCAATCTTCTAAACTCCAGTGAGTATAAGCCCAATCGACACAATCTCTCCTCATACATCATTCCTGCCATCCCAGGTATCAGCCTGGTGAATCTTCGCTGCACTCCCTCCATGGCAAGAACGTCCTTCCTCAGGTAAGGCGACCAAAACTGCACACAGTACTCAAGGTGCGGTCTCACCAAGGCCCTGTACAACTGTAGCAAGACATCCTTGTTCCTGTACTCGAACCCTCTTGCTACGAAGGCCAACATACCATTTGCCTTCTTAACCGCCTGCTGCACCTGCATGCTTACCTTCAGCGACTGGTGCACAAGAACACCCAGGTCTCTTTGCACTTCCCCTTCTCCCAATCTATTGCCATTCAAATAATAATCTGCCTTCCTGTTTTTGCCACCAAAGTGGATAACCTCACATTTATCCACATTATAGTGATGGGTCGAATGGCCTCCTTCTGTGCCGTTATGGCTCTATGACTCCTTCACTTAAATGTTCAGTTGGCTTTTCCATTAAGACAATGGGGTGCACTTTCCCCCAGAGTGGAATCCAGGCGAACGGCTAGTGGAATTTGACAGCGCAGGCACGATGGGCCAAACAACCTCTTTCTATGAATCTATAATTCTTGTGCTCCTAGAATAACTCACCAGCTCCAAAAATAGTACATATGAAATCCCATTGCAAAGTACATTTTTAATAGTGTGACTTATAGTCACTGGAAATATTACCAATAGAAATAGATTAAAACGTGTCATGGGGTGAGAGTAGCCCACTGACCTGGTTAGGAAATTGGCTGAGCGGCAGGAGACAGAGAAGGGATAATGGGCAGGTACTCAAATTGGCAGGATGTGACGAGTGGTGTCCCACAGGGATCTATGTTGGGGCCTCAACTATTCATAATATTTATTAACAACTTAGATGATGGCATAGAAAGTCATATATCCAAATTTGCCGATGACACAAAGAAAGGCGGCAGTGTAGATGAAAGCATACATTTACAAAGGGATATTGATAGATTAAGTGAATGGGCAAAACTGTGGCAAATGGATTTCAATGTGAGCAAATGTGAGTTCATCCACTTTGGACCTAAAAAGGATAGAACAGGGTACTTTCTAAATGGTGGAAAGCTAAAAACTGTGGATGTCAGGTTCAGGTACATAGATCATTAAAATGTCATGAACAGGTACAGAAAATATTCAAAAAGGCGAATGGAATGCTGGCCTTTATATCTAGAGGGCTAGAGTACAAGGGGGTAGAAGTTATGCGGCAGCTGTACAGAATCCTGGTTAGACCACACCTGGAGTACTGTGAGCAGTTCTGAGCACCACACCTTAGGAAGGATATACTGGCCTTGGAGGGAGTTCAGCGTAGGTTTACCAGAATGATACCCGGACTTCAAGGATTAAGTTACAAGGAGAGATTACACAAATTCGGGTTGTATTCTCTCGAACTTAGAAGGTTAAGGGGTGATCTGATCAAAGTTTTCAGGATATTAAGTGTAGTGTATGTACCTTTAAGGGGAGAACTACTTTTTACAGCTCCTGTATACTGTAGTACCGGCAGTGACCACGCCTGTATATAACCCTGAGTAGGGATCTGTACTGTTTAGTTTTAGAGCAACCCTCATCCAGTAAACACCTGTTGATTGTTCCTCTGCAGTCTCTGTCGATTATTTGAAGGACACACTACCTAAAGATATCTAGATTTAACATTGGCAACGAGTCGTTTCGAACCTACCTGCAACTCTGAAGAAGAAGGCCGATTCCACCAGTGCAGGCGTCGACCATCCAGGGAAAACTTGAGCATCGCAGAGGAGGCTGTAGAGAGCTGGGCTTGGTTCTCCAGCCACGACGATCCAGCGCAGCGGGCTGGCAGCAGGTACGGAGTAGATCCTTCCCGGACAGCGGCGGCAGGAGCCGACCGATGGCACAGAAAAAGGCTGAGCAGCGTCGATGGGTAAGAGAGAGGGTAAAGCGCACAGGGCACAGCTGGGGTTGAAGACAGAGCGGCACCGAAGAGAGAGGGGAAAACGCACAGAGCGCGGCCGGTGTTCAAGGGCTGAGCAGCGTCCGTGGGGGAAGAAAAGAAGGGAGAGCGCGGGAAGACGCCATTTTGAGCCAGTGGAGAAGAAGGGAGAGCGTGGGAAGAAAGGAGAGCGCAGGAGACGCCATTTTTAGCCAGTCTAACCACACCCAGGGATGCCGAAGAGTGGCACTGTCACAGCGCTCGACAATGAAGTCGAAGATTGGGCGACATATATAGAGCGCATAGAGGTGTACTGCAAGGCGAATGAGGTGCCAGATGCCAGGGAAGCACTGGTATTGTTGAATTCCATGGGTGCAAAAACATACGGCTTACTGCAAAACTTAGTAACCCCAGAGAAGCCAGTGAAAAAGGATTTTGAAAGCATAGTGGCAATCCTACAGGACCACTTAAACCCCACACCGCTGCTGATAACAGAAAGATTTAAGTTCCACAAAAGGAAACAGCATAAAGACGAAAGTAATGCTGAGTATTTAACGGAACTGAGCAAGCTATCGAAACACTGCCAGTTTGGAACGTTCTGGAGTGCTGTCCAAAGTGGACTGGAGCGAGTGGGCTACATCCATCGTTCCTGTAATGAAGAGGTCGTTGAGTAATACGCCTGGGGAACCAAAGAAGATTCGCATCTGTGGGGACTTTAAGGTGAAAGTGAACCCAGTCCTTCACACGGTACAATATCCACTTCCGCGGATTGAAGATATTTTCGCCTCGCTATCTGGAGGAAAATGCTTCACTAAGATTGATCTGGCCCAAGCGTACCTGCAAATGGAGGTAGAAGAAGCCTCGAAACAGTACCTAACGATCAACACTCATAAAGGTCTCTACCAATACAACCGGCTGGTGTTCGGGGTAGCATCAGCTCCGGCTATTTGGCAAAGGGCAATGGATCAAGTCCTGCAAGGGATTCCAGGGACCCAGTGTTATTTGGACGACATCCTGGTCACGGGCAAAAATGACAGTGATCACCTCGCCAACCTGGAGCAGGTGCTCACTAGATTGAAGGAATATGGGCTACGAGCTAATCGCCACAAATGCGAGTTTTTCCAGAAGCAGATCTCGTATTGTGGCCACGTTATTGATGAAGAGGGGTTACATAAGTCCCCTGAAAAGATTGAGGCAGTAGTCAAGGCTCCAGCACCAGAAAATGTGTCACAACTGAGGTCATTCCTTGGGCTGGTGAACTACTACCATAAGTTCTTGCTGAATTTGTCTACAGTACTACACCCACTGAACACCCTACTGCAAACGGGGGTACCATGGAAGTGGAATGACGAATGTAAACGAGCTTTCCAGAAGTGCAAAGAATTGATCACATCAAAAGAGGTGTTGGCTCATTTCAACCCAGCACTACCAATTCGGTTGGCGTGTGATGCATCACCCTATGGTATTGGAGCGGTGCTGTCGCACAAATTCCCGGACGGCTGGGAGAGGCCAGTAGCCTTTGCGTCTCGGTCACTAACCTTAGCCGAGCGTAACTACGCCCAGATTGACAGGGGACCTTGATGTGTGGATCCCGAGTGGTAATTCCACCCAAGTTAAGGGAGAGAGTGCTCAATGAGCTTCACGAAGGCCATCTGGGAGGGGTGAAAATGAAAAGCCTTGCTAGGGCTTATGTGTGGTGGCCGGGGATCGATCAGCAAATCGAGGACCTGACAAAGAGCTGCTCAGGATGCCAGAAGGTCCAAAATGCACCACCACATGCCCCTCTACACCCATGGGAGTGGCCCTCCTCTCCATGGCAACGGGTGCATATTGATTTTGCTGGTCCATTCATGGACTCAATGTTTTTAATAGCCGTGGATGTGCACTCGAAATGGCCTGAGGTGATCAAAATGTCCTCCACCACCACGGAGAAAACGATTGCAGTCCTACGGACCATATTTGCCAGGATCAGCTTGCCAGAGCAGATTTGCTCTGATAACGGACCACAGTTTGTGTCCGAAGAGTTTCGGAAATTTATGAAAAGGAATGGGGTAAGGCATTACACATCCGCCCCGTATCATCCAGCCACAAATGGATTGGCTGAGAGGTTCATACAAACGTTTAAAAAGGCAGTAAGGGCCATGTGCGATGACGACATTCCACTGCAGCATAAGGTGGACAATTTCCTGTTAGCCTACAGAAATGCGACACATGCAGTTACCAACCAGACCCCGGCCATGATGTTCTTTAACCGAAGGTTGAGATCTCGTCTGGATTTGCTCAGACCAAATGTACGAAGAAATGTTGAGAATAAGCAATTCCAGCACATCAATGAGAAGCCGACAAGGAGCTTCAATGTAGGGCAACCAGTCTTGGCCCACGACTACCGAACAGAGAAATGGCAACCAGGAACGATATGCACACGGCAGGGGCCACTAATGTACACAGTGGATGTTGGGGAGAACATTGTGAGACGCCATGTCGACCAGATCCTAGCGTCACAGGAACGAGTCAACCCCATGTCTCGCGTACCTGGTAATGAACCCGACATACAGGTAGCATCTACCCCAGAAACAGTAGTATCGGAAGCTGATGAACCAACCGACGACAGGGGGCCAGAATCGCCTCCGCACCAAGAGCAAGACACTCAGGAAAGGCGCTATCCAGAAAGGATCAGGAAGCCGCCCCAAAGACTGAATTTATAAATGGACTATTTTCAGTTAATGTTGCATGTTAAAAGTGTTAATTGTTAAATGAATGTTATGGTACTGTTAATCTAAAAGGGGAGGAATTGTAGTGTATGTAACTTTAAGGGGAGAACTACTTTTTACAGCTCCTGTATACTGTAGTACCGGCAGTGACCACACCTGTATATAACCCTGAGTAGGGATCTGTACTGTTTAGTTTTAGAGCAACCCTCATCCAGTAAACACCTGTTGCTTGTTCCTCTGCAGTCTCTGTCGATTATTTGAAGGACACACTACCTAAAGATATCCAGATTTAACATTAAGGGGAACAGATAAGGTAGAGAGAGACAGAAACTATTTTCACTGGTTGGGGATTCTAGTATTAGGGGGCAGAGTCTAAAAATTGGAGCCAGACCTTTCAGGAGCGAAATTAGGAAACACTTCTATAAACAAAGGGTGGTAGAAGTTTGGAACTCTCTTCCGCAAATGGCAATTGATGCAAGATCAATTGTTAATTTTAAATTGGAGATTGATAGCTTTCTGTTAACCAAGGATATTAAGGAATATGGACCAAAGGCGGGTATATGGAGTTAGATCGCAGATCAGCCATGATCTCATTGAATGGCAGAACAGGCTTGAGTTGCTGAATGGCCTACTCCTGCGCCTATGTTTCTATGTTCCTAAGTAGAGCAGGGAATACTACATCCTATCACCATGACAAAGTGGCCACGCCACACATCAGTACTGTGAAGGTTATTTAGATCTTTGTAATACTGAAAGTGAAGATGCATCAAAGAGTTTGAAATTGAAGGCATAGTCACAGCAAGAGTAGGAGCTGCAGTTAATTATAATTTCTAACACTCACAGGATTTTCAAGGTGCCAGGTAGAAAATATCCATAGACGTGTCTTAGAACAACCGAATCCAAAATTCATTCAAATTTCTAATAGTCAAACCAAAATTGATATCCCACTTAAAAAAAAATCATTCTCAGATATGGGTGTTGCTGGCAAGACTGGCATTTATTGCCCATGCTTAGTTGCCCTTGAGAAGGTGGTGGTGAGCCGCCTTCTTGAACCGCTGCAGTCCGTGTGGGGAAGGTACTGCCAGGGAGGGAGTTCCAGGATTTTGATCCAGCAATGATGAAGGAACAGCCGATATATTTCCAAGTCAGGATGGTGTGCGACTTGGAGGAGAACTTGGAGGTGGTGGTGTTCTCATGTACCTTCTTCCTCTGTATTTCTAGGTGGCAGAGATCGCAGGTTTGGGAAGTGCTGCTGAAGAAGATTTGGCGAGTTGCTGCAGTGCATCCTGTGGATAGTACACACTGCAGCCACGGTACGCCAGTGGGGGAGGGAGTGGATGTTCAGCAGAGTGTAACTAGAATATTTGACGTTAAGCTGCTGAATTTGGAACTTACCTCACGGGTTAGGGGGTCACACACTGATGCCACCACGAGCAAAGGGACGATTTGTTCCTCCAAAAAAGTTCTGCAAATTTCCACCACTGACATGTGTACTAGAATTTACTGCAATTTTACACAAAGAGTTCCAGAGGCGAGGAAAAAATAAGTGAGAAAACAAAACATACTTCTCGCAATGCTTTGCGTGCCCTACCTATGAGTTCCACACGCCGCACATACAGCTTTCCAAAGCAGCTTCTCACCGATCGCCCGCCATAACCTCAGTAACAGCTCGATGGAAATCCCGAAGGAATGGCGTAAACGGCCCTTGGTGCCATTTCTCCGGCGTCTCCACCGATCTCCTGCTGAAGTTATGGTGAACGGTCAGAAGAGCGCCCACAGAAATGACTGCCATCTCATTTTTTTTGCTTTAGGCCTTTAACGTCTCTTTATTGCGCGGGCACTATATTTTATATTCTTTGCATTCGATGTGCATTTTGCTTCGCACGGCAAGACAGTGAATGCTGGTTCAATATTAGCAGTCTATGTCCGCACCTGTCACCATAGCAACTGAAGCTGACAATCGCCAATTACTTTCATTAAAACAAATAAAAAAATCAATCTAAGGCAAAGGTATTCTCGGAGAATTGGATTCTCTGTGTTAGCGAAGTGCAAACATTGCTGATTATAACCATTAAGTATCACGGGTCACATGTCATTTATGGCCCAGAATTTGTGGGTGGATAATGAAGGTGAACTCACAGCGTTCACCGTCATTACACCTCTGAAACCGACCACAACTTCAGGATTTACCCCATGCGCACCTAAATGCGAAAATCCTGAAGTTGCAGTCAGTCATTCACTGCTCCGACGCTGGTTGCGCTGTGAACCCTGGCAATCAGTGCAACTGATGAAAGCTTGGGCTTTTCCACACTAATATTGCTGTTACTTACCCCATTAAATGTTAAGCCTTGTTGAATTAGGTGTAACAGGGGTTTTAACAGCGTATTGACTGCTAAGCAACCGTTCTGGCCCTGAAAAACTAATTTTTATATTTGGGGAGTGTCAAATTTCTCTATTATCATAAAAATTACAATTAAAAAAAAACTTTGTTCATGATATTTCAGTTTTTACCTTATCCACCATATGAAAGCCTCAATCTGTGCGAATTCTTCATTGTGATTGGCTGCTTGTTGGCGTCACTGCAGCTCTTCGCTGGGAATCCCCATCAATCAATTACATGTCAAAAAGGCAAACTTCTCGCCACAGAGATCGTGAGAGATCTCTGTGGATATGTTTCTTCTGGGCCAGCGGCTAGTGCCTTTGCTTCGCCACTGACCGCAAATACCATGGCCCAGAAATTCGACTCTCCACGGGTGAGTACACACGGAGTACTCACCCGTAGGCCGAATGGAAGTACAGGTTTCCTGCATGCACTGCGCATGCGCAGGAAACCGGCACTTCCGATCCTCTGAACATAAGAACATAAGAACATAAGAAATAGGAGCAGGAGTAGGCCAATCGGCCCCTCGAGCCTGCTCCACCATTCAATAAGATCATGGCTGATCTGATCCTAACCTCAAATCTTCTATCACTCTCCATCCACCCGAACCCATGTGATCTCCCGGGAGAGGCGAAAAACCAGATAAAAGACCCAATGGCCAATTTGGGAGAAAGAAATCTGGGAAATTCCTCTCCGACCCATCTAGGCGATCGAAATTCTTCCAGGAGATCACTCTGTCCCTATATTTTCTAAAGTACTTACCTTCTGTAAAGGCGATCTCCACCCCAGCCAGGAACAGGAATAAAACCATCTCCTGAAAGCTAACACAGAATTAAAACACAGTAGGAGCAGAACCAGGCTACACGGCCCCTGGGCCCACTCCACTACCCACAGGGCCATGACCATTCCGAACCTAGACTCATGTCCAACTTCCTGCCCGCTCCCCGTAACCCTTAATTCCCTTTACTTCTAGGAAACTATCTATTTCTGTTTTAAATTTATTTAATGATGTAGCTTCCACAGCTTTCTGGGGCAGCAAATTCCACAAACTTACCACCCTCTGAGTGAAGAAGTTTCTCCTCATCTCAGTTTTGAAAGAGCAGCCCCTTATTCTAAGATTATGCCCCCTAGTTCTAGTTTCACTCATCATTGGGAACATCCTCACCGCATCCACCCGATCGAGCCCCTTCACAATCTTATATGTTTCAATAAGATCGCCTCTCATTCTTCTGAACTCCAATGAGTAGAGTCCCAATCTACTCAACCTCTCCTCATATGACCACCCCCTCATCCCCGGGATTAACCGAGTGAACCTTCTTTGTACTGACTCGAGAGCAAGTACGTATTTTCTTAAGTATGGACACCAAAACTGTATGCAGTATTCCAGGTGCGGTCTCACCAATACCTTGTACAACTGCAGCAATACCTCCCTCTTTTTATATTCTATCCCCCTAGAAATAAAAGCCAACATTCCATTGGCCTTCTTGATCACTTGCTGCACCTGCATACTAACTTTTTGAGTTTTGTGCACCAGGACCCCCAGATCCCTTTGTACTACAGTACTTTCCAGTTTCTTGCCATTAAGATAATAACTTGCTCTATGATTTTTCCTGCCAAAGTGCATAACCTCACCCTTTCCAGTATTGTATTCCATCTGCCAAATCTCTGCCCACTTACTTAGCCTGTCTATGTCCCTTTGCAGGTTTTTTATGTCCTCCTCACTCACTACTTTCCGCCCCGGAGCGGAATTCCACGGGGCCCTAGAGCTCAACTGCCGGCGCGCAAGGTAAGTGCAGGTCGGGGGCTTGCACTCGCGGGAAGCCCCCGACCCGAATTTCTGGGCCCATATATTTCAGTTTAAATCCAGTCGCCTTTGAATCCAGGTCCTTCAGAACCTACACTGGATAGTAGCTATACTACATGTGCTGTGGTGAAGGGGTTCAGAGGTCGAACGCGCGCGCAGGGGATGCTGCGCGTGCGCTTTGAACTTAGTTTTTTTTTGCAGGTTTTCACGCGAGGGTAAGCCTGTAGGATTTACGCATTTAAAAAGCAGGCGTAAGGCCTGCTTTTTACAAGGTAAGTGGTCAATTAATTAAAATTAAAACATTTTTTCCACAGGTTTATTATTTTCAAATACTTTAAAGCAAGGTAAGTTTATTTTTAGCCCCTTTTTTTATAAAATTATTTTTTTCAAAAATTTAAATTATTGTTTAAAATAGTTATTTAATGTAATTTGTAGTTTATTGAAAAAGTGTGATTTAAAAAAAAAATTATTTGAAGGTTTAATGCTATTTTGAGGCCCGTAGTATTCATAAGTTTAGACAGGTCTTCCTGTCAATCTTATGAATGGGCTTTTCCCTCCTCCGATTGGCTGCCCATGGCTCACGTGATCCCAGGGGACGCATCGCACTAACTACGCCCCTGGGACACGCAAGCACAGCGCGCCGGCAGCTGGGCCAGGCCCCGGAGCGGAATTCCACGGGGCCCTAGAGCTCAACTGCCGGCGTGCAAGGTAAGTGCAGGTCGGGGGCTTGCACTCGCGGGAAGCCCCCGACCCGAATTTCTGGGCCCATATATTTCAGTTTCAATCCAGTCGCCTTTGAAACCAGGTCCTTCAGAACCTACACTGGATAGTAGCTATACTACATGTGCTGTGGTGATGTGTATAAATGGATAAACTCTCAGCTTCGGGGCCATCCGAACTTTCATCATTGATGGTGGGGGGGGGGTCACATATAATGTGGATGGAAAATCAAATAGATCTGGGGGGCCCTGATTAACAAAAAATTGAAGCTATCGCAACAATGCTCTGCAGCAGTGAGTAAAGCAAATCAGATATGTGTTGAAAGGTTAATATTCAGCCAAAATAGAGAGATAATCCTGTCACTTTATAAACCATTGGTGCGACTATGCTTAGAATATTGAGTACTGTTCTGGTCGCCACAGTACAGAAAGGATATTGCAGCTATTGAAAGGATACAGAAGAGAGCAACCAGAATGATTGAAGGGATGGAGGGATTGGATTATGAGGCACAATTATGTAAATTGGGAATGTTCTCACTGAAAAAGAGAAGGTTGAAAGGTGATATGATTGCTGCTTTTAGGATTCTAAAGGGACTCGATAATGTTGACCATGACAAGCTGCTTCACCTTGATCAGAACTCTAGAACCTACTCGGCATTAGTTGCACTCACGAAATTAATGCAACCCAAATCTATGAGGGAGGGAAAATCACCAATAGCAGGAATGTTGCCCAGACTGCGTCACCTCAACTGTGCATGATCCTTACGACAAATGTTTTACCCTGTATATTCAGGGGTGTGACAGCTTAGCACCTTCCCTGCATTCAACTCTCTTCACCATGTTTCTGGTTTGTGACTTTTCAATGCAGATTTCAATACAGTCACAACAGCTCAGATCATTTTACCCACAATTAAAACAAATTCAAATTTTGCTGCTTAAAGGTGTGAAATTTTGAAACTGAATGTAGGTTGTCAAACTCATTATTTTAAAGGTATCCTCCCACTGAAGACGTAGATAGTAAAGAAATACTTGTATTTATATAGCTCCTTTCATGACCTCAGGATGTCGCAAAGCACTTTACAGCCAATGAAGTACTTTTGAAGTGTAGTCACTGTTGCAAGAACATAAGAACATAAGAAATGGGAGCAGGAATTGGCCACTTGGCCCCTCGAGCCTGCTCCGCCATTCAATAAGATCATGGCTGATCTTGGGCTCAAAGCCACTTTCCAGCCTGCTCTCCATTACCCTTCACTCCCTTATCTTGCAAAAATCTGTCTATCTCCATCTTAAATGTATTTAAGGACCCAGCCTCCACAGCTCTCTGGGGCAGAGAATTCCACAGATTTACGACCCTCTGGGAGAAGAAATTCCTCCTCATCTCAGTTCTAAAAGGGCGACCCTTTATTCTGAAACTGTGCCCCCCGGGTTCTAGATTTCCCCACGAGGGGAAACATCCTCTCTGCATCTACCCTGTCGAGCCCACTCAGTAATGTAGGAAATGCGGCAGCCAATTTGTGCACAGCAAGCTCCCACAAACAGCAATGTGATAATGACCAGCTAACCTGTTTTTAGTGATTTTGGGTTGAGGGATAATTATTGGCCCCAGGACACCGGGGAGAACTCCCCCTGCTCGTGCCATGCAATGCTGAGGAGCAAGATGAAAGGTGGCGCCAAACCCGAAAGGCATTGCAGGCAACTCCCTCCCCTTCATTCCGGGATATGCTAAATTCACCGACGAGGCCGGTTAGTCAGGTGATGAGGGAAGCTGCTGTTGATTGGTCAGTGCTTGTCGGTGCCACAGAGGAGCCGAGAGGTGGCATATTATGATTGGATAAATCACCTGGAGTCAGTACGGGTGACTGACTGGGCATGAGAGTTTGTCCCAGGACCACTCACACACACACAAACAAGCCAGACTGATTTTACTTTGTACCGATGTGAAGTCAAATCAGATTCTCCCCGAGCTTCTGGTCACCTGTTATTTTAATTCACCGTTCCATTCCCACTCAGACCTCACCGTCCGCGGCCTCTTGCATTGTTCCACGGAAGCTCAGCGTAAGCTCGAGGAACAGCACCTCATCTTCTGACTAGGCACTTTACAGCCTTCCAGACTCAATATTGAGTTCAACAATTTCAGATCATAACCTCGGCCCCTATTATATTTCTATATATTTTTTATCCACACCTTTGGTTTGTGCCTTTTCCCTTTTTTTCTCTCCCACATGGCAGCTGTCTCTCATTCTGCCAGTGCATTTCACACTTCATCTAGAGCCGTCTTTTGTCTCTTTACCTGTGATATTACCATCTCGTCTCGTCTTGAATATCTCTTAATGTCTCTTCACTTTTGTTCTTTCATCCCCTCCCCCATTTCCCAGCCCCCAAACTGGTCTTTTAATCTGTTTCATTTCCTGCCTTTTTTCCTCAGTTCTGAAGAAGGGTTTCGACCCGAAACGTTGACTCTATTTCTCTCTCCACGGATGTTGCCTGGCCTGCTGAGTTTTTCCAGCGTCTTTTGTTGTTATTTCAGATTCTCACAGATGCAGCTTCATTAATGAGAGTTACCACTGGGGGGCGGAATTGCTCACCGGCTCCTCCCCAGTCGGCCAGTTGTACATGAAGAATGTAGGACCTGTGTTCAATTCTACTGATTTCCTGCTCTGAAAACTAAACTGCAGAACGACCGTGATGACTTGGAATTTTGCCACGTATTTTTTTTGCCACCGATACTCCTACACTCTGCTGCATTTGGAAGATTAAGCAAGCTATAGAAGGCTAAAGATATTTTGGGAAAAGCGAAGGTAGGAGTTTATGAAGAGATGGTCATCCCCATATTATTATACGGATCTGAGTGTTGCAACATTAGAAAAGTTGACCAGCAAAGATACTAACAGCAGAGATAAGTTGGTTGGGAGCACCTTCAGCACACGGACTGCAGCAGTTCAAGAAGGCGGCTCACCACCACCTTATCAAGGGCAATTAGGGATGGGCAATAAATGCTGGCCTTGCCGGCGACGCCCCAGATCCCAGGAACAAATTTTTTTTAAATACTGAGAGTATCCAGAATGCAAAGAATCAAGAGTGACATAATAAGGAACGAAGGAAAGACTTGCATTTCTATAGCACCTTTCATGACCTCAGACAATGAAGTACTTTTTGAAGTGTGGCCACTGTTGTCATGCAGGAAATGCGGCAGCCAATTTGCACACAGCAAGCTCCCACAAACTGCAATGAGAAATTGAGCAGATCATCTGTTTTTGTAGTGTTGATTGAGGGATAAATATTGGCCAGGACACCGGGGAGAACTCCCCTGCTCATCTTCGAATATAGTGCCAGGAGATCTATTCCATCCACCTGAGAGGTAAGCCTAGATTCTATGCTCAAGCCTCTGGAGTGGGACTACGAACCCACAACCTTCTGACTCGGAGGCGAGAGTGCTACCCACTGAGCCAAGGCGGGCACAGCTTGGGCAAGAAACAGCGCTTATGCAGAAGGTCCAAGAACGATGACCGCGATGGTTTGGGCGCGTATCAGGAATGGAAACAGCTCGAACACCTTTCTTGGCCCTGCAAACAGAGGTACGTGGAACAGGAAGCTGGTGAAGACCAAAGGAAGCCCGCTGGATAGACAATGTCAAGAGAGACTTGTCACAGAGAGGGATACAGGTGACTGAAATGGTCAGGCTAGCTCAGAACCGACAACAATAGAGTCATAGGGTAAAGTCATAACGGCACAGAAGGAGGCCATTTGGCCCATCGAGTCCATGCCGGCTCTCTGTAGAGCAATCCAGTCAGTCCCATTCCCCCGCTCTATCCCTGTAGCCCTGCAAGTTTATTTCCCTCAAGTGCCTATCCAGACTGCCCTTGAAAACATTAGTGTCTCCGCCTCCACCACTTCCACCGGCACGAGTTCCAAGTCATCAGCACTCGCTGTTTTTAAAAAAAAATCCTCACCCCCCCCCCCCCTCCGTATCTCTTGCCCAAAACCTTAAATTTGTGTCCCCTATAGTGAATTCTATCAGCCCAATCATCGCTGCTGATCTGGCGGGTGGGAATTTAGTAATAATACTAATAATTAATACACTCGCTCCCTGTACAGCTTATAGTCTAGTAAGATATCTTCAGCCTGATGACACTACCTGTTCTGTGAGGGCGCCGAAGAAGCTTAAAGCAGATTGTGGAGCCCTGCAGTTTGAAGTAGAATGAAGCTCATTGAAGCATTCCTGGGACCTTGCAGGCCAGCGCTGGCACATTCAGCACTTGGTCCTTACTCTTTAGCTACACTTTATTAGGGTGATTTTAAGTTCGCTAGGGCAGCCGGGTCGATATAAAGACGCCTTTAATCCGGTGATTTTGAGTGTATTTTAGAGGCATTGGCTGTTTACAGCTTTGTGCAGTAGTTTGTGCAGACCACAGCTTTGTGCAGTAGTTTGTGCAGACCGATAACCTTCATCATGGCCGATTTGTATATCAAAGCCAAAAGGCAAGTGGCCTGTTTTTATGTGAAAACAGATGGATAGCAAGGTCAGATAAGGAACAGTTCCTATTCAGATGTTTAAATTAAAGGCAAAGACCCAGAAGCACTGTTTACAGCACCCATTGTCTAACATAGCTGTGGATTTCTTTTTATGGCAGTAATAAATGTCACCCATTAATTTATTAGGTGGATTCTTCACTTAGCCTCTGTTAAAGTCTTGCTTTTATCTCAGTGCGTAGCACGGGATGCTGAATTTTTTTTTAGTGTTTCATCACTGGTAACTTGATTCAATAATAACAAAACATTACAACAACTTGCATTTATATAGTGCCTTTAATGCAGTAAAGCATCCCAAGGCACTTCACAAGCAAAAAGAATTGACACCAAGCCACTAAAGGAGATATTAGGGCAGATGGCTAAATGCTTGGTCAAAGAGGTAGATTTTAAGGAGCGTATTAAAGGAGGAGAGAGAGGCGGAGAGGTTTAGGGAGGGAATTCCAGAGCTTAGGGCCTTGGCAGCTGAAGGCACGGCCGCCAATGGTGAAGCAATAAAAATCAGAGATGTGCAAGAGGCCAGAATTGGAGGAGTGCAGAGATCTCGGAGGGTTGTAGGACTGGAGGAGGTTACAGAGATAGGGAGGGGTGAGGCCTTATATATTTATTGGGTTTTTTTTCTTTCCCTTCCCCACAATCAAATTTCTCCCCTGTCCTCCTGAAGGTGTTGGTTCCTTCCAGGAGTGCAGCAACTCACCAAAGTGACCAATATTTATGTGTGAGACTCGATGGCGAGTGTCTCAGGCTATCCCACCACAGGAGCTCTCACGGTTGAGCATGAAACCGTCCCCACTCATCCGCTTCCGGGAGGGTTTTGCAGAATGGCAATCAGGAGCAGGAACCCTGGGCAGCTTTTCCCTTACCAGACAGAGGGGACACTGAGGCCAATTGTAACGGTACCCTGGCTGTGATCAGCTAACTGGAGATCAAACCTCAACCTTCCTGGTCTGTATAGTTCAGTTACTCACTGGACCATTGGGGAAGTCATTACATTAAATCATAGAATCATTCAGCACAGAAGGCCATTCAACAACAACAACAACTTGTATTTATATAGCGCCTTTAACATAGTAAAACATCCCAAGGCACTTCACAGGAGTATTATAAGACAAAAATTTGACACCGAGCCACATAAGAAATTAGGGCAGATGTCCAAAAGCTTGGTCAAAGAGGTAGGTTTTAAGGAGCGTCTTAAAGGAGGAAAGAGAGGTAGCGAGGTGGAGAGGTTTAGGCAGGGAATTCCAGAGCTTAGGACCTAGGCAACAGAAGGCACGGCCACCAAAGGTTGAGCGATTAAAATCAGGGATGCTCAAGAGGGCAGAATTTGAAGAGCGCAGATATCTTGGGGGGGTTGTGGGGCTGGAGGAGATTACAGAGATAGGGAGGGGGGTGAGGCCATGGAAGGATTTGAAAACAAGGATGAGAATTTTGAGAGCAAGGTGTTGCTTAACCGGGAGCCAAAGTAGGTCAGCGAGCACAGGGGTGATGGGTGAAGGGGACTTTGTGTGAGTTAGGACACGGGCAGCCGAGTTTTGGATGACCTCAAGTTTACGTAGGGTAGAATGTGGGAGGCCAGCCAGGAGTGCGTTGGAATAGTCAAGTCTAAAGGTAACAAAGGCATGGATGAGGGTTTCAGCAGCAGATGAGCTGAGGCAGGGGCAGAGACGGGCGATGTTATGGAGGAGTTATGCCGCGGATATTGGTTGGAAGCTTATTTCAGGGTCAAATATGACACCAAGGTTGCGAACAGTCTGGTTCAGCCTCAGGCAGATGCTAGGGAAAGGGATGGAGTCAGTGGCTAAGGAACGGAGTTTGTGGTGGGGCCTGAAGACAATGGTCTTTCCAATATTTAATTGGAGGAAATTTCTGATCATCCAGTACTGGATGTCGGACAAGCAGTGTGTCAATTTAGAATCCGCGGAGGGGTCGGGAGAAGTGGTGGTGAGGTAGAGCTGGGTGTCGTCAACGTACATGTGGAAACTGATGCTGTGTTTTTGGATGATGTCGCCAAGGGGCAACGTGTAAATGAGAAATAGGAAGGGCCAAGCATAGATCCTTGGGGGACCCCAGAGGTAACAATGCGGGAGCGGGAAGGCACGCCGTTGCAGGTGATTTTCTGGCTACGATTTGATAGATAAGAATGAAATCAGGCGAGTGCAGTCCCTCCCAGCTGGACGATGGTGGAGAGGCATTGGAGGAGGATTGAGTGGTCAACCCTGTCAAAGGTTGCAGCCAGTTCAAGAAGGACGAGGAGGGATAGTTTACCTTTGTCACAGTCACAAAGGATGTCATTTGTGACTTTGATGAGAGCCATTTCGGTACTGTGGCGGAGCAGAAACCGGTTTGGAGGGATTCAAACTCAGATTTGCAGGAAAGATGGGCAAGGAATTGGAAGGTGACAACACGTTAAAGGACTTTGGAGAGGAAAGGGAGGCTGGAATTGGGCGGTAGTTTGCAAGGACGGAGGGGTCAAGGGTTGGTTTATTGAGGAGAGGGGTGATGACAGCAGATTTGAAGCAGAGAGGGACAGTACCTGAGGAGAGTGAACCGTTAACAATGTCAGCTAACATGGGAGCCAGAAAAGGAAGTTGGGTAGTCATCAATTTAGTGGGAATAGGGTCGAGGGAGCCAGAAGTGGGTCTCATGGTTAGGTTGAGAGCAGAGAAGTCAAGAGGGGAGATAGGAGAAAAAGTGGAGAAAGATGCGAGATCAGGGCTAGGGCAGGGGTGAACCTTCGAGGAAGTTTGGCCCGGTGGGCTAGGGGAAAGGAAGGGAAGTGGCAGAGGCAGCTAATCGGATGGTCTCAATCTTAGAGACAAAGAAGTCCATGAGCTCCTCGCACTTGTTGTCGGAGGTGAGGATGGAGGAGACAGGGGAGAGGGGTTTAAGAAGACGGTTTGCAGTAGAAAATAATAGCCGGGGGTTATCTTTGCATTCCAGAATGATCCTGGAATACTAAGCAGTTTTGGAAGACAAGAGTAGGAACCGATAATGCTTTATGTGGTCCAGCCAGATCTGGCGGTGAATGGCTAAACCAGTTGTCCACGATATCCATTCGAGTCTACATCCGTTCAGCCCATCGTTCTTGTGGCAGCTCTTTGAAAGAGCTATCCAATTAGCCCCACTCTCCCCACTTTTTCCCCATAGTCCTGCAAATCTTTCCTTTCCAAGTATTTATCCAATTCTCTTTTGAAAGTTACTATTGAATCTGCTTCCACCGCCCTTTCAGGCAGCGCATTCCAGATCACAACAACTCGCTACGTGCAAAATATTTCTCCTCATCTCGCCTCTGGTTCTTTTGCCAATCATCTTTAATCTGTGCCCTCTGGTTACCGACCCGCCCATCAGTGGAAATGTTCTCCTTAATTACTCTAACAAAAGCCTTCACAGTTTTAGGCACCTATATTAAATCTCCCCCTTAACCTTCTCTGCTCTAAGGAGAACAATCCCAGCTTCTCCAGTCTCTCCACGTAACTGAAGTTCCTCATCCCTGGAACCATTCTGGTAAAATCTCCACTGCACCCTCTCTCAGTCTTGGAGGTTGCCAGCCCATGAAGTGACACAGGTTGAGAAGGCACTGATGAAGGTGTAGGAAGCTCTTAAACTGCTGGTCGTGGGTCTGAATGCCAAAGTGTGGAAATCACTCCTGGCGATATTAGTGGATGGACCCTTAACGCACCTGTATGACATTCCTCTGGCTGCTATTGCAGTGGAAATGTTAGAACTAGTGACTAAATGCCTCTAGCACAATTGTGGGCAGAGGGATGTTGTGCAAACACAATTACGGCCACGGTCATTTCTTGGCTTGGATATGATTCTCTGCTATTATACCTTGACCAGGTTCTAAGTGTGTGACACAATTAATATTCATTAAAGACGCTTCATCCAACACCTTCTAAACTGCAAAAATTATTTGCATATACTTCATGGTTAAGCAACGCCTCTATTTTAAAATTCTCATCCTTGTTTTCAAATCCTTCCATGGCCTCGCCCCTCCCTATCTCTGTAATCTCCTTCAGCCCTACAACCCTCCGAGATCTCCGCGCTCCTCTAATTCTGGACTCTTGAGCATCCCCGATTTTAATCGCTCAACCATTGGTGACCGTGCCTTCAGCTGCCATGACCCTAAGCCCTCTGGAATTCCATCCATAAACCTCTCCGTCTCTCTACCCCTCTCTCCTCCTTGGAGCTGCTACTTAAAACCTACCTCTTTGACCAAGCTTTCTGCCCTAATAGCTCCTTAAATTGACTCGGTGTAAAAGTTTGTTTTATAACGCTCCAGTGAAGCACCTTGGGGCGTTTTACTACGTTAAAGGCGTCATATAAATACAAGTTGTTGTTGTTGTCGTCGTCATTGGGCATTTCATGAACGAGATTAGGCTTTCTTGACAGCAAGATCTTTCTCCATGTGGCAACTTCCCAACCTCAGCCATGAAGTGATGGGTGGCACAGGGTAAGGGGCATCAAAATATTACCAGCGTGAGAAAAGAAACTCGAGTCACAAAATGCCAAGTGACTTGGCTGCCGTGTGCAGCTGGTGAAAGGGACCCAGTGCCACAGCAACTTGGATGGGGGTCAGTGACAGCCTGCATGCATGGTATGAAGTACGATGCACAATCTAACCCTGTTGTGAGAGTGCCATCTATCTGTGCAGCGAGCATCTGGCAAGGGACAAGATTACTTCATGAATACATTTCCAGACAAATAGCTCCAGCCGTGCGCGCCCCTCGCTGATTGTAACCCACAAATCTTCGCAGCCAGAAAACTCACAGCACTATGAGATCGAAGATATTTTTTAAAAAAACCATCTTCAGTTCGGCTGCCGTTAAAACTGAACAGTAACAACACAACCGTGCTGCAGTTGACAGCGTTGAATATAGCAGCGTTTCATGGTTGTCCCCTGTAATTATTAGTTTTGCCTCTTATAGGTAGGAGCTAAGGAAGCAATTCATAGAAACATAGAAACATAGGAGCAGGAATAGACCATTCGGCCCTTCGAGCCTGCTCCGCCATTCAATATGATCATGGCTGATCCTCTATCTCGATACCATATTCCTGCTCTCTCCCCATACCCCTTGATGCCTTTTGCATCTAGAAATCTATCTATCTCCTTCTTAAATATATTCAGTGACTTGGCCTCCACAGCCTTCTGTGGTAGAGAATTCCACAGGTTCACCACCCTCTGAGTGAAGAAATTTCTCCTCATCTCAGTCCTAAATGTCCTACTGTAGGAGTCTCTGCACTCCTAGCAAAGAATCTATAAACTCACTAGTAGTTAACAAACTGAGTTTAATGTGCTAAAACTTTACAAAACAAGAAAATGCAGGAGAAGTACTAAACAGGTCTATTCACTATCACTCCACACGAGGACTGGCTGGAAACGCCCTCTACCTCTGACGTCACGTTTCCCGCCGTTGGAACGTCACATGACCCACGTGATGACGTCATCGTGTCAGATCGCGATTTTGTCGATCTAGCTCTGTTTAACCAGAGCCAACATTAAAAGGTAATAAACATGATTAAAGGCAATTGTACCAGTCACTGTGAGAGTCTCTTAGTGGCTTTGCCACACTACCCCATATCTTGAGACTGTGACCCCTTGTTCTAGATCCCCCAACCAGGGGAAACACCCTCCCTGCATCCAGTCTGTCTAGCCCTGTCAGAATTTTATATATCTCAATGAGATCCCCTCTCATTCTTCTAAACTCTAGTGAATACAGACTTAGTCGACCCAATCTCTCCTCATACGACAGTTCTGCCATCCCAGGAATCAGTCTGGTGAACCTTCGCTGCACTCCCCCTGTGGCAAGTATATCCTTTCTTAGGTAAGGAGACCAAAACTGCATACAGCACTCCAGGTGTGGTCTCACCAAGGCCCTGCATAACTGTAGTAAGACATCCTTGCTCCTGTACTCAAATCCTCTTGCAATGAAGGCCAACATACCATTTGCCTTCCTAACTGCTTGCTGCACCTGCATGTTTGCTTTCAGTGACTGGTGTACAAGGACACCCAGGTCCCTTTGTACATCAACATTTCCTAATATATCACCATTTAAATAATACTCTGCCTTTCTGTTTTTCCTACCGAAGTCGATAACTTCACATTTATCCACCTTATACTGCATCTGCTATGTATTTGCCCACTCACTCAACTTGTCTAAATTGCCTTGAAGCCTCTTTGCATCCTCCTCACAACTCACAATCCCACCTAGTTTCAAACCAGAAATTCTCGCACTAATTGACTGGAGGATCAGAGAATCATAGAATCACGCAGCACTGAAGTGGGCCTTTCAGCTCATTGTGCTTCTGCCAGCTCTTTCAAAGACCTATCCAATTAAATCTCCTCTGCACGCCCTCCAGAACCTCGACAGCCTTGACAGGATATTTAACAATTTTCTGTGAAGGATTAGCTTTATTTACAGTTTTTTTAAAAATATTCATTCTCGGGATGTGAGCATTGCTGGAAAGACCGGCATTTATTGCTGGCCTTGTACAAATGAGTGGCTTGCTGGGCCACTTCAGAGGGCAATTCAGAGTCAAATACCTTGGCGTGGGACTGAAGTCAAATATAGGCCAGATCAGGTAAGGACGGCAGGTCCCCTTCCCTAAGTTATCCCCGGTGTCCTGGCCATTACTTACCCCTCAACCAACATAACAAAAACAGATTATCTGGTCATTATCACATTGCTGTTTGTGGGAGCTTGCTGCGCACAAATTGGCTGCCGCGTTTCCCACATTACAACAGTGACTGCACTTCAAATAGTACTTCATTGGCTGTAAAGCGCTTTGAGATGAGCGGTGTGATGCAGGCAGGAGGAAGCAGCTGATTGGGTGAGTACTTATATATACTCTATAGTTTGACAGTTAGGGTTCATGGGCCTAGAAATTGACTATAGCCCCAATTGGGGCGCCAGCCTCGCCAGGGCATTAAAAGTAGCGCCCCGGAAGCATTCGCGACCGCCCGCCGGAAATTCAGTTGGAGCGCGCCAAAGGGAAGCGCGGCGCTACTGGAGGCGCCCCGCATCCCTCTTGGGGCGCGGCGACTGAATATCATTGCGCAACGTCGTGCTGCGGTACTGCAGACCTTCCTCCCCTTCTTAAAGGGGAGGGGCCTTGTTCTGCGCGATCTGGGGCCCAGCTGGGCCCCCGAGGATCGCGAGTGCCGGCAAAAGAGCCCGGCACCGAGGAGAAGTGCTGGGCTCTTGAAACGCAGCCGGCACTCTGCGGGGGGTGGGGGGGGTGGTCAGGAGGCCAGGGACGGGAGCGCGGAGAGGTGCTGGCAGGCGGCCAACAACAAAAATGGCCGCCCGGCACCTCCTTTAATTTGCGCCTCTACCGCCGCAGGAAGGCCCCCCTGAACCGGTCGCACATAGCGTCTGGTGGTAAATCAGGGGGCGCTTGCTAATATCGTGGCCGGGGCATCAGCGTGCTGCTGCGCACACTGATGACATCATCGGTAGTGGCGCAGCGCTAATGGCTAGCGCCACCATTAGCGTCCCGCTGAATTTAGCGGGAGGCGTGGCCAGTGGCTTGCGACCCACTTAGTGCCCTCTTAATGCGCTAAAGGGTGGTGCAGCCAACTGAATTTCTAGGCCATAGTTTATAAAGTTTAGAAGGTCTTAATTTTGTGGTTATAGTTTCTAAAGTCTCTGTTGTGTAGCGGGGAGTGTTGGAAAAAAGTGCCTTTGAGTATATCATTTAATTGTAGTATAATTGGTGGTATTGATTTAATTTAAATTAATTAAAGGATAAGTCATGGCAGCAAAGCTTGGCCCCGTGGCATGCTCCTCCTGCACTATGTGGGAAATCAGGGACACTTCCTGTGTCCCTGACAACCATGTGTGCGGGAAGTGTATCCAGCTGCAGCTACTGGCAGACAACATTGCGGCGCTGGAGCTGCGAATGGATACATACTGGAGCATTCGCGATGCTGAGGATGTCGTGGATATCACGGTTAATCCATTGGTCACACCGCAGGTAAAGGCTGCACAGGCAGGAAGGAAATGGGTGACCGCCAGGCAGAGTAGTAGGCGCAGGCAGGTAGTGCAGGGGTCCCCTGTGGCCACCACCCTCTCAAACAGATACACCACTTTGAATATTGTGGGGGAGGATGGCTTATCGGGGGAAGGCAGCAGCAACCAACTTCCTGGCACCATGGGTAGTTCTGCTGCACGGGACGGGAGGAAAAAGAACGGAAGAGCTATAGTGATAGGGGATTCTATTGTAAGGGGAATAGATAGGCGTTTCTGCGGCCACAAACAAGACTCCAGGATGGTATGTTGCCTCCCTGGTGCAAGAGTCAAGGATGCCTCGGAGCGGCTGCAGGGCATTCTGGAGGGGGAGGGTGAACAGCCAGTTGTCATGGTGCATATAGGTACCAACGATATAGGTAAAAAATGGGATGAGGTCCTAAAAGCTGAATATAGGGAGTTAGGAGGTAAATTAAAAAATAGGACCTCAAAGGTAATAATCTCAGGATTGCTACCAGTGCCACGTGCTAGTCAGAGTAGAAATAGAAGGATATTTCAGATGAATACGTGGCTAGAAGAATGGTGCAAGGGGGAGGGATTCAAATTCCTGGGACATTGGAACCAGTTCTGGGGAGGTGGGACCAGTAGAAACTGGACGGTTTGCATGTGGGCAGGACCAGGACAGATGCCCTGGGGAGAGTGTTTGCTAGTGCTGTTGGGGAGGGTTTAATCTAACATGGCAGGGGGTTGGGAACCTGTGCAGGGAGACAGAGGAAAGGGAAGCAAGGATAGAAGCAAAAGACAGGAAGGAGAAAAGCAAAAGTGGAAGTCAGAGAAATCAAGGATGTAAATCAAACATGGCTGCAGTAAACAATAATTCTAAAAGGTCTAAGAGTGTTGGAAAAAAGCCTGAAGGCTTTGTCTCTTAATGCGAGGAACATTCGTGATAAGGTGGATGAATTAGCTGTGCAAATAGATGTAAATGGATATGATATGATTGGGATTACGGAGACATGGCTCCAGGGTGACCAAGGCTAGGAATGGAACATCGAGGGGTATTCAATATTCAGGAAGAACAAGCAAAAAGGAAAAGGCGCTGGGGTAGCATTGCTGGTTAAAGAGGAGATTAACACAATAGTAAGGAAGGATGTTAGCTCTGATGATGTGGAATCTGTATGGGTAGAGCTGAGAAATACCAAGGGGCAGAAAACGTTAGTGGGAGTTGTATACAGACCCCCAAACAGTAATGTTGAGGTTGGGGATGGCATTAAACGGGAAATTAGAGATGCGTGCAATAAGGGCACAGCAGTTATCATGGGTGACTTCAATCTACATATAGATTGGTCGAACCAAATTAGTAACAAAACTGTGAAAGAGGAATTCCTAGAGTGAATACGGGATGGTTTCCTGGAACAATATGTCGAGTAACCAACTGGAGATCAGGCCATCTTAGACTGGGTATTATATAATGAGAAAGGATTAATTAGCAATCTTGTTGTGCAAGGCCCCTTTGGGAGGAACAATCATAATATGATAGAGTTCTTCATTAAGATGGAGAGTGAAGTAGTTGATTCATAGACTTGGGCACTCAATTTAAATAAAGGAAACTACGATGTATGAGGCGCGGGTTGGCTAGGATGGATTGGGGAATGTTACTTAAAGGTTTGACAGTGAATAGGCAATGGCAAACATTTAAAGATCACATGGATGAACTACAGAATTTGTTCATCCCTGTTTGGCATAAAAATAAAACAAAAAAGGTGACTCAACATTGTCTAACAAGGGAAATTAGGGATAGCATAAGATCCAAGGAGAGGACATATAAATTGGCCAGAAAAAGCAGCAAACCTGAGGATTTGGAGCAGTTTAGGATTCAGAAACGGAGGACAAAGGGATTAATTAAGAGGGCAAAATAGAGTATGAGAGTAAGCTTGCAGGGAACATAAAAACTGACAGTAAAGGCTTCTTTAGATATGTGAAGAGAAAAAGATTGGTAAAGTCAAGCGTAGGTTCCTTGCAGTCAGTATCAGAGGAATTTATAATGGGGAACAATGACATGGCAGACCAATTAAATACATACTTTGGTTCTGTCTTCACAATGGAGGACACAAATAACCTCCCAGAGATGTCGGGGAACATAGTGTCTAATGAGAGGGAGGAACTGAATGAAATCAGTACAGGTAGACTACCTTTTATCCGAACTTCCGAAAACCGAAACCCTCTAAAAACCGAAGGTTTTTTCGTTCAGCGTAAGTCGTGCGCATGACATGACCAGAGTGGCGCACGACTTACGCTGAGCAGAGGGTCAGCGTAAGTCATGCGCATGACCCCCCGCGGACCCCCGCCGACCCCGACCCCCACCGACCCCCCCCGCGGACCCCCCCGCGGACCCCCACCGACCCCGACCCCCGCCGACTTACGCTGAGCAGAGGGTCAGCGTAAGTCGTGCGCACGACCCCCCGGCGGAACCACCTGCCCCTCTTCCAAAGGCTCGAAAGCAACGAGAGCTCTGAGCCCGCGGCGGTGCCGGCCCCTGTTCCGACCGAGCCACGACTGCGGACCCCGACCCCCGCCGACCCCCCCGCCGACCCCCCCGTGGACCCCCGCCGACGCCGACCAATCCCGCGGACACCCGCCGACCCCGACTCCCGCCGACCCCCGCCGACCCACCTTCCGAAATCCGAAATTTTCCAAAAACCGAAACACGGCTGGTCCCGAGGTTTTCAGATAAAGGATAGTCTACCTGTATTTGTAGGGAAATGGTGTTAGGAAAATTGACGGGATTGAAGGCCGATTAATCACCAGGGCCTGATAATCTACATCCTAGGGTACTTAAGGAAGTGGCCCTAGAAATAGTAGATGCATTGCTGGTCATCTTCCAAAATTCTATAGACTCTGGAACAGTTCCCATGGATTGGAGGGCAGCTAATGTAACCCCACTATTTAAAAAAGGTGGTAGAGAAAAATGGGGAATTATAGACCAGTAAGCCTGACATCAGTGGTGGGGAAAATGCTAGAGTCCATTATAAAAGATGTAATAGCAGAGCACTTGGAAAACATTGACAGGATCGGACAAAGTCAATATGGATTTACAAAAGGTAAATCGTGCTTGACTAATCTACTGGAATTTTTTGAGCATGTAACTGGTAGAATAGATAAGGGAGAACCAGTGGATGTGGTGTATTTGGACTTTCAGAAGGCTTTCGATAAGGTCCCGCATAAGAGACTAGCATGCAAAGTTAAAGCACATGGGATTGGGGGTAAGGTACTGACTTGGATAGAAAACTGGTTGGCAGACAGGAAGCAAAGAGTTGTAATAAATGGGTCTTTTTTTCGAGTGGCAGGCAGTGACTAGTGCGTTTTTAAAAAATTCATTGATGGGATGTGGGCGTCGCTGGCTAGGCCTGCATTTAGTGCCCATCACTAATTGCCCTTGAGAAGATGGTGGTGAGCCGCCTTCTTGAACCACTGCAGTCCATATGGTGTAGGTACACCCACAATGCTGTTAGGAAGGGAGTTCCAGGATTTTGGCCCAGCGACAGTGAAGGAACGGTGATACAGGTCCAAGTCAGGATGGTGTGTGGCTTGGAGGGGAACTTGTAGGTGGTGATGTTCCCATGTGTCTGCTGCCCTTTTCCTTCTAAGTGGTAGAGGTCGCGGGTTTGGAAGGTGCTGTTGAAGGAGCTTTGGCGAGTTGCTGCAGTGCATCTTGTAGATGGTACACACTGCAGCCACAGTGCGCCGGTGGTGGAGGGAGTGAATGTTGAAGGTGGTGAATGGTGTGCCAATCAAGCGGGCTGCTTTATCCTGAATGGTGTTGAGCTTCTTGAGTGTTGTTGGAGCTGCACTCATCCAGGCAAGTGGAGAGTATTCCATCACACTCCTGACTTGTGCCTTGTAGCTGGTGGAAAGGCTTTGGGGAGTCAGGAGGTGAGACACTCGCCGCAGAATTCCCAGCCTCTGGCCTGCTCTTGTAGCCACAGTATTTATATGGCTGGTCCAGTTCAGTTTATGATCAATGGTAGCCCCCAGGATGTTGATAGTGGGGGATTCAGCGATGGTATTGCCATTGAATGTCAAGGGGAGATGGTTAGAGTCTCGCTTGTTGGAGATGGTCATTGCCTGGCACTTGTGTGGTGCAAATGTTACTTGCCACTTGTCAGCCCAAGTCTGAATGTTGTCCAGGTCTTGCTGCATATGGACACGGACTGCAGGGATCGGTGCTAGGACCCCAGTTATTCACAACATATATTAATGATCTAGACGAGGGAACTAGGTGTAATATCTCCAGGTTTGCAGAAGACACAAAGCTGGGTGGGCATGTGTGCTGTGAGGAGGATGCAGAGAAACTCCAGTACGATTTGGACAGGTTGGGCGATTGGGCAGATGCATGGCCGATGCAGTATAATGTGGATAAATGCGAGGTTATCCACTTTGGTGGCAAAAACAGGAAGACAGATTATTATCTGAACGGCAATAGATTGGGAAAAGGGGAAGTGCAATGAGACCTGGGTGTCCTTGAGCACCAGTCGCTGAAGGTAAGCATGCAGGTGCAGCAGGCGGTTTAGAAGGCAAATGGTATGTTGGCCTTCATAGCGAGAGGACTCGAGTACAGGAGCTAAGATGTCTTGCTGCAGTTGTACAGGGCCTTGGTGAGAGCACACCTTGAGTATTGTGTGCAGTTTTGGTCACCTTATCTGAGGAAGGATGTTCTTGCCATGGAGGGAGTGCAGCGAAGATTCACCAGACTGATACCTGGGATGGCAGGAATGACGTATGAAGAGAGATTGGGTTGATTAGGCTTATATTTGCTAGAGTTTTGAAGAATGAGAGGGGGGTCTCATTGAAACTTATAAAATTCTAACAGGACTAGACAGACTAGATGCAGGAAGGCTGTTCCCGATGGCGGGGAGTCCAGAATAAGGGATCACAGTCTAAGGATAAGGGGTAAGCCATTTAGGACAGAAATGAGGAGGAATTTCTTCACCCAGAGAGTGGTGAACCTGTGGAATTCTCTACCACAGAAGACAGTTGAGGCCAATTCATTAAATATATTCAAGAAGGAGTTAGATATATTTCTTAAGGCTAAGAGGATCAAGGGATATGGGGAGAAAGCAGGGACAGGGTACTGAATTTGGATGATCAGCCATGATCGCATTGAATGGCGGAGCAGGCTCGAGGGGCCGAATGGCCTACTCCTGCTCCTTTCTTCTATGTTTCTATGTTTTAATGAAAGGCGCTATACAAATGCAAGTCTTTTGTTTCTTTTTAAAAGACATTAATGAGGATCAGCCATGATCATATTGAATGGCGGAGCAGGCTCGAAGGGCTGAATGGCCTACTCCTGCTCCTATTTTTCTATGTTTTTATGTTGGGCTGTTACGACACTCCGACAGCTTCATTGTCACTTTTACTTGATGCCAGCTTTTAAAAAAAAATTCTCAAACTGCCAAGGTGGCATTTGACATCACGTTCTTTGGATTAGTGGTCCAGGCCTACTGGATTATCAGTCCAGTTAACAGCACTGACCTCTGCTCCTTGCCTGGATCAAAGTGGAGAGGTCAGCCGCAGGGGTACACAAACTGTATGAGAACCCCAGGAGAATTCGGAACTTACTGTCACAGATGCAACAGCTGAAACAGTTTATAATTCGTGTTCTACAACTTAAAAAATATGGCGGTAGTTTTGAGAGACTCCGATCCCAGCACGGAGCCCTAGGAGATAGGCGTGCGGGTCTGAGAATCAGGAACATGGCTCTTAATATTAAAACACTGTTTTTCTTAAGGTCAAGGCATTTCAAACAGAATACACCATGGGGAGACCGCATGAAATGGCAGATTTAAACACAGTGCATGTTTGCAAGATTAAGAGGGATTTTCCCTAAGAGTTTATGGACCCCAAGCAGAACCATTGGGTTGAAATTCCTTTCTGTGCTAATTAGGGGTTAGTAGCTCTCTTAAAATAATGCACAAGGGAATTTGACGTGATCGGGCTCTGCTAAAACATATTTTTTTTAATTCAAAGAAACTGTGACGTAGATGTTTTTGTTTAAAAATCCTCTGACATCTGTTTGTTTTATACAATATGTTTCAGTTAATAACTATACATTCTTTTAAGGGGTTGTTTTTTGTGCTGCTGTTTCCAGCCTCCCACTAGACCGCCACTTAAAATTGCAAAATCCAAAACCCATGTTCAGAATCAAAAAGTGCTGCACAAACAGCGAAAGGTCATTGAACTGAAGAGTTCACCCCGCGTTCCTCTCTCCGCAAATGCTGCCAGACCTGCTGAGGGCTTCCGGCATTTTCTGTTTTATCTTCCATGCGTCAGAAAGGGCTGGGGCGGGGAAAAAAATGACCGAGTGTTGTTGCAGCTTCTACGAATCATTTACCCATAGCCTCCGCGACTTGTTTACTTCCCCATAAACCACTGCTGCTGAGGTTTGATGTACTGAATCATAAGACAGGCCAGTATAATTTATATGTGATACTATAATGGGGGTGGTGTAGGGAAGGGGGAGTTATTATGACAGGTGAGTTATCTAGACAGCTTTGCCCAAGGAGGTACTCACCATTTCGCACTCTTGGCCATGAGACAATGGCCCAGAGTTTCCTCCTTGGGCGGATCCTGGACGTTGCAGCCGAAAATTGCACCCGTTTTTTGCCGCTGTCAAGTTACACCCGAGTGCCCTCCAAACCCATTAGAATACGCCCAAGCTTAAAATGGGCATAAATGGGCATTAATCAGCGTAAACAAGCAAGGGCCCAAGGAAGCACCGAACACACGCCAGTATAGCTCTCGACTGAGTCTTAAAATTAAAAGTTTCAATTCATTTCTGCCATCGATCATGCACATCGGGCACAGTGGGGTAACGTTTCTGCTTCGGCTGCAATCAGCGGTCCGGGCGCAAACCCCACCCAAAATTGCGCTATTTTCGAGAAGTGTTTTTTCTCCCCCCCCCCCCAAGTTCCCGCTGAAACTGATTTGTATATCGCCAAACGCAGAATCTGCCATGAACCAGCGCAGTCAGGCAACGTTTTAAAACGTAATTTTTGATATATTTATGAGTGGTAACGTGGTACAATATTATTAATACAGCTGAAGTTCACGAAAAATAAGCATTTTAATCAGCGTGTCTGGTCCACCACCTGTGAGTAATCCGATTTTAAATAACTGAAAATGACTTTAAAAAAGTGTACAGGAACATTTGCTAGTTATATTGAGGTACAGTAGTCAGTTTCTTAGTAAATATTTTAAAAAATTCAAAAGCTTGTATAATGTGCCGATTAGTGTCCTGGCGCCCAAAAGAGCCAACTTAATTTTAAGAGCCTTCTCGAAGGCCCCCGCAAACGAGCGCAATTAGCGGAAACTCTCAAACGTGATTAATTCAATCTGAGGGCGTGGCCAGTTTTGGGGGTGTGGCCAGTTTGGGGGCATGGCCAGTTTTGGGACGTGGCCAGTTTGGGGGTGTGGTCAGTTTTGGGGGCATGGCCAGTTTGGGGGCGTGGTCAGTTTTGGGGGCGTGGCCAGTTTGGGGGCATGGCCAGTTTGGGGGCATGGCCAGTTTGGGGGCATGGTCAGTTTAGAGGGTGTGGTCAGAGCCAGAGGCGTGGTCAGTGCTAGGGGCATGGTCAGTTTTGGGGGTGTGGTCAGTTTGGGGGCATGGCCAGTTTGGGGGCATGGCCAGTTTGGGGGCATGGTCAGTTTAGGGGGTGTGGTCAGAGCCAGAGGCGTGGTCAGTGCTAGGGGCACGGTCAGTTTTGGGTGTGTGGTCAGTTTTGGGGGTGTGGTCAGTTTGGGGGCGTGGCCAGTTTGGGGGCGTGGCCAGTTTGGGGGTGCGGTCAGTGCTAGATGCGTGGCCAGTGCTAGGGGCATGGTCAGTTTTGGGGGGGTGTCAGTTTGGGGGTGTGGCCAGTTTGGGGGCACAGTCAGTGCTAGAGGCATGGTCAGTGCTAGAGGCGTGGTCAGTTTCGGGGGCATGGCCAGTGTCAGGAGCATGGTCAGTGCCAGGGGCGTGCCAGTTTTGGGGGCATGGTCAGTTTAGTGGGCGTGGTCAGTTTTGGGGCACGGCCAGTGCCAGGAGCATGGTCAGTGCAAGGGGCGTGGCCAGTTTCAGCGGCATGGTCAGTGCCAGGGGCGTGGCCAGTTTTAGGGGCGTGGTCAGTGCTATGGACATGGTCAGTTTTGGGGGCATGGTCAGTGCTGGAGGCATGGTCAGTTTTGGGGGCATGGTCAGTTTGGGGGGCAGGGCCTGCTTCCAGCACGATGTTTTTTAAAAAAGCTCAAAAGACCGTGGAAGCTTGAGTTGCGCTGACCCTAATCTGCGCTTAAAATTCCGCTGTCCTTTGGCGCTGATTTGGCCGATTTTGGGTGAATTGCATTGAAAAAACCAGCGCAACTGAGCAGAAACTCCAAACCAGAATGTTTAAGAAGCTGGAACAGTGGAAGCTTTTCAACTTTTAACGTGACTTGCACTGATGCCATAAAAAATAGTATTCAAAGAAACAGAAAACACAGAGCCGGTCTCATTGAGGATATATATATTTTTTTAAATCGCTCAAAAAAACTGTAATTAAAAGGCCAGAAAAATTACTTTGTTTCTTGCTGCACCTGAAAATCTGTTCCCAATGTTGAGAGACTGCCCCGAACAATCGCAATTGGAGGACACTCGTATTTGAGATTCGGGGGCGTGGCCGGTTATGTGGGCGGAGCTTCGCTTAGGGGGCAGTTTGATGGGCGGAGGTAAAAGAATTAGGGGCATATTCTAGTTACGCGTTTAACTCACTTACGCCCAAGATTTCTCGATCTTTCAAGCCACGTAGTTGGTTAGTGGCCAGATTACCTGTTTGTTTGGGCAAGGAAAACTCCAGGCCTGTGCAGCTTCCAAGTGGAGCAATACGATTCTCCCCAGAAATGCTGCACTCAGGTTAAAGGTAATTACGACACAGGTCACACTGTGGCTTTGAGTCATGCTCATAGTAAAGTAATGATTGAATGAAGCTTCGACTGCAACTACTGAGATTGTCTTCTGTGACAGAGAATCAATCATTGCGTAATTGAACTTAATCAGCTTATCCTGCAATAAAAAAGCCATCCGATATTGTGGAAGAACGAACCCATCATTTTCACTGCAGTCGTAAATATAAGTACACCTCCAATTACTGGAGATTTACATCTGTCTCCACAAGAAACTAAATGCAGTTATTTAGCAATCTCCTATTGATTTTGACTTCACTGGCACTTGAAGTTGGGTACATTTTTACAGGATAACATGGCACTAACCTCTTCATTGTACGCATCAATAAGCAGGACATGCCTGGTCTCAAGTCTTACAATGGGCTCTGCTTTGTACTCACCATCGCAATGACTGCCGCACCCGCTCCAGCCAGGGCCACGATGAACAAGTGGAAGGTCATGTTCAGCTAGGAGGCAGAAGAGCAAAAAAATAACCCTCACACGATGACCATGCTGCAAGTACAGGAAACTCTCGATTAACCGGCGCCGCATAACTGGAAAGCTGTTAACCGGCAAAATTCAGGAGTAGGTTCAGGTAAGTTTTAATTCATATTAGTGGCAGTTCCTGGATCTCGTGGCCGGGTTCCTGCACCTGTTGCTAAGCAACAGGGACGCTTGGATCTTGTGGCTGGAGTTCCTGCACCTGTTGCTAAGCAACAGGGAAGCCTGCATTTGTTGCTGTGTACGGAGCTCTCGTACCTTTCACTATACCTCTCTGTAATTCAGACTTTTTGCTAAACCGGCACCACGCCGGTCCCGTCGGTGCCGGATAAAAAAGAGTTTCTTGTAGTCAGGAAATCAAAATCTCCGTGAAAACGTAAGGGTTGAAACTATGCTCTGCGATTCTTGCAGTTCACTGATCAAGCAGCTCTGTGTGATTCATTGAAGGAGTCAGTGAAGTAGTGAGTGGAGGGATTTTATACAAACACACTTAACTAAACGGGCTACCACTATCGCTTTGGGGAATTTCAACTCCAATGTACCCATATGACCTCTTACTTATTAATCAATCGAAACATATGTGATATATTCTGTCCCTTTTGTATAACTCAAAGTTATATACAGAAGTTAATGGTGCATCGCTGCAACCAGTTTCCACTGTGCATCAATGTTAAAGTTGCAGTCAGGTTCTGGTGGAAGTGGCCGTCTCACTCACTCCAACTATGTTGGAGCATAATGTCAACGTAGAGTCGAACCAGGTTTAAAAAGTGCTAAAGATCGGGGGATGGGGAGGGTGGAGGTGGACTTGGATCCCCTCACAACTTTTTAAAGCTACCTAAAGTTCATTTAAATCAAAGGATCATAGAATAGTACAGCACAGAAGGAGGCCATTCGGCCCATCAAGTCTGTGCCAGCTCTTTCGAAGAGCAATCCAGTTAGTCCCACTCCCCACACTCTTTCCCCACATCCCTGCAATTTTTCTCCTTCAAGTATTTATCCAATTCCCTTTTGAAGGCTACTATTGAATCTGTATCCACCACCCTATCAGACAGTGCATTCCAAATCCTAACCACACGTTGTGTAAAAAAGTTTTTCCTCATGTCGCCTCTGGTTCTTTTGCCAATCACCTTAAATCTGTACCCTCTGGTTATCGTCCCTTCAGCCATTGGAAACAGTTTCTCTTTATTTACTCTATCTAAACCCTTCATGATTTTAAACACCTCTATCAAATCTGCTCTTAGCCTTCTCTGCTCTAAGGAGAACAACCCCAGCTTCTCCAGTCTATCCAGGTAACTGTAATCCCTCATCCCTGGAACCATTCTAGTAAATCTCTTCTGTACCCTCTCCAAAGCCTTCACGTCCTTCCTAAAGTGTGGTGCCCAGAATTGGACACAATACTCCAGCTGGGGCCAAACTAGTGTTTTAGACAGGTTTAGCATAACTTCCTGGCTTTTGTACTCTATGGGCTGGATTTTGTCAATGGAGGCGAGGTGGAGGCGGGACAGCTGCTTGTCGTGTCAATGTCCCGCCTCCATCCTCACCTGACCATTCAGAGGGATTTTCCCCTGATTGAGCTTGTTAAGCCCGCCCTGCGGGCTCAGCAGGCCAATTATGAAAGAAGTCACTGACAGATCACGTCAACGTCAGACGTGCTTTCTGTCAAGACTTCTTGAAAGAAGAAATGACAGCATTAGACAGCTCTGTGAAGCTGTCAAACACTGACATTCACTTTAGTTTGATGAGTCTTTGAGGTGAGGACTCATCAAACATTTCAAATTTGTAAATTTCAGATGTCTGATGGATTGGAGTGTCCATCAGCCGTTACCTGAAATTGACAAGCAGGATGTCGGCTCTCCCGATCCTCTGCGGCTAAAGGCTATGGAAGGAAAACAAGGTAAGTGAACACTTTTCTAAAACTTATCACTCCACACTTGCACCCATCACTTACCTCTACACCTTACTTCCAGGTGCCTCCGACCGCCGCAGACCTCCTCCATGTCTCCTCCAACCCAGCGGGGTTCTCCGGGGTCGGGAAGCCTTCACCTGTGAAGGTAAAATGGCACTAATCCTTTTTTCTGCCTGTTAACTATCTGTTAACAGGCAGTTAAAGGGATTAAATGCCTTTCCCCCCTCCAGGAGACAGGACCTGAAGCTGCACATCTTCCCGCCTCCTGGCAAATGGGCATGGAGGCGGGATGGGGGGCGGGTTTGCCATCCGCCCCCAATTTCTCCGAGTTTACCGGCTGTCCCGCCTCCATGCCCACTTCCTCGGGGCTGAGAAAATCCAGCCCAATGCCTCCACAAAGCCCAGGATCCCATATGCTTTGTTATCTGCTTTGTTAACCTGTCCTGCCACCTTCAAAGATTTGTGCACAAACGCCCCCAGGTCTGTTCTTGCACCCCCTTTAAAATTGTACCATTTAGTGTGTATGGTCTCTCCTCATTCTTCCTACCAAAATGTATCACCTCACACTTCTCTGCAATTTCATCTGCCATGTGTCTGCCCATTCCAGCCTGTCCATGTCTTCCTGAAGTCTATTACTATCTTCCTCACTGTTTACTACACTTCCAAGTTTTGTGTCATCTGCAAATTTTGAAATTGTGCTCTGTACCCCCCAAGTCCAAGTCATTAATGTATCTCAAAAACTGCAGTGGTCCTGTTACTGAACCTTTTGGAATGCCATTTTATACCTCCCTGCAGCCATTCACCACATCTGTGTTCTATCCCTTAGCCAATTTTGCATCCATGCTTCAATTTTGCTAACAAGCATGTGGTACTTTATCAAATGCTTTTTGAAAGCCAATATAGACAACATCAACTACACTGCCCTCATCCACCCTCTCTGATACCGCCACCCTCTCTGATTATCAGTCTTAAAGTCGTCACTGAGGTTGGCGCTTAGCAAAAAGATAAAATGTAAAATTTCAGCAGCGATCATTGTGGTAAAATGATTTCACATAAGCTGTACAGAAATGTCCTGCTGACTTTCACTGAGGACAGACTGCATGTAGCAGACACATTTGAATGCTTTCAATTGGGAAACATCAAAGCTGCAAATTTTTAGATTCCACTATATTTAAGGACTCACGCAGCTTTCAGCTCTTAGTTGGTGACAGCTAACAACAGCGTCCATTTATATTGCACCTTTAATGTCCCCAAGGCGCTTCACAGGAGCATAATCAGACAAAAACTGACACCGATGCAAAGCAGAAAATAGCAGGGCAGTTGATCAAAAGCTTGGCCAAAGAGGTAGGTTTTAAGGAGCGTCTTAAAGGCCATTTTTTTTTGGGCCGCCTGCCAGCACCTGCCCCTATTGCCTCTCCCTGCGGGGTGCCGGCCGCGATCGGTCAGCCCGGCACTCCTCTTGAGTGCCGGGCTCTTTTCCCGGCACCCCGCTCCCCGGTGGTCCAGCAGGGCCCCCGGTGCATGCCACGCTAGGCCCCTCCCCTTTTAATCAGGAGACGGAAGCCTGTAGTTGCGCGTAGTGCCGCGATATTGAATGGTAGCGCCCCAAGAGGGGGGGGGGTGCTTCCAGCAGCACCCCGCATCCTGCTTGGGGCGCTACCTTTCAATTTCCGCCGGGGCGCTAACTTTTTCGGGGCGCTAAAAGTAGGGGAAGAAAGGGAAAGTGGAGATGAGGTAGAGGATCAGCCATGATCTTATTGAATGGCGGAGCAGGCTCAAGAGGTCACATGGCCTACTCCTGCACCTATTTTTTTGTGTTCTTGTGGAATCCCAGCAGAACCGGGTTTCACCCCAAATTCCAGCTCTCCCCCTTGGGACAGATATCAGGCTTTCCACCGTCTCCAGCCCCAGGAGGTTTGGGTCCAAAGTTTCCTCATATACAAAGACAGTAGTAGAGGGTGGATTTTAATGGCTGTTTTTCCCCCACCCACCTGCTGCAGTATGAGGTCACGCTAGGCCTCATGAACATCCCGTTGGTTCACTTCCCGTCTGGAGTGGGTGGGAACTGAATGGGGAGCAGCTGCTGGCCTCCGGAAAATCGGGCAGGGCCTTGGGAGGCTTGTTGATATCCAGGTAAGTGTGCGGAATGGGTTTTGGGAGGTCTAGTGGTAGGGAAGTGGGGAGTCCAAGGCAGGAGATGCCAAAACATATCTTGCGGGGCCATCCCACAAGGGAAATAAATAAACTTGCCGATCCTCTTCAGGCTGGACTTACCTGGCGGGAATGACGCAGTATCTTCCCTGCTCAGGCCGAGTTTAAAATTGCTATTGAGCCCGATGACATCATCCGACCCTGATTAGCATATGTGAATTAGTACCCCAGCTCAGCCGCCTGTCCAGAAGCATCTGTTAAAATCGGAAGTAGTGAGATCTGGGCGGGTAAGTAATCGGGGCATTTTAATTGCCTCGTTCTCCTGGTTTAAGCCAGGTGGGTAAGGTTAAAATCTGCCCCTCTCCTCCCCCCCCAGTGTCAGAGTTGGGAGTTAGACTCAATTGACGCTGACATCTGTTGGCTAGAGCATCCAACTACATTATAAGAACATAAGAATATACGAAATTGGAGCAGGAGTAGGCCATACGGCCCCTCGAGCCTGTTCCGCCATTCAATAAGATCGTTGCTGATCTTTGACCTCAACTCCACTTGCCTGCCTGATCCCCATGTCCCTTGATTTCCCCTAGAGTCCAAATTATACAATTGACATAGCAAAATTGAGTGGGAAACAGAAAAGTGTGTTCAAAAATCACAACAGGAAATACGGTTTGCAGACAGGACGTATATTTCCCATGAAACACTGTGGGGGAAAAATTCGTTAGCGACCATTTTGGAATGGACTTACATCGTTGGATTGGCACAGCTTGCTGAAGTTCTCGTTCAATGTGCAGACCGTCCTCTGCTCATGAATAGGCACGATACCTGAAACAGAAACGTCTGCTAATCAACGGTCAGTAGCAACCCACAACCTTGGCGCTGCTCTGAGTGGACTTCATTCAGCAGGGCACTGACTGGTACCCCTGATTCAGGCTGCTCTCGTATGCCTCCTAGCGACCAATTATCAAGCAGCATCAACAGGGGCTTAGCAACAAGTCATCTGCTTGCCTTAACATGAGGCACATTCGGAAGGAAAGAAAGAATGAAGGGAAGAAGGAAAGAAAGGCAAGAAAGATAGAAAGAAGGCAGTAAAGAAGGAAAGATTGAAAGAAGGAAAGATTGAAAGAAGGGAAGAAAGAAAAGCATGTATATAGTACCTTTCACGACCTCAAGATATTGCAAACGCTTTACTTTTGAAGTGTAGTTACTGGTGTAACGTAGGCAGTTCTGAGGAAAGGTCATCGACCTGAAACGTTAACTCTGTTTCTCTCTCCACAGATGCTGCCTGACCCGCTGAGTATTTTCAGTATTTTCTGTTTTTATTTTGTGTTTTAGTAATATTGGTTGAGGGATAAATATTGGCCAGGACACCAGGGAGAACTCCCCTGCTCATCTTTGAAATAGTGCCATGGGATCTTTTACATCCACCTGAGAGGACAGACGAGACCACGGTTTAATGACTCTTCTGAAAGATGGCACCTCTGTCAGTGCAGCGCTCCCTCAGCACTGCACTGGGAGTGTCAGCCTGGGTTTTGTGCTCAAGTCTCTGGAGTGGGACTATGAACCCACAACCTTCTGACTCAAATGAAAGAGTGCTACCCACTGAGCCTTAGGAAGGGAGGAGGAGAGAAACGATGAACATTCAAATGGAATTGTAAACATTCTTACATATTTTTATTCCATTGCTCAGTTCGAGCAGTTACATACCAAACTGACGGAGATCAAAGCAGAGATCGGCGGACTCCATGATGGTGACATTCTGGCAGAGCGTCCAGATGTTGAAGTACATGAAGACAGGCAGCGAGGTGAAGGCCGTCACTCCCAGCCATGCCAGCATGAAGATATAGGTCAGCATGATGAACTGAAAAAGAAAATGGGCGTGGTTGAGAAATAATGTGACCTCATCTTATTTCTAAACTTGTGTGGCTGACTTTGCATAGCCCAACAGGTGGAAGGCAAAATAGATGGAGCTTGGTCTTTTATCATCGAGCAATTCCTATGTTCCAAATACCTATGTTGGACCTTACAAGGGCCCTGAACAATAAAGCTGCCAATCATATCATATCCTATCAATCCTAACAATCATTTTGTATCATATTGTATCACATCAATCATATCAATCATATTGCATCATAACATATCGTAACGTGTCATATTATATCATATCATATATCGTATCATATCATATACCGTATCATATCATATCATATCATATACCGTATCATATCGTATCATGTTGTTTCATATTGTATCATCAATTGTATTGGGGGGAATTTTTCAGGGGGTCAGCAGGCGTGTTTGGTGGCAGGTCGGGTGGGAAAAATTTATTTTGACAGCGAGTCGACCTGCTGTCAACCCGCTGCCACATGACTTTCCCAGATGTCGGGTCTGTCAGCGCTGAACAGACCCAACACGTTGTGGTGGGGGAGGCAATTTAGGTCATTATGACCTTGTTAAAAACCACTTACAAAGTATTTTGAGCTCACCTTTAAATTTTACGAGGTCGCCCACAGGGTCCACGCTGCTCGAGGATCACGTCAGGTAAGCAGGTCAGGAGTTGTGTCACCATGAAATCATCTCTTTACTTGACAGGTGCAAATGTGCTACAAAAGCTCCCATCTCACAGCTGTTCACTTTCCAAGCTCAGAAGCTGTTGCTTACTGCATTTGGAAGACAGATTGAGCTTTATGCTGGTTGCAAGTGTTTGGATTAAACTCTGTATCCAGTGTCACCTCATTGGGACAATCTCTCTCACCATTGACAGATCGCTTCTGTCATCTCAACTTGACCTGCCATCTATTACATCAGCATCGGTGCCCAGGAAACTATCTCACCTTGGTTCTCAGAATCCCATTACAATCAGTCCCAACACAAGCAGCAGCAGGCACACCAGCAGCACCAGCAACAACACCAGCCTTCTCCGCAATCACCTGATGCTGCACAGGACAGAGGGCATCAGCACCCAACCACATTGCTGCCCGGGATGCCAGGGATGGCCTCACCATGGCCAGATTAACTTCACTTGACGCTGTACACCCTGGCTGCCACATGATGCATCAGGTTGGCACCACTCCACACCAACACAGTAGGCATCCCTACAATGGCCAAGCCATTCCTTTCACACTCATCACCATTGCAGGGGGTACCGTTATGTCTCACCATTCACTGCAACTCACTAAGCCACTTCCAAAGGTGCACACAAATCTGTCCAAGATTACAAAGTGTTGAAAATAAAGATTTCAATGTTTGACAGCACATTAACAGGAACTTCACATGAACATTGGCTAAAACACCCAAGTGCCTACCCTTGTGTGTTGTTAGTTGATATGACTGGACTAGGATGAGGGTAAGTGTGAGGGGTGCCTAGTGAGATGGGGAAGTGATAATGTAGAGGGATGAGTGGGGGTGAAAGATATGTTGGTGTGAGTAAGGATGTGCAGGAGTAGGGTAGGGAAGGCAGAGTGATGGGGATGTGATGAGAGGCACAGCAGGATGAGGTCGAGTGTGGCTTTGCAGTAACGTTTTGTGATCTACTGAGATCATTGAAAGGTTTGTGCCACTGCAGCCTGGTCCTCCTGACGACATCCCTGCTTGTGTCATTCTGTGCAATGTGCAACCAGGCTGTGTTGATCTCCTGGGGAGATCTCTTCTGCCCATTGGAAGGGAAGAGAACCTCCATGCCTGCTGTGACTCCCTCCAAAAGCATATGGAGGGAGACAAGGGAGAGCCTGGGTGCAGCCGTGCGCCTCTGTGCAGTGATTGTCAGTGTTTGCAGCATCTCAATGCTGTAGAACACTGAAAGCACAAATGTCAAAAACAATTTGCGCATGGTCCCTTTAAGGAAACCGGCTGATGACGCATAATCAAGTGATGTCATCAGACCCGCTTCCTTCAATTGGCTGGGAAACTCACTGGGCGGGCTTAACAAGCCCAATCAATGTAAAATCATTCTACAGAGCGGGCTGAAGCCAGCAGTGGGGCCACCAACCCCGGCCGCTGAGGTCGGGGAAATCGCGGCCATTGTATCATATCAATCATATCGTATTGCATCGTATCTTTTCATATGTTGACTATTCTTAGACTGTTGCTTTGCTTTCCTCAATTTGGTGCAAGCATGGCACAAAAAATTTGCATATATACGAGGCATGCTGACTTTCAATGTTACAATTTTTATAAAATTAAAAATCAGGATAGCATGTTTTTAATGACTTGCCCTTATTCAATTTTTGTTGAATTGCTTGCCCTTTCATTTGCAAACAAAAAGAAAGAGTAGCAGCCAGCAGATTGGCACAGGAGCCAGAATCACCAACACACTGCGTTTTCCAGCATTTTCTGTTGTTATTTCGGATTTCCAGCATCTGCAGTATTTTGCTATTGTATTGCGTGATTTGATATGGGACTCCTACCGCCTGTGATTTTTCCAAGGGCAATGTGGGGAGGGAGGAAAAAGAAAACAGGACATGCTCGTGCACCTCCAAAATGTTAGTGAGACCATAGCAAAGATGAAGACTTGAGGGCAAATTACCTACCCATTGCCTCAGTCACAGAATGAACCAGAGTTCTTTACAATTCAGATGGAGAACATTCAGCCCATCCTGTCTGTGCTGCTGCTAACTCTTCAACTGGACCTACCTACACATCTCTGATTAGCCTACCCTTTCTTTCGGCTATTCTTTTACAATCTCCTTTCTCTAATATTTATTCAATTCCCCTTTAAATGAATGCAGTCACTTTACCTTAACTCGCCCTGTAGGCAGCTGAGCCGATCGGATCAGTCGGCCGTTTGACTTCAATGGAAAGTAAGATGGGTGGTCGATCTCATTGCTCCTGCTTCCCATCAAGAGGGTCAGCTTCTCATAGCCATTGAAGTCTACAGACAGATCTATCCCCTTTGTCCCATTGCCCTGTCCTTTTCCCACACCCGTTTCTTTAAAAAAAATATTTAGCCACTTCCCTTTTAAAATCGGTTATGGATTCTGCTTTCCATCACTGTTTCTGACAGAACATTCCATGTCCCAACAGCCCTGTGCGGAAAAAAAACTCTTCTAATCTCCCCGCTCTGTTCTCTTGGCGATGACTTTAAATTTACGTCCTCCAGTTACCGTCTCGCCCATTTACCTCATCAAAAATGCTCAACTTTTGAAACAAGGCGCAGGAGACGTAAATAAAAAAGATAACTATTTCACACGCTGAGTTTTTAAAAAATATAAATCACCTGATGATATAGGCCCAGAAATTCAGGTCGGAGGCTTCCCGCGGGTGCAAGCCTCCGACTTGCACTTACCTAGCGCGCCGGCCGTTGTGCTGTGGGCCCCCGTGGGATTCCGATCCTGGGCCTGCTCCAACTGCCGGCGTGCAGTGCTTGTGTATCCCAGGGGCGCAGTTTGTTCGAAGTGTCCCCTGGGATCACATGGGCCACGGAGAGCCAATAGTAGCAGGGAATCTCTATTCATAGATTTGACAGGATGCGCTTTCAAATCTATGAATACAATTCAGCCCCAAAACATCACTAAAACTTCAAATAATTTTTTTTTAAAACATCACATTTTTAAAATAACTATAAATTACATAAAATAACTATTTTAAACAATCATTTAAATTTTTGAAAAAGTTAATTACAGTTTCTAATGGGGCTAAAAATAAACTTACCTTTATTTAAAGTATTTAAAAATAATAAACCTGTGGAAAAAATGTTTTAATTTTACTTAATTCACCACTTACCTTGTTAAAACCAGGCCTTGCGACTGCTTTTTAGAAGCGTAGCTGCTGGAGACTTACCCTCCTGGAGAAACCTGGGAAAAAAACGGAAGTTCCAGGCGTACGCGCTGCCTCTCCGGCGCACATGTTTGACCTGTGAACCCCTTCCTTTAAGGGAATGGGAAGTTCTGGTTTCCAGCGCATGCGCAGTGCATGCACGAAACCGGCACTTTCGTTGGGCCTACTCACCCATGGGGACCTGAAGTTCTGGCCCATTTTAATAATTTATTTTTAATTGAGCTGTACAAAAGTTTTGTTCAGCAGGATATCTCTGTTTCCTTAAATTATATTACTGCCCAATTTTATCCAATACAATTTACATTCCGACCTTAACTGTGGGCCATATTTCGCGACCCCCACGGGTGCGTGCAAGGTGTGTACGCGCCCGTAGGGGCTGCGCAAGTGCCGGGTTTAGGTGTGCGAAGCGCATGCGCTGAAACCCAACACTTGCGATCTGTCAAGAATTCTCTTGGCAGAAACTCCACATCCGCAGGAGATGGGCCTCTGCGGGTGGAGAGTTGCGCTATTTGCACAACCTCCGCCTGCTGAAAGCCCGTCAAATTCTTACGCCATGTAAAAGCAGGCGTAAGGCCTGCTTTTACCAGCATCAGAGTTTTAAAAAATAGAAAAATAAAATGTTATCACTCATTTATAAATTAAAAATACTCTTCAAAAAGGTAAGTTTATTTTTAGCCCTGTAAAAACATTTAATTTATTTTTGTTTAAAATATTTAATTAAATGGCATTTTAATTAATTTTAAATATTAAAAAAAAAAATTATTTCATGTGTTGGTGTATTTTTTAAGTGATCCCCATTCATACTTATGGGAGTTCAGTACGTATGAAACTGTCAAACATATGAATGGGGATTCCCTTCTTTTATTGGTTGGGCCGGCCCAGGTGGTTCCAGGAGCACCAACGAACCGCACGCGCCCCTGGGATACGTGGGGCTCTGCCCGCGCGGTCCCGGAGAAGCCCGGGATCGTGAGTCTCCGTACCTCCCAGGCCACCAGGTACTTTCATAGACATTTTGCAGGTCGGAGGCGTTCGCCCACGGGAAGCCTCCGATCACAAACGTTGGCCCAATATTTCTGTTACATCATAAAAAGTTTTTTTTAATCAGTCATCTTAAATAGAATTTACAGCATAGAAACAGGCCATTCGGCCCAAGGGGTCTGTACCAGAGTTTATGCCCCGCACGAGCCTCCTCCCACCTCTCGTCATCTCACCCTATCAACATGTCCTTCTATTGCTTTTTCCCCTCGTGTTTATCCAGCTTCCCCTTAAAGGCATCTATGCTATTCACCTCAACTACTCCCCGTGGCAGCAAGTTCCCTGTTCTAACCATTCTCTGGGTAAAGAGGTTTCTCCTGAATTTCAGTGAGCTTGAATAATTTTCCTCATGCAGAAGGCTTATCCAATGCAGAATCCAATCCGTAGAAGCAATACTCGGACAGGTATAATGGTCTCCAGTGCGTTAGCACATTACTCCAAATCATTTTGACAGGTTACTTTCCAGAATGTAGTTATTGTTTAAATTCCATCCTTATTGGATTTATTAGTGACTATTTTACATTAAAGACCATATATTTTGGATTCCTCATAAGAAGAAACATTTTCTCCACATCTACCCTATCAGATCTCTTCATTTTAAAGATCTCTGTTAGGTCGCCCCTCAGCCTTCACGTTTCGAGAGGAAAGAGCCCCAGCCTGTTCAGTCTTTCAGTTCTCCAACATTGCATGTAACAGACAGCACATAAATCATCTGTCAAGAGGTTTATTGTGAACATTAGTTTCAAAAGTCACAGATACAGAATCATCGTAAAAACAGTTGTATGAAACTCCAGCTCTCGACTGCTCATAACTGATAAATAAGTCATGTATCATATGATACATATTTTCATCACTGGGAGGGTAATCTGGCAGAGCGGATTGCCCGACCGTTGTATAACCACCGCCCTATTTTCATTCCATTGATATCCAGGCGGTGAAAATCAGACAGGTCCTACAACGGGCAGTCGATCTGCTCCACCAGATTACCACCCCACGCCAACAAGGTGAAAGTTTACCCAATTGAATCAGAAATGCCGGCAGTTCTGGCCTCCATTCTGCGAAAAGGATACAGAGGAAGTGCAGAAAAGATTTACACGGATGTTACCAGAATTGAGAGGATGCAACTACCAGGAAAGATTGAGCAGGCTGGGGCTCTTTTCTCTGGAAAATAGAAGACTAAGAAGAGAACTGATAGAGATCTTTAAATTTATAAAGGGGTTCGATAGAAGGGGGTGTGGAGAAACTGTTTAGGAACATAGGAACAGGAATAGGCCATTCAGCCCCTCGAGTCTGTTCCACCATTCAAATATGGCTGATCCGTATCTTGACTCCATTTGCCCACCTTGGTTCCCTATCCCTTAATACCCTTACCTACCAAAAATCTATCAATCTCAGTTTTTACATTTTCAATTGACCCCCCAGCCTCAACAACTTTTTGGGGGAGAGAGTTCCAGATTTCCACGACCTTTTGTGTGAAGAAGTGCTTCCTGGCATCACCTCCTGAATGGTCGGGCTCTAATTTTAAGGTTATTCCCCCTTGTTCTGTACTCTCCCACCACAGGAAGTAGTTCCTCTCTATCAACCCTGTCAACTCCTTTAATCATCTTAAACACCTCAATTGGCTCACTCCTTAACCTTCTATACTCTAGGGAAAACAAGCCTAGTCTATGCAACCGGTCTTCATAATTTAAGGCACTTTACAGCCTTCCAGACTATACATTGAGTTCAACAATTTAGATTATAACTGCTCCCATTTTTTCGGACAGCAGCTGTTGGTAGTGATTTTTCTATTGCCATTTACAGCTCCTCGAGACCCATCATTTTTTTGTTTACTTGTCCCATTACCTTTGCAGCATCATCCTTTTTGTCATTTAATCTCTCCTGCCTTCCACCCCATCACAGACCTTCCCTTTTGTTCTTTCCTCGCTCGCCCCTTTCCCTGCCTCTGAACTCACTTAAAACCTGTTACATCTCTAATTTTTTCGAGTTCTGACGGAAGGTCATCGACCTGAAACGTTAACTCTGTTTCTCTCTTCACAGATGCTGCCTGACCTGCTGAGTGTTTCCAGCATTTTCTGTTATTAGTTCAGATTTCCAACATCCACGCTATTTTGCCTTTGTCTCATAATTTAACCCTTTGAGCCCCGGTATTATTCTGGTGAATCTGTGCTGCACCCCCCCCAAGGCCAGTATATCCTTCCTGAGGGGCGGTGCCCAGAAATGAACGCAGCACTCTAAATGGGGTCTAACGACAGCTTTATACAACTGTAAGATAACCCTTTGTATTGCAGCCCCTTTGAGATAAAGGCCAACATTCCATTATCATAGAATCATAGAATGGTTACAGCACAGAAGGAGGCCATTCGGCCCGTCGAGCCCGTGGCCAGCTCTCTTAGGCTTTTTTACTTATTTTTTGTACCTGTCCACTAACGTTTAGTGATTTCTGTACTTGAGCTCCTAAACCTTGTATAAAATTCTGACAGGGCTCGACAGACTGGCTGGGGGGTCTAGAACGAGGGGTCACAGTCTCAGGATACGAGGTAGGACATTTAGGACTGTGATGAGGAATGTCTTCACTCAGAGGGTGGTGAACCTGTGGAATTCTCTACCACAGAAGGCTGTAGAGGCCAAGTCACTGAATATAGTTAAGAAGGAGACAGATAGATTTCTAGACACAAAAGGCATCAAGGGATATGGGGAGAGCGGGAATATGGTATTGAGATAGAGGATCAGCCATCATATTGAATGGCGGAGCAGGCTCGAAGGGCCGAATGGCCCACTCCTGCTCCTATTTATCTATGTTCTATGTTTTCTACCTTTCTGCTCCTCCACAGTTCCGAGCTTCTCACCATTTAGGGAATACTCTGATCTACCTTTCATAGGTCCAAAGTGGGTGACCTCACATTTCCCCACATTGAACCCCCATCAGCCACAGCTTTGCCCACTTAATCTTTCATCATCCCTTTGCAACTTTCTGCTCCGATTTACACTATTTACTGTGCCACCTAACTTGGTGTCATCAAACTTGGATGTACGGCTCGCGATTCCTTTATCGAAGTCATTTATAAATACAGTGAAAAGCTGAGGCCCCTGTACAGTTCCCTGGGGGACAACAATAGTCACATCCTGCCAATTTGAATACATACCCACTCTCCCTGCTCTCTGTCTCCTACCTCCTAGCCAGTTCCCTAACAATGTCAATAGGTTGCCTCCAATTCCATGCACTCTCATTTTTATTAACAGTCTCTTATATTTCCACTTGTGGGTGAGTCCAAAATGGGGGACATAAATATAAGATAGAAACATAGAAGATAGGAGCAGGAGTAGGCCATTCGGCCCCTCGAGCCTGCTCCGCCATTCAATGAGATCATGGCTGATCATCCAAATTCAGTACCCTGTCCCTGCCTTCTCCCCATATTCCTTGATCCCCTTAGCCTTAAGAAATATATCTAACTCCTTCTTGAATATATTTAATGAATTGGCCTCCACTGTCTTCTGTGGTAGAGAATTCCACAGGTTCACCACTCTCTGGGTGAAGAAATTCCCCTTATCTCAGTCCTAAATGGCTTACACCTTATCCTTAGATAGCCACTAACAGGTCAAATAAAGAATTTAGGAGGAATTTCTTCGCACAGGGAGTGGTAATAATGTGGATCTCACTGCCATGTGGTTGAAGCAGAGATGTGTTTAAGGGAGGCTTGATGCATACATGATGGGGAAAGGAATGGAGAGATTTGGGGATGAAAAGGTAATTATAGTAGGGGGAAGCTTGTTTGGAGTATAGACCAGTTGGGCTGACTGGCTGCTTCTGTGCTGTAGTTTTTATGTAGGAGGCCATTTGCCCATTGCACCGGTGCTGGTGCTAGCTTTTCAACTGGAGAAGTCAACTCTATTCCTATTTTCCCGCTCTTACTTTGAGAGCGCTTTGGGAAAAACACCATCATCATCTGTCTATCTGAGATTTTAATCCCATGCCATGTGACTGTGTTCTCCCTGCGCAAAGAACAGACCTTAAATGGGAAGAGTCTAGTGTTGGAATGAGGCAATCGTTGATTTGACACCATGATTCCTATGTGACAAGTTCCCAGTATTAACAGGTGCAGAGTGGGTCAGGGAGGAACAGATAACCAATGGATTACCCGAGGCTGCTATCGCTAGTTTCCTAATAAGCAATGAATTGAAGGCAGGTCACAATCTCATTTGCAATAACAACAGAAAATGCTGGAAAAACTCAGCAGGTCAGGCAACATCCGTGGACAGAAATTTGAGTTGACGTTTTGGGTCGAACCCTTCTTCAAAACTGGAAAGAAAAGATAGATCGGTGGCAGGGCTGTGATCGGACAAAAGAATAAAAGAAACAAAAGAAGTAAAAAAGAGACAATAAACAGTGGCAGCACGGTGGCATAGTGGTTAGCACTGTTGCCTCACAGCGCCAGGGACCCGGGTTCGAATCCGGCCTCGGGTGACTGTCTGTGTGGAGTTTGCACATTCTCCCCGTGTTTGCGTGGGTTTCCTCCGGGTGCTCCAATTTCCTCCCACAGTCCAAAGATGTGCGGGTTAGGTTGATTGGCTATGATAAATTGACCCTTAGTGTTAGGGGGATTAAATACGTGGGGTTACGGGGATCGGGTGGGATATGTGTCGGTGCAGGCTCGATGGGCTGAAATGGCCTCTATCTGCACTGTGGGGTTTCTGTGATTCTGTGAAAAGGTGTTAGAAGCTAGACAAGATGGTGATAGGCTGAGATTGGGTGTAAAGTGTACTGGCAGGGCAAGGGATAGCTGAGAGCGAAACAAAAGGAAAGGAAATTGGGGGGGGGAAAGGAGTGGAAAAATTACAAGAAAAAATGAAATAGGGGCCGAGGTTCTGATCTGAAAGCACTGGTGTGGAAGGTGGCATCGTCGGAGCTGGCTCCCACAGCTACCTGGACTACACTTCCTCCCACCCCGCTTCCTGTTCCAGCTGTATTCCATTCTCCCAGTTTCTCCGTCTCCGCCGTATCTGCTCCAACGATGCCACCTTCCACACCAGTGCTTCAGACATGTCTTCCTTTTTCCGCAACCGAGGATTCCCCTCTACCGTGATTGACACTGCCCTCGACCGTGTCAGTTCTATCTCCCGCACTTCTGCCCTCCCTCCCGGAACCACGATAGGGTTCCCCTTGTCCTCACCTTTCACCCCACCAGCCTCCACATTCAACGGATCATCCTCCGGCATTTCCGCTACCTCCAAAGTGATCCCACCACCAAACGTATCTTCCCCTCCCCTCCTCTTTCAGCATTCCGCAGGGACTGCTCCCTCCGAGACACCCTTGTCCACTCCTCTATCACCCCAAACAGCCCTTCCCCTTCACCTGGCACCTTCCCATGCAAGCGGAGGAGATGTAACACCTGCCCCTTCCCACTGTCCGGGGCCCCAAACACACCTTCCAGGTTAAACAGCGGTTTACTTGTACTTCTCGCAATCTAGTATACTGTATTCGCTGCTCACGATGCGGTCTCCTCTACATTGGGGAGACCAAACGCAGATTGGGTGACCGCTTTGCGGAACACCTCCGTTCAGTCCGTAAGGGTGACCCCGAGCTTCCGGTCGCCTGTCATTTTAATTCACCGCTCCATTCCCACTCGGACCTCACCGTCCTTGGCCTCTTGTATTGTTCCATGGAAGCTCAACGTAAACTCGAGGAACAGCACCTCATCTTCCGATTCGGCACTCTGCAGCCTTCCGGACTCAATATCGAGTTCAACAATTTCAGATCATAACCTCGGCCCCTATTTCATTTTTTCTTGTAATTTTTCCACTCCTTTCCCCCCCCGCCTTTCCTTTTGTTTCGCTCTCACACCTGACAGCTATCCCTTGCCCTGCCAGTACACTTTACACCCAATCTCAGCCTATTACCATCTCGTCTAGCTTCTAACACCTTTTATTGTCTCTTTTTTACTTCTTTTGTTTCTTTTATTCTTTTGTCCGATCGCAGCCCTGCCTCCGATCTATCTTTTCTTTCCAGTTTTGAAGAAGGGTTCGACCCGAAACGTCAACTCAAATTTCTGTCCACGGATGTTGCCTGACCTGCTGAGTTTTTCCAGCATTTTCTGTTGTTATTTCGGATTTCCAACATCCGCAGTATTTTGCTATCTCATTTGCAATGTTGTGCATAGATTCACAGCAGGGGAACGAGAGATTTAAAAAAAATTACTTCATCAAAAAAAGGAGAAATAGGAAATCTCATTGCGCAAAATAATGTTTTAAAGGCCATAACCCTTAAGATTCAGATACGCTTTCTCTGTTTTGACACAATACTACACAGTTTCAACACAATGAATAAAATCCAATCACAGAAATCCAATTTTCACCAGCCCATGGCAGAGAGGAAGAGAGGAGAGGAAATGTGATCTGTGGAGAGTAACTTCATTTGATGAACAAAGCAAACTAATCTATTTATCATCTTCATTTGATATTGTCCACATGTCAGGGACAATCCCCTAAAGGAGTACCTTTGTAGGGGTTTAGGAGGGTGGGGTTTTTGATTAGGATTTGTGGTGTGGGCTAGCACAACCCTGTCAAACAACATTTACTTGCCATTGGCCAAGTAGAGACAACAATGACCACAATTTTAAGGGGTGGGGGGCTAAAGTTGGGACACGGCGGGAAAGCAGCGGGATTAGAGGGGGTAAGTGGTTGGCCTCATTTTAGTTTCCACCAGGTGGAAGTTTCCACCAGGCAGGGGACGTTATGCTCAGGGACCTAGAAGGTTATGCTGATAGGGTTAGAGTAAGTATGAAGCGTACGAGAGCATGGGCCTTACATTAAACATCCGTAAGACAAAGGTCCTCTAACAACCTGCCCCCGCCACACAGTGCTGCCCCCCAATTATCAAAATCCACGACAAGGCCTTGGACAATGTGGACCACTTTCCATACCTCGGGAGCCTACTGTCATCAAGGGCAGACGTCGATGACGAAGTCCATCACCACCTTCAGTGTGCCAGTACAGCCTTCGGTCACCTGAGGAAGAGAGTGTTTGAAGACCAGGACCTCAAACCCGGCACTAAGTTCATGGTCTACAGAGCAGCAGTGATACCCGCCCTCCTGTATGCCTCAGAGACATGGACCATGTACAGCAGGCACCTCAAAGCACTGGAGAGGTACCACCAACGCTGCCTCCGCAAGATCCTGCAAATTTATTGGCAGGATAGGCACACCGCGTCAGTGTTCTCGCTCAGGCCAACATCCCCAGCAGCGAAGCTTTGACCAAGCTCAATCAGCTCCGATGGACGGGTCACATCGTCCGCATGCCTGATACGAGACTCCCAAAACAAGCACTCTACTCGGAGCTCTGGCACGGCAAGAGAGCCCCAGGTGGGCAGAGGAAACGCTTCAAGGACACCCTCAAAGCCTCCTTGAAAAAGTGCAACATCCCCACTGACACCTGGGAATCTCTGGCCCAAGACCGCACAAAGTGGAGAAGAAACATCCGAGAAGGCGCCGAACACCTCAAGTCTCTTTGCCGGGAATAAGCGGAAGCCAAGCGCAAGGAGCGCACGTCAACCCAAGCACCCCACCCACCTGCCCCTTCAACCACCGTCTGCCCCACCTGTGACAGAGACTGTAGGTCCCGCATTGGACTCATCAGTCACCTGAGAAATAATTTTTAATGTGGAAGCAAGTCATCCTCGGTCCCGAGGGACTGCCTAAGAAGAAGAAGTCGGGTGGGAGGAGGCTCATGTGGAGCATAAACCAGATGGGCCGAACGGCCAGCTTCGGTGCTGTAAATGCTCTGTAATTCTATGTAAGGTGTCTATCAGCAGAACACAATGGGCTGTTTATTTTGACTGCATATGAAATCCTTTTACCAGTTTCAACAATTAGAATCAGCTAAAAATTGTCCCTTTTCAGTTCAGCCTGTGTGTACAGATTAGAAGACACATTGAACTAAGCAGTGAGTGAAGTGAAAAAAAACCATTATGAGAGTTTAGCACCGGGATGCTGGGTCCATTGGGACTATCATTCAGATGTCAGTGGCCATTTGCACACCATGGTGGAAGTAGCAATGAAAGAATTCCCGTTTTACATCTATGAACAAGCACGTGTGGAGAGGATACACCAAAGGAAATGATGACCTTCTGTGCACCACGAGGAATTGCCTGGCCTAACCCTCCAATGTGTGCAGTTACCCAGTAATGACGGGATGCCTGAAATGATGTATTTCTTTACTGAGAAACGAGTAGCCGTGTCAGATTTGATCAAGTATCACTGCGTTTTACATCAGTGTCAAGCTGAAAAAAATCAAGGTTGGAGGAAATAGCCAGGGGCTGACAAAAGGAATTTGTTAAAATTACCAGTGGGTATATCAGTGACAGATGAAACTCAACAGGGACAAGTGTAAGGTAATATATATTGGAAGGAAAGTTGGGAATCATAAGTAGGGATCAGGATGATGATAGACATGTCAAATCACTGTGGAAAAGCAAAGAAAAAAAACGCACATAGAATGCTTAATTATATTGCTAGACCAGTGTAAGTCGGAAGATGTCACAATGAACCTGGTCACACCACAACATGAGCACCGTGTTCAGTTCTGGTCAACAAGTCATAAAGCCACAGAGGTAATGCAGGTGAAAACGACAAGGTTGGTCCCTAGCTTCAAGGGATTGAGTTAAGAGGAACGATCAGAGAAATTGGGACACTTTAGTCTTGAAAGGCGAAGAGTAACTGGAAAAAAAACTTAGAAAAATATACTAGATATTAAGCAGAAAAGATAAGGCAAATATGGAACCTTACTTCAAATTATGCTAAGAGGTGTAGGTTAAAATTGGTGAATAGCAATCTGGAACAAATCTCAAATGGAAGACCTTCGTGCATAGAAACATAGAAGATAGGAGCAGGAGTAGGCCATTCGGCCCTTCGAGCCTGCTCCGCCATTCAATGAGATCATGGCTGATCATCCAAACTCAGTACCCTGACTTCTCCCCATATCCCTTGATCCCTTTAGCCTCAAGAAATATATCCAACTCTTTCTTGAATATATTTAATGAACTGGCCTCCACTGCCCTCTGTGGCAGAGAATTCCACAGGTTCACCACTCTCTGGGTGAAGAAGTTCCTCCTCATTTCAGTCCTAAATGGCTTACCCCTTATCCTTAGACTATGACCCCTAGTTCTGGACTCCCCAGCCATCATAAACATCCGTCCTGCATCTAGTCTGTCCAGACCTGACAGAATTTTATAGGTTTCGATGAGATCCCCTCTCAATCTTCTAAACTCCAGTGAGTATAAGCCCAATTGACACAATCTCTCCTCATATGTCATTCCTGCCATCCCAGGTATCAGCCTGGTGAATCTTCGCTGCACTCCTTCTATGGCAAGAACATCCTTCCTCAGGTAAGGTGACCAAAACTGCACACAATATTCAAGGTGCGGTCTCACCAAGGCCCTGTACAACTGTAGCAAGACATCCTTGTTCCTGTACTCGAACCCTCTTGCTACGAAGACCAACATACCATTTGCCTTCTTAACCGCCTGCTGCACCTGCATGCTTACCTTCAGCGACTGGTGCACAATAACACCCAGGTCTCTTTGCACTTCCCCTTCTCCCAATCTATTGCCATTCAAATAATAATCTGCCTTCCTGTTTTTGCCACCAAAGTGGATAACCTCACATTTATCCACATTATAGTGCATTTGCCATGTTTCTGCCCAATCACCCAACCTGTCCAAATCGTACTGGAGTTTCACGACATCCTCCTCACAGCTTACCCTCCCACCCAGCTTTGTGTCGTCTGCAAATTTGGAGATATTACATCCAATTCCCTCGTCCAGATCATTAATATATATTGTAAACAGCTGGGGTCCTAGGACCGATCCTTGCGGTACCCCACAAGCACACTTGGAATAGTTTTTGAGGTATGATAGTTGAGGTGAATGCCATAGATGCATTCAAGATACACTTGGAGAACGTGATGGAGGCATGCAAGCTTTTTATTGGAGTAGATTAGATAGGTTGATTGGTCAAGTTTGTAAGCTTCATCTGTGTACAAGATCACTTCAATTGGCATAATTGTTGGGTTAAACATAAAGATTTACTGTTACAGATGAAAGTTTAAGGCCTAGAAATTCATTGTAGCCGCTTTTGGGGCGGTAAAGTGGGGCGTCCGCTAAAGTTTGCGCCCGCCGCCAAATCGAGGCCACTTCTCCGATATTCATTAGCTTCGCCCTAAGAGTTTGCTCGAGCGCTAAAACTGGCGCTGCACGCCTCTCTTTAGGCGCTAAGCCGGAGGTGCTGAGCGAGAGCGCCGAGGCCGGGCGCAGCGCAGGTGCGGCCATCTCGTGATTGACAGCAGACACCCTGGCGCCGGCCAGCTCTTAAGGGGGAAGGGTCGACTTGGTCTGCTGCCACGCCCTGGATAGTGGAGCCCTCCAGCTAGGCCTGAACACTGCTGCTGGACCTAAATAGCGCCTGAAGCCATGCAGAAGGCCCGTGAACGAGTGCAGCGCTTCTCAGAGCTTGATCTGAGGGTGCTGGTTGGTGGTGTGGAGAAGAGGCGCCATATTTTGTACCCGGACAATGGCAGGAAGGCGCCGGTCCGCGTCTACCGGAGAGCCTGGAGGCATGTCGCCAGCAAGGTGTCAGCCAACAGCGAGGTCCCCAGGAGCGGTGTCCAATGCCGCAAAAAGTTTAATGACCTCACTCGGATTGTCAGGGTGAGTACCCTTTCCAGTGTCCTCCTCGTCCTTGCATGTGCACCTCACATTATGGGCAAAGGGACCTGAAAGCCCTAATGGCCAGCCTTCATCCAGCAGCTATGGGACAGGCATGAACATCAATTGCACATTCTGCACTTAACACACTGGCCAAGCTATTCCACCATGGGAGGCAGTGCACACAAGATCAGGGCTACACACTGGCCAGGCTATTCCACCATGGGAGGCAGTGCACACAAGATCAGGGCTACACACTGGCCAGGCTATTCCACCATGGGAGGCAGTGCACACAAGTACAGGGCGACACACTGGCCAGGCTATTCCACCATGGGAGGCAGTGCACATAAGATCAGGGCTACACACTGTACTTAGAGGCCGTCCTTTCTCTTGCAGGCCAAGCTGGCCAATAATAAGAAGAGCCGGACTGCGACCAGGGGAGGCCGACCCCAGATCCAGCCGCTCACCGAGCTGCAACATCGCGTGGAGCGCATCATGGGTGGCCGGGTGATTGGCCCCGTTGCATGTGGAGATGCCGACCCTGTTCTGGGCACCAATGGTAAGGACATCACCTTTTGGACCTCTCTCGTCCCACTTGCGCATCAGATCTACATCCTTTGCCACTGTCCGACCAATGCGCTGAATGCCACCACTCATGCATCCCTCGCTGACGCCCTCTCCTCACTCTAAAGCTACTCTTGTGCCTTCCTGCTTTCAGATGGTGAGGAGGAGGTCCCTGAACTTGCCAGTGACAGCCCCTCAGAAGAGGAGGAGGAGGAGGAGCAAGAGAATGTAGGGGACACGTCTTCCCTGGAGGGGAGCGTGGCGGAAGTGTCGGAGGGGAGGGGAGCTCATGGGACCTGCGGCCTGCAGAAACGCGGGAGGGGGGTGGAAGCTCAGCGGCCTTCCCCCCAGAGGGGGGAAGGGTCAGAGGGGAGTCCAATTGCTGGGCCCAGCGGCGTCCAGCAACGCAGGAAGGGTCGGCCAGCTCGGCGGCCTGCTCCCCAGAGGGGGGAAGAGTCGGAGGGGAGTCCAATTGCTGGGCCCAGCGGCGTCCAGCAACGCAGGAAGGGTCGGCCAGCTCGGCGGCCTTCTCCCCAGAGGGAGAGTCCGGCCTCCAGTCCGGAGATGGTCTTCGCCGAGGAGATGGAACGCCTCGAGAACTTATCCGCGGACTCGGAGCACCGGCACACGGAGCTCATGGGGGTAGTGGCACGGTTGCCTGAGGCCATCGAGTCCCTCTCTCGGAGTGTGACCGACGTCGGGGCCTCACAGGCCATCAGTTTGGCGGAATTTGGGGCAGAGCAGGCAGCGAGTCGGGCGGCATTCGGGGCAGCTCAGGCAGCGAGTGGCCAGCAGATCAGTGGTGCCGTGCAGTCACTGGGTGCTCTGATGAGGTCACTGAACAGGTCAACACGGGCACTCACTGCTGCCACACTCGCTGTGTCAGCCAGGCATCGCCAGGGCACCCGGCACGCTGCAGCAGCACAGCGGTCTGTCCCTCGGCAGATTGGTGCGCATGCTGCAGTGCTGGCCCGGGCGAGTGCCAGTGTCTCAGGCGACCAGCGAGCGCCTGCCATCCGCCAGCTTGCCCCCATTCCTCCAGCCGCAACTGCCACTCCCCCAGTGGAGCTGCCAGGAGCTGCTGCAGCGACTGATGCTGGCCAGCCGCAGCTGCAGCATTCAACAGCCGCCCGCTCGACGGCCAGGCGTCGACTAGGCCGACCCCCAAGGGCATCTGCCGTCACGACATGTGCCCCTCTGGAGCCTGCCCCCAGCCTTGCAGCAGCCAATGGCCTTACTTTGAGGAGGAGCATCAGGGCGGGCAGGGGCCACACAAAGATGGCCAAGGCATCGCCCTAGCGGGCCAAAAAGTCGAATGTGTGGCCAGTTGTGTTTGTTTTTTGAGGCCGAGAATTGGATGTTTGTTTTTTGAGGCCGAGAATTGGATGTTTGTTTTTTGAGGCCGAGAATTGGATGTTTGTTTTTTGAAGGCCGAGAATTGGATGTTTGTTTTTTGAAGGCCGAGGATGTGATGTTTGTTTTTTACGAAGGCCGAGGATGACGGCCATTTTAGTTGCACTGTTTTGTTAATCCTCTCCAGGTTGTGGGAGCGAGTAATGTGTTTGAGTGTTTTTTGGGGGTTTCGTCTGTTTTTGGTTTTCATGTGGGAAGGGCCCTGAGTTTGTACAATAAAGCATTTTATTTATTAACATTGTCCATGTTTGATCTTTGAAGTGTTTGTTGTCTTAACCGGCTGAGGGCTTGCGGAGCGGCTGCAATCATGTTCTTTCATTGGCACAAGCCATTCCCTGACAGGGGGCCTAGAAGTGACGTTCAATAAGCCGCTGACGGGCGGCCCTTGGACCTTCTGCCTCCCTCCTGGGCTGGTACTCCTCGTCCTCCTCCTCCTCATGCTCCTCCTGCTCCTCCTCCTGAGGTGGTGGTCCAACGTGAGGTGGCAGTGCCTGAGTCCTGCGGATAGCCAGGTTGTGCAGCATGCAGCAAACGACGACGAATTGGGAGACTCGCTCCTGCGAATACTGGAGGGCTCCCCCGGAGCGATCGAGACAGCGGAACCATTGCTTGAGGATGCCGATTGTTTGTTCGATGATGTTCCTAGTCGCTTGATGGCTCTCGTTGTATGCCTCTTCAGCAGGGGTCGTGGGCGCGCGGAGCGGGGTCATGAGCCAGGTACACAAAGGATAGCCTTTGTCCCCGATAAGCCATCCTCTTGGGTGAGGCTGTGCCTGGAACATGTCAGCCACAGTTGTCTGTCGCAGGATCAAGGCATCGTGGCTGCTGCCTGGAAAGCGGGCATTGACAGCTAGGATGCGCTGCCTGTGGTCACACACCAGCTGTACATTGAGGGAATGTTAGCCCTTCCGGTTGCGGTAATCCTCGGCATGCTCCAGAGGTGCCCGCAAAGCCACATGCGTGCAGTCAATGGCGCCCTGCACCATGGGGAAGCCCGCTATTCTTGCAAATCCCACTGCACACTGCTGCTGCTTGTCCAGGGTCATGGGGAAGGAGATGAATTGATGTCTCCTTCTGAAAAGGGCATCGGTCACCTGGCGGATGCAGCAATGCACGGCGAACTGGGAGATGTTAGCGATGTCCCCAGCAGCGGATTGGAAGGAGCCGGTGGCATAGAAGTTGAGAGCCACCGTCACCTTCACTGCCACCGACAGAGACGTCCTGCACATCAGCTGTGGCTGCAGATCTCTGTGAAGCAGCTGGCAGATGTCTGCAACCACCTCCCTTCTGAATCGCAGCCTCCTAACACACATCGCGGCAGACATGGTCAGATAGGAGGACTGCTGGCGGTATACCCTGGGTGGGTAAGGCCTCAGTTGGCGACGCCTGTTGCCCCCTCTGCGTCTAGCCAGGGCTGCCACTCTCTCACGGTGTCTGTAAGCCCTTCTGGCATAAGGCTGAAAGTCAGCGTTGGCACCCAATGCAGCCCCCATTATATGCTGGCAAACACTGAGCTCTCAATGAAGGCAAAGATAATTGCTAAGCTCTGGCCTGAGCCAAAAATACCTGTCCTAGTGTTGGTCCAAACCAGTAAGCTCTCCTCCTTGGTCTCTCTCCAAAAAACCGTTGCACAAGAGTGAATGCTGCAAAATGGCTGGCCTTTATAGTGCAGGGTAAGTGCCCTTTAATTAGCGCTCCGCGCGGCCCGCCTCGGCTGTGTACCGTTCCACTTCACAGTCGTTAGGGCCGCCCGGCGCACAATGGGCCGGCGCGAGTGAAGTTCCGGTTCGGGGCGCACAAAGGGCGTTGCACGACGAAATGACGTCATGATCTGCGCGCGCAGCAGGGCGCGCACTAAGACTTTGCGCCGGCGCTAAATGTGTACTGAAGTTGGGGCGAGGCGCAGGTCGCGCTGCGCCCGGGCGCTAAGCGCCTAGCGCTCGAGATCTACTCCTCCTAAGGCACTAACGGCTGGCGCGCCCAACTGAATTTCTAGGCCTAAGAGTCTTAGCAAGGTCCATTATTTTAAACTTCCTAGAATCCAAGAATAGATCAAGCCAAAAACCCATTTCTTATTTTAATTCTTCAACACGATGAGTCAAGAAATTTGTTCATCTTACTGACGTGCTCACATCGTTGAGTATCTGCAACACTGAACTGCAGGCGGCTGTTGCCATGCACACCAAATTACTTAGTGACATTTTAATATGCACTGCAGCTGTATGGTGAGCAAAACTACAGAAGAATGATTTAATCCAATGTCTTGGGAAGGCGCAAAATGACTCTGTTGAAGACGTGATTAATATTGTCCTTTGTTATGTTTTGTCTAATAAGTTCAGAACATGTGCTCTATGAGGAAAACAAATCTTATTCTGGTCTTCAGCGTCATTTTATGTTTTACTGCCACATAAAAAAGGTGAAGTAGAACAAACTCTGTGTAATAACATGGTCCTTCTCACTTCTGCCTATTATTTTATGTAGCAGACAAACTCACATGATGGCTGCTCCAGGAATAGTAAGGCCTGAGCATTCTGTGCTCAGTAATAGTAAATGATTTGTCTTTGAATCTATGGACTACCAGCTCTTTATCATCTTCCAAAATTCTGCAGACTCTGGAATAGTTCCCATGGATTTGAGGGTACCTAATGTAACCCCACTATTTAAAAAAGGTGGTAGAGAGAAAACGGGGAATTATAGACTGACATCGGTAGTGGGGAAAATGCTAGAGTCCATTATAAAAGATGTAATAGCAGAGCACTTGGAAAACAGTGACAGGATCGGACAAAGTCAAATTGGATTTACAAAAGGTAAATCATGCTTGACTAATCTACTGGAAATTTTTGAGGATGTAACTGGTAGAATAGATAAGGGAGAACCAGTGAATGTGGTGTATTTGTACTATCAGAAGGTTTTCGATAAGGTCCCGCATAAGAGATTGGCGTGCAAAGTTAAAACACATGGGATTGGGGGTAAGGTACTGACTTGGATAGAGAACTGGTTGGCAGACAGGAAGCAAAGAGTTGGAATAAACTGGTCTTTTACCGAGTGGCAGGCAGTGACTAGTGGGGTAGAGCAGGGATCGGTGCTAGGACCCCAGCTATTCACAATATACATTAATGATCTAGAAGAGGGAACTAGATGTAATATCTCCAAGTTTGCAGACAACACAAAGCTGTGTGTGCTGTGAGGAGGATGCAGAGAAACTCCAGTATGATTTGGACAGGTTGGGTGATTGGGCAGATGCATGGCAGATGCAGTACAATGTGGATAAATGCGAGGTTATCCACTTTGGTGGCAAAAACAGGAAGACAGATTATTATCTGAACGGCAATAGATTGGGAAAAGGGGAAGTGCAACGAGACCTGGGTGTCCTTGTGCACCAGTCGCTGAAGGTAAGCATGCAGGTGCAGCAGGCGGTTAAGAAGGCAAATGGTATGTTGGCCTTCATAGCGAGAGGATTTGAGTATAGGAGCAAGGATGTCTTGCTGCAGTTGTACAGGGCCTTGGTGAGTCCACACCTTGAGTATTGTGTGCAGTTTTGGTCGCCTTATCTGAGGAAGGATGTTCTTGTCATGGAGGGAGTGCAGCGAAGATTCACCAGACTGATACCTGGCATGGCAGGAATGACGTATGAAGAGAGATCGGGTCAATAAGGCTTATATTCGCTAGAGTTTAGAAGAATGAGAGGGGATCTCATTGAAACTTATAAAATTCTAACAGGACTAGACAGACTAGATGCAGGAAGGATGTTCCCGATGGTGGGAGAGCGCAGAACCAGGGGTCACAGTCTAAGGATAAGGGGTAAGCCATTTAGGACTGAGATGAGGAGGAATTTCTTCACCCAGAGAGTGGTGAACCTGTGGAATTCTCTACCACAGAAGGTAGTTGAGGCCAACTTATTAAATATATTCAAGAAGGAGTTAGATATATTTCTTAAGGCTAAAGGGATCACGGGATATGGGGAGAAAGCAGGGACAGGGTACTGAATTTGGATGATCAGCCATGATCTCATTAAATGGCAGAACAGGCTTGAGGGGCCGAATGGCCTGCTCCTGTTCCTATCTTCTATGTTTCTATGATAGGAAAGGGGTAGCATAATTATGCCCCTGGGTTTTGGTAGCATATTGGGCATTACAGGCAAACTCCTGAACGCAAAACTCAGGGACCGCTTATGGGAGTAACCAGCATTTGCTGTACCTGAGAAAAATCCAACTCACAGCCGACCGTTTTAACAGCTTAAAATTGGAGTTAGCCATCAAAATTTGCATCGTAATCTGCCGCACCAAATCCTGCGCTGGATGCCATATTGGCTTGGCTGACTTTTAGTCATCCAGGGCACTCACCTGAAGTAGGGGTTCAGCTCCTGAAACATATAAATCATTGGTTGTAGGACCCCGAATGTGAAATTCAGGCACAAATATCTGAACTTTGCACCGTGCACATTCCGCCGAGTTGTACCAGGCATTGAGCAATCTAACCAGCGATCCTTAAAGGGATCGCTGGAGGCTGCTCAAAAAAAAGTAGGCCCAGGACATTTTCAGTTTTATTTTTTTTGTGGGCCGATGCAAAGCAGGAGTGCTACCCCTGGGCCTACATTAAAAAAAACTCCACCTCACTGCCGGCAAGTTCGAGGCTCCCCCGGGGATTGCTTCCTCGTGAGAACCTGACCAGTCAGCCGCTTCTATAGAAGAAACTGGCCTGGGTTTTTATCTGTTTTTCTGCCCCTCCAAGGAGATCGTATGGTTTAAGGTTGGTTGGGGTGTGTCTATAGTGTGGGGCAGGCTGGATAGATCAGAAGGCGTTTTCCTGGCCATCATTGTTCTTTGCCAAGACCCAGACTATTTCCCGCCTGCCCAGACCAGCAAGCTGCACAGTACGGCGTCCACTTCCCGTCTGTGGTATTTAAGTGAGGCCCAAGGCAGAAGCCTCCTCGGGCCTCAGGCCCTCCGCGGACCACCCGTGGAGCTGTTGCTCCGCTGACTTTACGCCCGCCTGAGAGCAGTTCGAATTTCTCGGCCAATATCTAAGCGAGAGAGCCCAAAATTTGTAACATCAGGTCAGAGTGCGAACATAGACTGAACCAATGTGCAGGCTTCAATCCCCAGAGTCCATAAACTAAAAACTGTGGTAAATGTGGAGAGACTAGAGAAGCTGGGGTTGTTCTCCTTAGAGCAGAGAAGGTTAATAGGAGATATAATAGAGGTGTTCGAAATTATGAGGGGTTTTGATAGATAGGATGAAACTGTTTTCAGTGGCAGGAGCATCATTAACCAGAGGTCACAGATTTAAGATAATTGGAAAAAGATTTCCTGAAGGAAAAACATTTGCAGGACTACGGGGTTAGAGCAGGGGAGTGGGACTAACTGAAGTGCTCTTGCAGCGAGCTGGCACAGGCTCGACAGGCCGAATGCTGTCACCATTCTATGATTCCAAGAACCAGAGGGGAGATGAGGAGAATTTTTTTACGCCACAAGTTGTGATCTGGAATACACTGCCTGAAAGGGTGATGGAAGCAGATTCAATATTAACTTTCAAAAGGGAATTGGAGATATACTTGACAAGGAAAAATATGCAGGGCTGTGGGGAAGAAGCAGGAGAAAGTGACTAATTCGATAGTTCTTTCAAAGAGCCGGCACAGGCATGATGGGCTGAATGGCCTCCTTCTGTGCTGTATGATTCTGTCATCTTCTTGTGGCAACAACAAAATGTGGACTTTCTCCTGCTCTCGGGAGATCCAGAACGCCATGGGCCTGCTGCTGCCAGGGGGAGCTAGCCAAGCAGGCCCTGTCAGGAGGGACAATGGTCCTGACCAAGTGCACCAGCTCCAAGTAAAACTGCACAATGTACGGACAAAAACAACAACAACTTGCATTTATATAGCGCCTTTAGCATAGTAAAACATACCAAGGCACTTCACAGGAGCGATTATCAAGAAAAATTTGTCACTGAGCCACATAAGGAGATATCAGGACAGGTGACCAAAAGCTTGGTCAAAGAGGTAGGTTTTAAGAAGCGTCTTAAAGGTGGAGAGAGAGAAGTAGCAAGTTGAAGGGGTTTAGGGAGGGAATTCCCGAGCTTAGGGCCTCGGCAGCTGAAGGCACGGCCGCCAATGGTGGAGCGAAGAAAATCAGGGATGCGCAGGAGGCCAGAATTGAAACATAGAAGATAGGAGCAGGAGTAGGCCATTCAGCCCCACGAGCCTGCTCCGCCATTCAATGCGATCATGGCTGATCATCCAAGTTCAGTACTCAGTCCCTGCTTTCTCCCCATACCCCTTGATCCCTTTAGCATTAAGAAATATGTCCAACTCCTTCTGGAATATATTTAATGTATTGGCCTCTACTGCCTTCTGTGGTAGAGAATTCCACAGGTTCACCACTCTCTGCATGAAGAAATTCCTCCTCATTTCTGTCCTAAAAGGCCTACCCCTTATCCTTGGACTGTGGCCCCTGGTTCTGGACTCCCCGACCATCAGAAACATCCTCCCTGCATCTAGTCTGTCCACTCCTGTCAGAATTTTGTAAGTTTCAATGAGATCCCCTCTCATTCTTCTAAACTCCAGTGAGTACAAGCCCAATCATCCCAATCTCTCCTCATACGACACTCCTGCCATCCCAGGTATCAGCCTGGTGAATCTTCGCTGAACTCTTTCCATGGCAAGAACATCCTTCCTCAGATAAGGCGACCAAAACTGCACACAATACTCAAGATGTGGTCTCACCAAGGCCCTGTACAACTGCAGCAAGACATCCTTGTTCCTGTACTCAAACCCTCTCACTATGAAGGCCAACATACCATTTGCCTTCTTAACCGCCTGCTGCACCTGCATGCTTATCTTCAGCGACTGGTGCACAAGGACACCCAGGTCTCATTGCACTTCCCCTTTTCCCAATCTATTGCCGTTCAGATAATAATCTGCCTTCCTGTTTTTGCCACCAAAGTGGATAACTTCACATTTATCCACATTATATTGCATCTGCCATGCTTCTGCCCAATCACCCAACCTGTCCAAATCATCCTGTAGTTTCTCGGCATCCTCCTCACAGCACACACGCCCACCCAGCTTTGTGTCGTCTGCAAATTTGGAGATATTACATCTAGTTCCCTTGTCTAGATCATTAATATATATTGTGAATAGCTGGGGTCCAAGGACCGATCCCTGCGGTACCCCACTAGCTACTGCCTGCCACTCGGAAAAAGACCCGTTTATTCCAACTCTTTGCTTTCTATCTGCCAACCAGTTCTCTATCCAAGTCAATACCTTGCCCCCAATCCCATGTGCCTTAACTTTACATGCTAATCTCTTATGTGGGACCTTATCGAAAGCCTTCTGAAAGTTCAAATACACCACATCCACTGGTTCTCCCTTATCTATTTTACTAGTTACATCCTCAAAAAATTCCAGTGGATTAGTCAAGCACGATTTACCTATTGTAAATCCATGTTGACTTTGTCCGATCCTGTCACTGTTTTCCAAGTGCTCTGCTATTACATCTTTTATAATGGACTCTAGCATTTTCCCCACTACCGATGTCAGGCTTATTGGTCTGTAATTCCCCGTTTTCTCTCTACCACCTTTCTTGAATAGTGGGGTAATATTAGTTACCCTCCAATCCATGGGTACTGTTCCAGATTCCATCAAATGTTGGAAGATGATCAGCAATGCATCTACTATTTCTAGGGCCACTTCATTAAGTACCCTAGGATGTAGATTATCAGGCCCTGGGGATTTATTGGCCTTCAATCCCATCAATTTCCCTAACACCATTTCCCTACAAATACCGATTTCTTTCAGTTCCTCCCTTTCATCAGACCCTATGTTCCCCGACATCTCTGGGAGGTTATTTGTGTCCTCCTTTGTGAAGACAGAACCAAAATATGTATTTAATTGGTCAGCCATTTCTTTGTTCCCCATTATAAATTCCCTTGATTCTGACTGCAAGGGACCTACGCTTGACTTCACCAATCTTTTTCTCTTCACATATCTATAAAAGCTTTTACAGTCAGTTTTTATGTTCCCTGCAAGCTTACTTTCATATTCTATTTTCCCTTTCTTAATTAATCCCTTGTTCTCCTTTGTTGAATCCTAAACTGCTCCTAATACTCTGGATTACTGCTTTTTCTGGCCAATTTATATGTCCTCTCCTTGGACCTTATGCTATCCCTAATTTCCCTCATTAGCCACGGTTTAGTCACCTTTTTTGTTTTATTTTTATGCCAAACTGGGATGAACAAATTCTGTAGTTTATCCATGCGGTCTTTGAATGTTTGCCATTGCCTGTTCACCGTCAACCCTTTGAGTGACATTCCCCAATCAATCCTACCCAACTCACGCCTCAGACCATCGTAGTTTCCTTTATTTAAATTCAGGACCCTAGTCTCTGAGTCAACTACTTCATTTTCCATCTTAATGAAGAATTCGATCATATTATGATCGCTCCGACCCAAGTGGCCTCGTACAACAAGATTGCTAATTAATCCTTTCTCGTTACATAATACCCAGTCTAAGATGCCCTGATCTCTGGTTGATTCCTCGACATATTGGTCCAAGAAACCATCCCGTAAACACTCCAGGAATTCCTCCTCTACAGTATTGTTACTAATGTGGTTAGCCCAATCTATATGTAGATTAAAGTCACCCATGAAGGAGTGCAGAGATCTCTTAGGGTTGTAGGGCTGGAAGAGGCTACAGAGATAGGGAGGGGGGGCGAGGCCATCGAGGGATTTAAAAATGAGGATGAAGAATAAGTAAACAGCCAAGTCTGCCCTCTTTGCTGCACCAGATCAGCTTAATCCATTGCTGATGACAACAAATTGCAAATAAATGACCAATTGAGGAATGTATCAATTTGAGGCCACCGTCGTCACTGTAATTGTCAGAACATAAAGCATGGTTATCTTGTCACAAGCAGGAATTCAGTACACATGTATACATCAGGTACTCAAACTGGCAAAGCACTACTCCATAACGGCAGGTACGTGCACTACAGTACCATCATGACAGGTTTGCATTGATACACCCTCACCAACATTTGTTGCTGGAACTGTCTGCTTGGCAACCTTGCCTTTGCATTTTATAAACAGCAAGATGCTTTTGTCAAAGGAGTGCTTACAGAGTTTCATGCCTATAAACAGCAATCTGCATTGATCAGTTATTGATTGACGAAAAAGCTGCTGTTTAAATAGAGTGCGTCAACAGAATAGCTGATCGATTCTGCACCTGGCCAAAAGTGGGAGCAGCAATAATGTGGAGATTAAAGAGAAAGGGGGTTTGCAATAATAGAATGATACTGCACAGAAGGAGGCCATTTGACCCATCGCGCCTGTTCCGGGGCCAAAGGATGGTAACGATTTTTCCTTTGGTGGGTGACAGCAGCGATACCGCTGTCAGCGTCAGCGGACGACCAGCCACCACCCGATTGTTACTTTGGATGTTCACCGCATTGTTACAACAATGTCTTGTCTACATATTGTGCCTCGAGGCAACAATCTTTAGAGGCTGCCAGACTGCAGCTAGTGGGCCTCTCTCCTGAGACCCCTTTATTGTTCTGTTTTGTTTAACTTGTTACAAGGCAGCCCAGTTTGAGTCCCTATTCACAGAAGACAGGTCTCTTCTGATAGGAACTGAATGAGAAACTTCATGAGCACGGGGTCTGCACACAGCAGTATAAGGGCAGCTTCCTTCTAGACTATAACAACAGGAGCACACTTTGACCCATGCTCGTATTGCTGACTCCCCATTACTTATCCAAGCTCTTTATGATTGATCGTGCTAGAGATGAAGAAGACCATTGTGCCTATGTTAATTTGTACAACCAGTAAGTTGCCCCCCTTCCTATTGCAGGATCCGGCTGTTTCTTAAATGATTCCATGATTTTCACTTTCACTACTCCACCCAGATGTCCTTTCCACATGTCAATCAGTCTGTGCGAAGAGGAACTTTCTGATTTCATTGCTAAATTTGCCATTAGTTAGTTTGAACTTTGTGTCCTTTTGCCCTAATATCACAACTTAGCTGCAACTAATTTTCCAGATCCACCTTTTCCATACTTTTTCTAAACCTCTACAAGATCACCTCCCAGTCGTAACTTCTCGTGGCATTTTTTCCAGTCTTTTCTCATACCTCAGTCCACTAATGGTACGGGGGTGATTTTAACCTAACCCTCCCCTCGGGAAACCGATGGGATCGGGTGGAATGCCGGTTTTATGCCCCGCCTAATATTGACTTCAAATGGACAGTAAAATCAGTCAGGATGTAAAACCAGCATTGCAACTGATCCCATCAGTTTGCCAAAATTGCCCCCTTGGAGTCAGCCTTGAGACTCTTCTCTGAACCAACTCAAGTGTCTGTGCCTCAGTAATCATACCTGGACACAGTACTTGAGGTGGGGTCTGACAGGGTACGATACAGTTTCCACTTAACTTCTTCCAACTTGTACTCTTTTCTCCTCTGCTGTGTAATCTTTGCACTTCCCTCATACTTCTGGAGTTTTCCTTGAGGGAGCAAGTATTGAAAGGCTTTGCAAATGAGGCTAGACTACTGTTTCTACACCTCCTGCCTCAATTACATAGGAACATAGGTGTAAAGTCTGTGGGTTGTATAGCGAAGTAATACACAGACTACAAGAGTAACTTTAACAGGACTTTACTATTCGAAGGTCAGGGCGAATCTGCCCAATAAATCCTGACACCGCACTTATATACCGGTGTGGTCACCGTTGGTATTACAGTATACAGCAGCCAAGGCAAAGTAGTGCCACACATAAAATAGTTCTCTTAAAGGTGAACGGTTACATACACTATAATCCTCCCTTTTTAGCTTACAACATACTTATTCCCCATTAACATAACATCATAACATATATACAACTTTATGCAAAACAGTTCACAGATTCAGTCTCTCTGGAGGTTTCCTGACTCTATCCGGATAACGCCTCAGTGGTGTAGTAGTTTTCGGCGGGGTAGTAGGTTCTTCTGGTAAGGTCGAGTCGGCTTGAAGGACAGTGTCAGGTTCATCTGATTCCAGTATCACCAGATCGGAGGTAGGTGTTCTGGGTATCTCTGCTTCAACATTAGCAGTGTAAGGTTGTGGAGTAGGTTGGCTCTTTGTGGATGACCCTATGATCTGGTCAACATGGCGCCTTATTATGCTGTCACCAATGTCCATGGTATACAGCAGCAGGCCTAGCCTTTTTACAATAGTTCCAGGCTGCCATTTCTCGGTACGGTAGTCCCGGGCCAAAACTTGTTGACTTATCTGAAAAGATCTAGTTGGCCTTTCATTCATGCCCTGGAATTGCCGGTTCTCTACGTCCCTTCTGACGTTTGGCTTAATCAAATCCAGCCGGCATCTCAGTCTTCTATTGAAAAACATCATGGCGGGAGTTTGATTTGTGACCGCATGTGTTGCATTCCTGTACGCCAACAAGAAGTTATCTACTTTATGTTGTAAGTTGATGTTTTCATTACCCATGGCCTTTATGGCCTTCTTGAAGGTCTGGACAAACCTTTCAGCTAATCCATTGGTGGCGGGATGGTATGGGGCTGACGTGTAGTGCTTGACCCCATTGCTTTTTAAGAATTTCCTGAATTCTTCGGACACAAATTGCGGTCCATTATCAGAACAGACCTGTTCTGGCAGCCCATTCCTGGCAAACATGGTCCTTAATACTGTGATGGTTTTTTCCGTGGTGCTGGAGGACATCTTTATTACCTCCGGCCACTTGGAGTGTGCATCCACCGCTATTAGAAACATTGAGTCCATAAATGGACCAGCAAAGTCGATGTGTACCCTTTGCCAAGGAGATGAGGGCCACTCCCATGGATGCAGAGGAGCTTGTGGTGGCGCGTTTTGGACCTTCTGGCATCCTAGACAGCTCTTGGTTATTTCTTCGATGTCTCCATCAATACCTGGCCACCACACAAACGCTTTTGCTAGGTTCTTCATTTTCACTCCATCCAGATGCCCCTCGTGAAGCTCCTTTAGCACCTTATGCTGAAGTTTGGGTGGAATCACCACTCTCGATTCACACATCAAGGTTCCTCGGCACACTGACAGCTGTTCTTTTCTTTGCGAAAATGCTGGCAGCGTTGGTTCGCCATGTGCTGGCCATCCCTCCACTGTTAAATCGTAGACTCGTGAGAGAGTCGGGTCATTCCTTGTTTCATTCTCGATCATCGAATTTGTCACTGGAAGACATTCTACTATGGACGAGTGGAACATCTCTACCGGGTCCACTGCAGCCGCCTCTTCAACTACCGGCAACGGTAGGCGCGATAACCCATCAGCATTTCCATGCTGTTTGGAGCTTTTGTATTCGATGTCATATTGGTGTGCCCCAAGTAACACGGACCACCTCTGTAACCTTTGCGCTGTCATAGTGGAAACGGCCTTGTTAGGGTTGAATATGGACACCAACGGCTGGTGGTCTGTCAGTAATGTGAACTTCTTGCCCTGCAGGTAATGATTGAATTTCTTTACTCCCCACACAAGGCTGAGGGCCTCCCTATCTATCTGGGTGTAATTTCGCTCAGCGGAGGTCAATGATCGGGACGCAAATGCGACTGGCCTTTCCGAGCCATTTGGGAACCTGTGTGAAAGTACTGCTCCAATTGCATAAGGGGAAGCATCACAAGCTAGCCGAAGAGGTAACGTTGGGTTGAAATGAGCCAACACTTCCTCAGAGGTAATCAACGCCTTGCTTCTGCGAAAGGCCTTTTTACAGTCCTCGCTCCACTTCCATGGCACTTCTTTCCGCAACAGAGTATTCGGCGGATGCAACACCGTGGATAAATTTGGCAGATACTTGTGATAATAATTAATCAACCCCAGAAACGATCTCAACTGTGATACGTTTTCCGGAGCGGGGGCCTTCACGACAGCTTCTATTTTGTCAGGCGACTTGTGTAGCCCCTCTTGGTCAATGACATGACCGCAGTACGAGATCCGTTTCTGGAAGAACTCACATTTCTGGCGATTAATTCGAAGGCCATATTCCTTCAACCTGGTGAGCACCCGTTTCAAATTTGTGAGGTGTTCCTCTTCGTCTTCTCCCGTAATCAGGATATCGTCCAAGTAACACTGCGTGCTTGGAATACCTTGTAAGACCTGCTCCATTGCCCTCTGCCAAATTGCTGGAGCCGAAGCTACTCCAAAAACCAGTCTATTATAACGATACAAGCCTCTGTGCGTGTTGATTGTGAGATACTGGCGCGACTCTTCCTCGACTTCCATTTGTAAGTATGCTTGTGCCAGGTCTATCTTGGTGAAGTGTTGCCCGCCAGACAATGAAGCAAAGATATCCTCAATCCGCGGAAGCGGGTATTGTACCGTGTGAAGCACCGGATTAACTGTGATCTTGAAGTCTCCGCAGATGCGGACCTTTCCCAGTCCCCCTGGCTTGTTACTTGATGAAGACTTCATGACGGGAACAATGGGCGTGGCCCACTCACTCCAGTCCACCTTAGACAGTACCCCTGAACGTTCAAGCTCTTCCAGTTCTGCCTCCACAGCAGGTCGTATCGCGTAAGGTACCGATCTGGCTTTGAAAAATTTTGGGCTTGCATGTTCTGCAATCTTGATTTTTGCTTTAATTCCTCTCAGTGTTCCCAGTCCTTGCTGGAATACCTCTTTAGCTTCGTCCAATATTCTGGACAACCGTTCAGGTTTGACCTCTTCCTTTCCGGAATCTACCATCATTGTGTTTAGCGAATGCCAGTCTATCTTTATTTTCCTGATCCATTCCCGTCCCAGAAGTGGTGGACCTCCCTCGGGCAGCACATACATGTCCATCCTTTGGTGATCTTTGTCCTTGTATCTCACCTTGACTTCTATCTTTCCGATGGGGTATACTTTGTGCCCCGTGTATGTCTGCAATACCATCTCCGTATCCCATAGGGGAGTATGTTTGAATAACTTTTTGTAATCATGCTTATTCATGACCATCAGCGCCGATCCGGTGTCCACTTCCATCTTCACTTGGACTTTTGCAATCTGTAGTGTGATCCAGATAGTTTGTCGGTCAGCTTCTTTACTCACATTGTGAATCCTCAGACTACCCAGTTCCTTGCTGTTGGAGTCTGCGTCTGAATTCTGTTTATCTGGACTCTTCCCAGTCACCTCATGTACCTTTCTGTACTTCTTCTGCGGTGACTTATTATTGCTGGTCATCTTTCCTGCCCGGCATACCTTAGCTATGTGGCCAAGCTTGCCACATTTCCTATATTCCTAGTTTTTAACCCAGCATTGGTTCTGGTCGTGTGTTGTCTTCCCACAACGATAACATTTCGTTGTATTCGAAGTCATTTGATCCACTCTGAGTACCGCTGTCTTCCGCTGCATTTCCACCGTGCCTCTCGCTGCGGCTTCGTGCGATGCTGCAATAAGGACAGCCTTATCAAGTGTAAGATCGTTCTCTTCGAGCAGTCGTTTTTGTGTTCCTTCCTTCGACATTCCGCACACGAACTTGTCTCTCAGTGCCTCTGGCAGATTTACCCCAAACTGGCAGTATCTTGCTAGCCTCCGCAGTTCAACCAGGTACTCTGCGTTGCTTTCCTCTTTTCGTTGCATTCTCACGTAAAATTTAGATCGTTCCGCTAACATCAGCGGTGCGGGGTTAAAATGATCCTTCAGGACAGCAACAATATTAGCGAAAGACTGATCTGCCGGTTTAGCTGGTGATAGAAGATGCTTCAATAACCCGTATGTTCTCGCACCCATTAAGTTTAGTAAGGTTAGAGCTTTTTCATAATTTGCTAACTTATTGGCCGTATAATATATCTCGATGCGTTCTACATACGTGGGCCAATCTTCCACCTCGGCATCGAACCCGTTGATGTTACTACGCTTAGGCATCTTCACCTCTTCCTGAGAAACAACAACAATATTCTTTAACTTTTTCTTTTTTCTTTTTCCAAGATGGCGGTTTCCCGCGCTCATCTTCTTTCCCTGCCCAATTTCAAAACGGCGGTTCCCGCTTCTGTCTTCTTCCCCACCTACTGGCGGCTTCCCGCGTTTCTTCCCCTGGCGGGAGGGGTAAGCTTTCCCTCGGGCGACGGCCGCTGGCTTTCGCGGTTCGCAGCCTGTGCGTCGGCTTCAGCGCGTTCCCTTCTCTCGGCAGGGCAACCGGCGCTGGGTACAACCCGTTGGCGGCGAACAGTTTCAGCCGCTGGGCTGGTTCTCGCTCGGCCTTCCTTGCTCGGGCTCTGTCTCTCCCGCTCGCTCGGGCTCCCAATCGCGCCTCCCAGCCCTCTCGCAGTCCGGTGCTTCCCTCCCCGGCTGCGGCTGAGTTCTCCGCGGTTTATTTATTTTATCTCTTCCCGCGCCCTACGATCCCGGTCGCCGCTTTTCATGGCCCCGGTCGCTGCCGGCCTTTTTCGCCGGTCGCGGTCTAGCTGTCTCACGACGCCGTTGCGTCTCCCAGCCCGCTTGTACCGCGGCTTCCGTGCTCCACGCTGCCCCCGTCTCAGCGCCTCTGGGCCCGACTTCTGCCCGGCTCCTTTCCCCCCCCGACCGTGGTCGAGTTCACCGCCCTTCTCCTTCGTTGATTTTATTTATTTTCCCTTTACTCATAGTCACCATGGCCGACTTGCTTCTCGTGCTGCTCGGCTCAAGCACCACCGTGGCAGAAGGGACAATCCGTGCCTGTTGCTGATGGAAGGCTGCGTGTCTGAAGTCTTCCTTCTTTCTTGCTGTGCAGACTCGAGTTTTCTCTCTCAGCAGAACGACGAGGGCGGTTGCCTCTTCTCGACGCTTCGTTAACTGCTTCGGACGTATTGCTGCACGCAGGGTAAGATCGAACTCGTCGCCACTGTAAAGTCTGTGGGTTGTATAGCGAAGTAATACACAGACTACAAGAGTAACTTTAACAGGACTTTACTATTCGAAGGTCAGGGCGAATCTGCCCAATAAACCCTGACACCGCACTTATATACCGGTGTGGTCACCGTTGGTATTACAGTATACAGCAGCCAAGGCAAAGTAGTGCCACACATAAAATAGTTCTCTTAAAGGTGGACGGTTACATACACTACAATAGGGACATGAGTAGGCCATTTAGCCCCTCGAGCCTGCTCTGCCATTCAATGAGATCATCAACTCCTCAGATGATGAAGCCGTCCGTGCCTGCATGCAGCAATACCTGGAGAGCATCCAAGCTTGGGCTGATAAGTGGCAAGTAAAATTTGTGTCACACAAGTGGCAGGCACTGACCATCTTCAACAAGAGAGAATTTAACCATCTCCCCTTGACATTCAATGGCATTACCATTGTTGAATCTCCCACCATCAACATCCTGGGGGCCACCATTGACCAGAAACTTAACTGGACCAGCCACATAAATACTGTGGCAACAAGAGCAGGTCAGAGGCTGGGTATTCTGCGGTGAGTCTCTCACCTCCTGACTCCCCAAAACCTTTCCACCATCTACAAAGGCACAAGTCAGGAGTTTTGTGATCAAATATTCTTCACTTGCCTGGATGAGTGCAGCTGCAACAGCACACAAGAAGCTCAACACCATCCAGGACAAAGCAGCCTGCTTGATTGGCACCCCATCCAAAACCTTAAACATTCACTCCCTCCACCTCCAGCGTACCATGTCTGCAGTGTGTACCATCTACAAGATGCACTGCAGCAACTCGCCAAGGCTTCTTCGGCAGCACCTCCCAAACCCGCGACCTCTACCACCTAGAAGGGCAAGGGCAGCAGGCGCATGGGAACACCACCACCTCCAAGTACCCCTCCAAGTCTCATAGCACCCTGACTTGGAAATATATTGCTGTTTCTTCATTGTGGCTGGGTCAAAAGCCTGGAACTCTCTACCTAACAGCACTGTGGGAGCATCTTCACCACACAGACTGCAGCGGTTCAAGGCGGTGGCTCCCCACCACCTTCTCAAGGGCAAATTAGGGATGGGCAATAAATGCTGGCCTTGCCAGCGACGCCCGCATCCTCAGAATGAAGTAAAAATACTGGTGGCAGATGGGAAATTAAATTAGCCAATATTGCCGGGGAAGAATCTTATCTGAAGCCCTTAAAAGCCGAGGTTGCGATTTACACTCGATTAGCTTAAATCGCATTCAATATAGAGCAAAACTCAAGACCTACAGTAAAGTAGCAAACAATGAAACGATATTACATACCCAGCCGCTAACGCATCGGCCGCAGGTAGTGATTTTGAAGTCTCCATAGAGATCCTTAATGGCACCGGTTGTGAAAAATCCTTCCACCATCAGCAGAATGCCATAGACAAAGAAGGCAGCTGCCACGCCATAGATTACGTACTTGAAGATATCAATCCTGCAGGGTCAAATTTACAAGCATCAAATGACCAACATTACTATGGATGAGCAAGACGCACATCAGGGACATGTTCTATCATGTGCCTTTCTCATACTTGGTTCAGATTTTCTTACCTTTAGTGTTTCAAAAACAGAATGAAAGCAATCAATGTGAGCGTACCAAATGGTTTAGGCCCCACTTTACCCCTCTGCCTTTGGAAGTATTTTTGCCAGAATTTAATTTTAATTAGTTCAGAAGACAGGAGGCAAACACTTAAGGTTCGGGGATAAATTTCCTTCAGTTTGGAATGAAGAGTTATTCTGTAGGTCTCACAGTTTTAAGTTCCTACAGGGAAATAGAAGCAAAATGTGTTTAAAAGCTGCTTGCGCTTGGGACCCACTTGAAGCAGGCCTTTATGTGTGGAGATCAAATTGGGCTCTATTTTCTGATACTGATTTAGGAAAGCTAATTGAACAGGTGGGGGAGGGGCAAGCAGTCTTCATTTTCCATCGGGAGCGGATTGCCAAAAGCCACTGCCTTTCAGAGTATTTCTTCACATCTATCAAAGACATGACCAGGGTTGGGAAGGCCCACCACTTCCTCAGCACTACAGATCTCCGAATAATTTAATTGTGCCTTCATCAAAAGACCATGGCCCACTGACTCCCCTTCGTGTCTCTCTTTCTCTCACACACAGAGAAAAATTGTTATTTTGCATATAATGGATGGAAAGTCATGTGAGCTATAAGTTCCTGTTATGGATTCCCATCATGGGAATCACTAAATCATGACATTGCAACCTAACAGCACCGTGAGAGCACCTTCACCACACGGACTGCAGCGGTTCAAGAAGGCGGCTCACCACCACCTTCTCGAGGGCAACTAGGGATGGGCAATAAATGCTGGCCTCGCCAGCGATGCCCACATCCCATAAATTAATAAATATTTTTTTACCCCATTGATAAGCCAGGCCCATTCAAGTCCACGTGTTGATACACACCCAGTTAAGACCCTGATTCTTTCATGAAGCATATCAAAGTGTTCAGTCACCCATAAAAATTATATACTGTCTCACCAAAATACATCAGCAAAAGAAACTGAGGGGAAACAACACATACATCGGACAATCAGAGGGTGTTGCTCGTGTATGGGAGCAGTGAGGAGCTGTGTGGGAGCAGTGAGGAGCGGTGAGGAGCGGCGGAGCTTAAAACCGGCAGCGAGGCCCGACCAGAGCATCGGACCTGTGTGGGAGCAGTGAAGAGCGGCGGAGCTTAAAACCGGCAGCGAGGCCCGACCAGAGCATCGGACCTGTGTGTGAACAGTGAGGAGCAGCTTACCAATTCAACAGCGGGGAGAGAGGTAAAAAGTAATCAAAGTGTGACGTCACCAGGAAGCAGGTAAGTGATTGGTTGGTGAGTATTTCTCTCTTTTTTTAAACTTTAAATCTGTGGTTTATAGTTTTTAAGGTCTCTCTGGTGTAGCGGGGACTGTTGGTAAACCAGTTCACTGTAGTGTAATTAGTTGGATTGATTTAATTTAAATTCAATGAATTAAAGGGTAAGTCCATGGCAGGACAGCCCGGCCCTGTGGTATGCTCCTCCTGCGCTATGTGGGAACTCAGGGACACTTCCTGTGTCCCTGACAACTACATGTGCAGGAAGTGCATCCAGCTGCAGCTGCTGACAGACCGCATTGCGGCACTGGAGCTGTGATTGGATGCATACTGGAGCGTTCACGATACTCAGGACATCGTGAATATCACGTTTACGGAGTTGGACACACCGCTGGTAGAGGTTGGACAGGAAGAAAGGGAACGGGTGACCAACAGGCAGAGTACTAGGCGCAGGCAGGTAGTGCAGGGGTCCCCTGTGGCCATCCCCCTCTCAAACAGATACACCACTTTGGATATTGTTGGGGAGGATGGCTTATCAGGGGAAGGCAGCAGCAACCAATTTCCTGGCACCATGGGTAGTTCTGCTGCACGGGACGGGAGGAAAAAGAGCGGAAGAGCTATAGTGATAGGGGATTCTATTGTAAGGGGAATAGATAGGCGTTTCTGCGGCCGCAAACGAGACTCCTGGATGGTGTGTTGCCTCCCTGGTGCAAGGGTCAAGGATGTCTCCGAGCGGCTGCAGAACATCTTGGAAGGGGAGGGTGAACAGCCAGTTGTCATGGTGCATATAGGCACCAACGATATAGGTAAAAAGCGGGATGAGGTCCTAAACGCGGAATATAGGGAGCTAGGAGATAAATTTAAAAACAGGACCTCAAAGGTAGTAATCTCAGGATTGCACCAGTGCCACGTGCTAGTCAGAGTAGAAATAGAAGGATACTTCTGATGAATACATGGCTAGAGGAATGGTGCCGGGGGAGGGATTCAAGTTCCTGGGACATTGGAACCAGTTCTGGGGGAGGTGGGACCAGTTCAAACTGGACGGTCTGCATCTGGGCAGGGCTGGAACTGATGTCCATGGGGGAGTGTTTGCTAGTGCTGTAGGGGAGGGTTTAAACTAAAATGGCAGGGGGTTGGGAACCTGAGCAGGGAGACAGAGGAAAGGGAAACAAGGATAAAAGCAAAAGATAGGAAGGAGAGAAACATAAGTGGCAGTCAGAGAAATCAATGGTTTAAATCAAACGTGGCCACAGTAAATAATAATTCTAATAGGTCTAAGAGCATTAAAAAAACAAGCCTGAAGGCTTTGTGTCTTAATGCGAGGAGCATTTGTAATAAGGTGGATGAATTGGCTGCGCAAATAGAGGTAAATGAATATGATTTGGTTGGGATTACAGAAACGTGGCTCAAGGATGGCCAAGACTGGGAACTCAACATCCAGGGGTATTCGATATTCAGGAAAGATAGGTAAAAAGGAAAGGGTGCTGGGGTAGCATTACTGGTTAACGAAGGGATTAACACAATTGTAATGAAGGATATTAGCTCTGATGATGTGGAATCTGCATGGGTAGAATTGAGAAATACTAAGGGGAAAAAAATGTTAGTGGGGGTGGTATATAGACCTCCAAACAGTAAGGCGGAGGTTGGGGATAGCATTAAAAGGGAAATTAACGAAGCGTGCAATAAGGGCACGGCAGTCATCATGGGTGACTTTAATCTACATATAGATTGGGCCAACCAAATTAGTAACAATACTGTGGAGGAGGAATTCCTGGAGTGTTTACGGGATGGTTTCCTGGACCAATATGTCAAGGAACCAACCAGAGATCAGGCCATCTTAGACTGGGTATTATGTAATGAGAAAGGATTAATTAGCAATCTTGTTGTACGAGGCCCCTTGGGTCAGAGCGAACATAATATGATCGAATTCTTCATTAAGATGGAGAATGAAGTAGTTGACTCAGAGACTAGGGTCCTCAATTTAAATAAAGGAAACTACGATGGTCTGAGGAGCGAGTTGGGTAGGATTGATTGGGGAATGGCACTCAAAGGGTTGACGGTGGTCAGGCAATGGCAAACATTCAAAGACCGAATGGATGAGCTACAGAATTTGTTCATTCTAGTTTGGCATAAAAATAAAACAAAAAAGGTGACTCAACTGTGGCTAACAAGGGAAATTAGGGATAGCATAAGATCCAAGGAGAGGACATATAAATTGGCCAGAAAAAGCAATAATCCTGAGGATTGGGAGCAGTTTAGGATTCAACAAAGGAGGACAAAGGGATTAATTAAGAAAGGGAAAATAGAATATGAGAGTAAGCTTGCCGGGAACATAAAAACTGACTGTAAAAGCTTTTATAGATATGTGAAGAGAAAAAGGTTGGTGAAGTCAAGCATAGGTCCCTTGCCGTCAGAATCAGGGGAATTTATAATGGGGAACAAAGAAATGGCAGACCAACTAAATACATATTTTGGTTCTGTCTTCATAAAGGAGGACACAAATAACCTCCCAGAGATGTCGGGGAACATAGGGTCTGATGAAAGGGTGGAACTGAAAGAAATCAGTATTTGTAGGGAAATGGTGTTAGGAAAATTGATGGGACTGAAGGCCGATAAATCCCCAGGGCCTGATAATCTACATCCCAGGGTACTTAAGGAAGTGGCCCTAGAAATAGTAGATGCATTGCTGGTCATCTTCCAGAACTCGATCGACTCTGGAACAGTACCCATGGATTGGAGGGTAGCTAATGTTACCCCACAATTCAAAAAAGGTGGTAGAGAAAAAGCGGGGAATTAGAGACCGGTAAGCCTGACATCGGTAGTGGGGAAAATGCTAGAGTCCATTATAAAAGATGTAATAGCAGAGCACTTGGAAAGCAGTGACAGGATTGGACAAAGTCAACATGGATTTACAAAAGGTAAATCATGCTTGACTAATCTACTGGAATTTTTTGAGGAGGTAACTGGTAAAATAGATAAGGGAGAACCAGTGGATGTGGTGTATTTGAACTTTCAGAAGGCTTTCGATAAGGTCCCGCATAAGAGATTAGCGTGCAAAATTAAGGCACATGGGATTGGGGGCAAGGTATTGACTTGGATAGAGAACTGGTTGGCGGACAGAAAGCAAAGAGTTGGAATAAATGGGTCATTTTCCGAGTGGCAGGCAGTGACTATTGGGGTACCGCAAGGATCGGTCCTAGGACACCAGCTGTTCACAATATATATTAATGATCTGGACGAGGGAATTGGATGTAATATCTCCAAATTTGCAGACGACACAAAGCTGGGTGGGAGGGTATGCTGTGAGGAGAATTTCGTGAAACTCCAGTACACTTTGGACAGGTTGGGCGATTGGGCAGAAACATGGCAAATGCACTATAATGTGGATAAATGTGAGGTTATCCACTTTGGTGGCAAAAACAGGAAGGCAGATTATTATTTGAATGGCAATCAATAGATTGGGAGAAGGGAAGTGCAAAGAGACCTGGGTGTTCTTGTGCACCAGTCGCTGAAGGTAAGCATGCAGGTGCAGCAGGCGGTTAAGAAGGCAAATGGTATGTTGGCCTTCATAGCGAGAGGGTTTGAGTACAGAAACAAGGATGTCTTGCTACAGTTGTACAGGGCCTTGGTGAGGCCGCACCTTGAATATTGTGTGCAGTTTTGGTCGCCTTACCTGAGGAAGGACGTTCTTGCCATGGAGGGAGTGCAGCGAAGATTCACCAGGCTGATACCTGGGATGGCAGGAATGATGTATGAGGAGAGATTGTGTCGATTGGGCTTATACTCGCTGGAGTTTAGAAGATTGAGAGGGGATCTCATCGAAACCTATAAAATTCTGTCAGGCCTGGACAGACTAGATGCAGGAAGGATGTTTCTGATGGCCGGGGAGTCCAGAACCAGGGGTCATAGTCTAAGGATAAGGGGTAAGCCATTTAGGACAGCAATGAGGAGGAATTCCTTCACCCAGAGCGTGGTGAACCTATGGAATTCTCTGCCACAGTGGGCGGTGGAGGCCAGTTCATTAAATATATTCAAGAAGGAGTTGGATATATTTCTTAAGGCTAAAGGAATCAAGGGATATGGGGAGAAGGCAGGGACAGGATACTGAATTTGGATGATCAGCCATGATCTCATTGAATGGCGGAGCAGGCTCGAAGGGCTGAATGGCCTACTCCTGCTCCTATCTTCTATGTTTCTATGTTTCTATTGTTACTTGTTTCAACATCCAAGACAGCTTTGCAAATTTGACTAGTTCATTCACAGCATTTGTTATGGACACATGGAAAAGAGTTTAACAATATAATTAACCTTAAAGTGATTCTAGCTAAAGTATCCTTTTTACAAGATTATATTTAATGCACAATTCACTTCACCTTCTATCAACATAGGAACAGGAGTAGCCCATTCAGCCCCTCGAACCTGTTCCACCATTCAATTTGATCATGGCTGATCGGTAACTTACCTCCATTTACCCGCCTTGGTTCCATAACCCTTAATACCTAATTCCCTTAGTAGAGGGGTCAAAAACCAGGGGGCACAGATTTAAAGTAATTGGTGGAAGGTTTAGAGTGGATTTGAGGGGAAATTTCTTCACCCAGAGGGTTGTGGGGGTCTGGATCTCACTGCCTGAAAGGGTGGTAGAGGCAGGAACCCTAACCACATTTAAAAAGTACTTGGATGTGCACTTGGGCTGCTCCAACCTGCAGGGCTACAGACAGAGCTGGGAAGTGGAATCAGGCTGGGTAGCTCTATGTTGGCCGGCGCGGATACGATGGGCCGAAATGGCCTCCTTCCATGCTATAACTTTCTATGATTCTCACAAAAATCTATTAATCTCGGTTTTTGAAATTTTCAATTAGCTCTTCTTCAAATAATGCCGTTGTGACTTGAACTACCAGAAAAGGCCTTGGTTTAACATCTCACCCAGAGGATCATCACCTTCAGTACTGCACTGAAGTATCAGCTGAGATTATCGGCTCAAGCGCAATGTTCCCTTTAGGCTGCGTGACCGTGCAGCCGGCTTACTAGCTTTTAAACAGGAAAAACCGCGCTTTCGCAGCATTTTGAATGGGCCTTAAAGGGGCCGCACAATCAAAAAAAAAAATTTAAGGGAACACTGCTCAAGTTCTAGGATGGGGCCTGGAACCCACGGCCTTCTGCTAAACTGGATTTCAAAAAGCAATGAATTTGACAACAAGCATCATAGAGCATTTGTTTGTATTCCTATTCTGCACGATAACCTACGTAACATAAGAACATAAGAAATAGGAGCAGGAATAGGCCACTTGGCCCCTCGAGCCTGCTCCGCCATTCAATAAGATCATGGCTGATCTTGGGCTCAAAGCCACTTCTCTGCCTGCTCCCCATAACCCTTCACTCCCTTATCTTGCAAAAATCTGTCTATCTCCACCTTAAATGTATTTAATGACCCAGCCTCCACGGCTCTCTGGGGCAGAGAATTCCACAGATTTACGACCCTCTGAGAGAAGAAATTCCTCTTCATCTCAGTTCTAAAAGGGCGACCCTTTATTCTGAAACTCTGCCCCCGAGTTCTAGATTTCCCCACGAGGGGAAACATCCTCTCTGCATCTACCTTGTCGAGCCCCCTCATGTTTCAATAAGATCACCTCTGATTCTTCTAAACTCCAATGAGTATAGGCCCAACCTGCTCAACCTTTCCTCATAAGTCAACCCCTTCATCTCTGGAATTAACCTAGTGAATCGTCTCTGAACTGCCTCCAGTGAAAGTATATCCTTCCTTAAATGAGGAGACCAAAACTGTACTGGGAAGCCGCCCACTTCCTTTGTTCAACTGGTTAAAAGTATACTGTGAAATGTTCAGAACTTTGTGACAGTGAATTGCAAACATCAAGATTATATCATTGGGATGTACAATCAGTGGGCATATAATGTCATGAGCCAAACAATAGTGTTCCTCTCAGTGCATTGATACAGCTTCTGTCAACCCATTTTAGAGGCGGCAATTGATTGTTTGAATTCCATGGACGGCTGAAAATAACATTCAAAAGCTCTCTCATTGAATTAATTTAATTGAGTTAAGTTAAAAACTTCTACAAAGTAGGTGATACACAATAGGTTGAGAGTTTTCAATAATGCTATACAGGGTATACACAGATAAAATTTGCTATTATGTTACAGTTATATAAAGTTCTAGTTAGTCCCCATTTTGAGTATTGCGTTCAGTTCTGGGCAGCGCACCTCAGGAAGGATATACTGGCCTCGGAGGGGGTCCAGCTCAGATTCACCAGAATGATACCTGGGTTAAAAGGGTTAAATTATGAGGACAGGTTGCATAGACTCGGCTTGTATGCCCTTGAATATAGAAGGTTAAGGGGTGATCAAATTGAGGCGTTTAAGGTGAAACTGTTTGCTCCAGTGAGGGGGTCCAGAACAAGGGGTCAGAACTTTAAAATTAGAGCTAGGTCGTTCAGGGAGTGATGTCAGGAAGCATTGCTTCACACAAAGGGTAGTGGAAATCTTAAATTCTCTCCCCCAAAAAGCTGTTGAGGCTGGGGGGTCAATTAAAAATGTCCAAACTGGATTGATAGATTTTTGTTAGGCGAGGGTAATAAGGGCTACACAACCAAGGCGGGCAGATGGAGTTAAGATACAGATCAGTTATGGCCTAATTGAATGACGGAACAGGCTCGAGGGACTGAACGGCCTACGCCTGTTCCTAGTGGATCATACATCAATACAGATTTAACAAGGCTTAGTCCACATGGAGGATGATGGAATCACCTTTCAAAGCAGTTTGCCCCGCATGGGCTATATCTTTCCAACGCCTGCACTCATTTAACTTTAAAAGGTGCGGAAAGTAATATTTTTCCATCACCAAATAGCACTGCTGTTCAAAGGCACAGAAGAAATTTGAGCTCTCATTCTGGTACCCTTACCAATAGAGAAACTACAGAAAACATCAGCGCTAAAAAAACAATTATTAGTTTTATTTGTATGGTACAGTAACCATCTCAGCCATATGAGGCTTTCATACTTTATTGATTCTTCAGCTAGGAGATCAAAGTTGAAGACCTCTTCACAGATACCATTATACAATGGTCTTTGGTTCATCAATGAGGAGATGCAGGTAGTTTTAGGATTTCTGGCCCTGGCTGATATATATGCTGTCCTGGGACAAGACTTCGGTCCACAGTCAGTCTATTTTTAGGCTGACTTTGTTTCTCCTCCTCTCCTGAAGGCACAGACTCCTGCTGAGGAGACAGTTCCACAGGGACCAGGTGCCCTCTGGTACTTCATGCGTCGGACCATTCTTCACGTGGGGTGTCTCTAAATGGTGATTATCAGTGAGCTATTCCCCCATTGAACCATCTCATTAACCCCCAATCCTATCCTCACCCAATGTCCACACTATCCAATAGGGGTCATGGATGGTGGTCAGAAGCAGGAATCCTGACTGATTTCCCATCTTGTGGACTATGAGCATTCAGTACAAGCCCAGTGCCCTATTACTGTCTTGGCAGAGATCATCTAAACCTGTAAATCAAACCTGGGACCAACTAGTCTGTAATGCTTTGATGACTCTTCAGCTAGGAGACCCAACATTGTGGCTTGTGGGATGATCTTCCCCTAAACTGGGCACCTGAAATAAACAAAATGATTCAAAGCGCACATGAATCTTGAGACAATATTATGCAACTTTTTGAAAAATAGACTGCTTGAAGTTTGGGCTAAAACTGAAAAAATTAACAAAAGAAAAAAACCAGTCTGAAAGAAAAAAAATGAAAGACTTAAACATAGAAACATAAAAGATAGTAGCAGGAGTAGGCCATTCGGCCCCTCGAGCCTGTTCCGCCATTTAATGAGATCATGGCTGATCATCCAAATTCAGTACCCTGTCCCTGCTTTCTCCCCATATCCCTTGATCCCTTTAGCCTTAAGAAATATATCTAACTCCTTCTTGAATATATTTAATAAGTTGGCCTCAACTGCCTTCTGTGGTAGAGAATTCCACAGGTTCACCACTCTCTGGGTGAAGAAATTCCTCCTAATCTCTGTCCTAAATGGCTTACCCCTTATCCTTAGACTGTAACCTCTGGTTCTGGACTGCCCCGCCATCGGGAACATCATTCCTGCATCTAGTCTGTCTAGTCCTGTTAGAATTTTATAAGTTTCAATGAGATCCCCTCTCATTCTTCTAAACTCTAGCAAATATAAGCCTAATCGACCCAATCTCTCTTCATACGACATTCCTGCCATCCCAGGTATCAGTCTGGTGAATCTTCGCTGCACTCCTCCATGGCAAGAACATCCTTCCTCAGATAACTTGCATTTATATAGCGCCTTTCACGGCCACCGGATGTCCCAAAGCGCTTTGCAGCCAATTAAGCACTTTTGAAGTGTAGTCATTGTTATAATGACCAGATAATCTGTTTTAGTGATGTTGGTTGAGGGATAAATACCAGGACACCAGGTAGAACTCCCCTGCTCTTCTTTGAAATAGCGGCGTGGGATCCTTTACGTCCACCTGAGAGGGCAGACTCAGTTTAACGTCTCATCTAAAAGACGGCACCTCCGACACTGCAGTGCTCCCTCAGCACTGCATTGGAGTGACAGCCTGGATTATGTGCTTAAGTCTCTGGAGTGGGACTTGAATCCACGACCTTATTGACTCAGAGGCGAGTGTGCTGCCAACTGAGCTACGACTGACACGTCTGAGAATCCAAGCTCCAGCCCACACCAGGGCCGGTGAACTAGAATGAATAACGAGTAGAATTACTTACATAGTGAAAACATCTATGGTGTCTCCAGCACCTCTTACCACCTCAAAGTTATTCTGTAGGATTGTGACTGTCCCAGAGAGAGCTTCATGGCCACAGCCACAAAACAGTGCCACACCAGCGTACAGCAGGATGGTGGCGATCAGAGATGCATAGGGAATACCGCCCAGACACTTGATGCAACACTCAAAGCACCCTGAAAAACAAAATAAAAACAAATTGCACTTCACTATGTTGTATTTACATTTTTCTAACAACTCTTAAATATACAGGAAACTCTTTGGTATCCGGCACCGACGTGTTGCTAGAAATTCCGGATGACGAAGAGGGTTATCTACCGAGGCTATTTTTAACAAACAAAAATTTAAAAAATCAAGAAATGTGCAGTATACAGTAATTGGGTACTCACCTACTGAATGTTGTGTTAAATGGATGGTGGAAGATGCTTGATTAAGTACAGTACTGCCAGTTGAGGGTAATGCAATGCAATGACTGCCAGCAGCGTGGGAGACACACAGTACCCCTGTAAAATGGCGGATCAGAAGAGACTACCGGCAGCGCGGGAGAGTCAGACTCCTGTTACAGGGGTATTGAGGTGTTCCGACTTCCGACAGCGACAAGAAGCCGAGTAGTGGCTGTTTGGAGAACTACCCCCCACTGACTAACTCGGCCACCGCGGGAGACTCGGACTCGGACTCGGCAACATTGCCGGTTATTGAGGTATTGTTTTCGGAGTGAGAATTTTGCCAGTTAATAGAGAATTCTGGATATTTAGGTGCCATTTAAATGAGAGTTTCCTGTACCACACTAATGGAAATGTTCATTAGTAAGGCAAGGTTGCTTAAGTCTGAATCGTGCACAATTTTCTTCCGCACTTCAGGTGATGGTCAGTGTGATAGCTGACGATTCAGTCCCAAAATATAACATTTAAACAAGCAAGCCCCACAATTTTGCCCCCCTCCTGTTTTATCTGATCTTATAATGCAGTAATAGTTGATCCAACTAACGGTGCGGTCAGGGTTTCTATTCAGGGCAGCAACTCCCACCTGCAAACAATAGGGAAAACTTCTGCTATTCGAGCTGTCCACTGAGTGGTCTATGAAGTCCTCCATTAACAGTACATTTAAAGAACGTAAACGAGGCTATCCTCAGAGAGACACATTTTAAGACTGGAGATGAGAACGTTTCCATTATGCATTTGACGGGTTGGGAATGGACAGGTGTCCTCTCCTGGACCTCACTGCCTCACCAGAAAGCAGGTAAGTGATTGGTTGGTGAGTATTTCTCTCTTTTTAAACTTAAACTCTGTGGTTTATAGTTTCTAAGTTGTGATATTCATCATCTAGAATCGGGGCAGAGGGTATTTAAAAATAATATTAATAAATTTAATTAATTACATAGAATGGGAGAGCAGGTGATGTGTTACTGCTGCAAAATGTGGGAGCTGGTGGACACCATTGATGCTCACGGCGATCACATTTGCAGTAAGTGTTGGCTGCTCGAGGAATTCCGGCTCCGTGTTGACGAGCTGGAGTCCGAGCTTCAAACACTGAGACACATCAGGGAGGGGGAGAGTTACCTGGACTCTGTGTTCCAGGAAGTAGTCACACCAATTAGATTAACTAATTCAGATGTAGTCTGTGGTCAGGGACAGGAGGGTGTGACTATGAGTGAGGCAGGTACGGGGATCCAGGAGGTAGTGTTGGAGGAGCCGCAGCCCTTGCTCTTGTCCAACAGGTTCGAGGCTCTTACTCCCTGTGAGGACAGGAGCAGGGACTGCAGGGAGGATGAGCAACCTGGCCACAGCACCGTGGAACGGGGGGCCATTCAAGTGGGGGGAGTAAAAAGAAATGTTGTAGTGGTAGGGGATAGTATCATAAGGGGGATAGATAGGGTTCTTTGCAGCCGAGGGCGAGAGTCCCGAAGGTTGTGTTGCCCGCCCGGTGCCAGGGTTAAGGACATCTCCTCTGGGCTGGAGAGAAACTTGGAGTGGGAGGGGGAGGATCCAGTTGTCGTGGTCCATGTTGGTACCAACGACATAGATAGGACAAGGAAAGAGGTTCTGCTGAGGGAGTAGGAGCAGCTAGGGGCCAAATTAAAAAGCAGAACCACAAGGGTAAAAGTCTCTGGATTACTACCTGAGCCACGAGCAAATTTGGCTAGGGTAAATAAAATCAGAGAGTTAAATGCGTGGCTCAAAGACTGGTGTGGGAGAAATGGGTTTTGCTTCTTGGGACACTGGCACCAGTACTGGGACAGGAGAGAGCTGTTCCGTTGGGACGGACTTCACTTGGCCAGTGCTGGGACTAGAATCCTGGCGAATTGAATAGCTAGGGCTGTAGAGAAGGCTTTAAACTAATTAGTGGGGGGGAGGTTTCAAGAGAGCGAAAAATAAAAATGTCAGCGGAGAAGGCAATAGAGCAAAGTAGCAGTGGGGAAATTAAAAACCAAAGCGTGTCAGGAAGGGACAGAATATATAAAGGTAAAGTAGTAAAGGGGGTAAAAGCAGAAATAAATTGTCACAAAACATATTTAAAAGTTCTTTATCTGAATGTACGCAGCATTCGTAACAAAATAGACGAGTTGACGGTACAAATAGCTACACATGGGCATGATCAAATCAAATCAAAATCAAATCAAATCAACTTTTATTGTCATTGTTAGTGCACAAGTGCAGTACAACGAAATGTAGGCTTGCGGCTCCCAAGAGTGTACATTTAGATTAAGGCATTTAAACATTCAACATACATTTGGCTTGTAATACATTAACATCTGGTGGCCATTACAGAAACATGGCTGCAAGGTGACCATGACTGGGAACTAAACATCCAGGGGTATTTGACTATTAGGAAGGACAGACAGGAAGGAAAGGGAGGTGGGGTGGCTATGTTAATAAAGGATGGAATGACTGCAATAGTGAGAAATGATATTGGGTCAAAGGATCAGGATAGTGAAACAGTTTGGGTGGAGATAAGGAATAATAAGGGGAAAAAGTCACTAGTGGGCATAGTCTATAGGCCTCCTAACAGTTGCAACTCTATTGGTCGGACTATAAATCAGGAAATAGTTGGGGTTTGTAATAAGGGAACAGCTATAATCATGGGAGATTTTAACTTTCATATTGACTGGACAAATCAAATTGGGCAGGGCAGCCTTGAGGAAGAGTTCATAGAGCAGTATGTTACTGAACCAACCAGGGGGCAGGCAATCTTAGATCTGGTCCTGTGTAATGAGACAGGATTAATAAAAAATGTCCCAGTGATATACCTATCAATTCATCCAATGAAAAGCGACGAGTTAAGAAAGTAACTATAGGTTTTTATTGGCTAAATAACAGAGCCCACCCTCGTGGGTGATCGGATACAACAAGGAGGAATACCAGCCAGTCGACTACCTTTATACCTGGGCAGGTAGGTGGAGTCATGGGCGGAGTCAGCAGTGGTCAGCCCAGGTATAGCAGCGTGACAAGAGGCGACCTCGTATAGTGATACAACAGTGTGAACAGTGATAACCATAGAGTAACGATATAACAGTGATAACTATAGTGTAACGATAGTGAACGATAAAAGTGGTTTACCACATTCACCCCTTGTTTAGATTTGAGTCCGGCGGGGTGAAGTGTACTACCAGTTCTGGTATGTCAGTCTGTCCGGAGGCCTCGTAAGCCTTTCTGATCGTCGCAGCGGCGGTGTTGCCTTATCCGGTGTTAATGCTGGTGTCTGCGTGGTCGGCGAAGGCTCGTGGGGTTCCGGCATGCCGTCTACCTGGGCTGGAATTGGGGGGGTGGTGGGGGGGGGTGAAGGTGGTGTCTCCGGAGTGCCCGAGGGTGCGAGGTCTCGTAAGGAGACTGTGTCCTCCCGCCCGTCTGGGTATGCCACATAGGCGTACTGGGGGTTGGCGTGCAGGAGGTCCACCCTCTCGACCAGGGGGTCCATTTTATGGGCCCTCACGTGCTTTCGCAGCAAGACGGGCCCCGGAGAGGTCAGCCAGGTTGGTAGCGTGGTTCCCGTAGTCGACGTCCTGGGGAAAGCAAACATTCGTTCATGGCGGGTGGCGTTGATGGCAGTGCAAAGTAGTGACCGGGTGGAATGCAGCGCTGCCGGGAGGACTTCCTGCCAGCGGGAGGTTGGGAGGCCCTTAGACTTTAAGGCTAAGAGGACGGCCTTCCATACCGTCGCGTTCTCTCTTTCCACCTGGCCGTTCCCTCGGGGGTTGTAGCTGGTGGTCCTGCTTGCAGCAATACCTCTCGCTAGTAGGAACTGACGGAGTTCCTCGCTCATGAAGGAGGAGCCCCGGTCACTATGTATATAGTTTGGGAACCCGAACAAGGCGAAGAGGTCGTTCAGGCATTTAATGACCGTGGTACTGGTCATGTCTGGGCAGGGGAAGGCAAAGGGGAAACGGGAGTACTCATCAACAATGTTGAGGAAGTACACATTATGGTCAGAGGACGGGAGGGGCCCCTTAAAGTCGATGCTCAGGCGCTCGAAGGGGCGGGTGGCCTTGATCAGGCTTGCTCTGTCCAGCCTAAAGAAGTGCGGTTTGCACTCGGCACAGGTCTGGCAGTTCCTGGTCATGGTCCTGACCTCCTCGATGGAGTAGGGCAGGTTGCGGGCCTTAATGAAGTGGTAAAGTCTGGTGACCCCGGGGTGGCAGAGGTCGTTGTGGAGGGTCTGAAGTCTATCACTTTGCGCGCTGGCGCATGTAATTCGTGACAGAGCATCGGGGGGTTCGTTCAGCTTACCTGGCCGGTACAAGATATCATAATCATAGGTGGAGAGCTCGATTCTCCACCTCAAGATCTTGTCATTCTTGATTTTGCCCCTCAGCTTGTTATTAAACATAAAAGCGACCGAACGTTGGTCGGTAAGGAGGGTAAATCGTTTGCCTGCCAGGTAGTGCCTCCAGCGTCGTACCGCCTCCACAATCGCCTGGGCCTGCTTCTCGACCGACGAGTGTCGGATCTCAGGGCCCTGTAGGGTCCTTGAGAAGAAGGCCACCGGTCTCCCCTCCTGGTTAAGGGTGGCGGCTAGGGCGAAGTCGGATGCATCGCTCTCGACTTGAAAGGGGATGGACTCATCCACTGCGTGCATTGTGGCCTTGGCAATGTCTCCCTTAATGAGGGAGAAGGCTGCGCATGCTTCCTCCGTAAGGGGGAAGGATGTGGACTTCATGAGGGGCCTGGCTTTGTCCGCATAATTGGGCACCCATTGGGCATAGTAGGCGAAGAGCCCCAGGGTTCTCTTCAGTGCCTTTGGACAGTGGGGGAGGGGTAGCTCCATGAGGGGGCGCATTCTTTCGGGGTCGGGGCCGATGACTCCGTTCTCTACTACACAGCCGAGGATGGCAAGGCGCGAGGCGTTAAACACACATTTATTCTTATTGTAGGTGAGGTTCAGCCGTTGGGCCGTACGGAGGAATCTCTCCAGATTAACATCGTGGTCCTGCCGGTCGCGGCCGCAGATGGTGACGTTATCTAGATAGGGGAACGTGGCGTGCAGCCCGTTCTGGTCAACCATCCGGTCCATCTCCCTTTGGAAGACCGAAACCCCGTTGGTGACGCCGAAGGGAACCCTAAGGAAGTGGTAGAGGCAGCCGTTCGCCTCGAAGGCTGTATACTGGCGGTCCTCAGGGCGGATAGGGAGTTGGTGATAGGCCGACTTAAGGTCGATGGTGGAGAATACCCGGTACTGCGCAATCTGATTGACCATATCAGATATGCGGGGAAGGGGGTATGCATCCAGCTGGGTGTACCTGTTTATGGTCTGGCTGTAGTCGATGACCAGGCGGTTTTTATTGCCGGTCTTAACGACCACGACCTGGGCACGCCAGGGGCTGGTGCTCCCCTCGATGATGCCCTCCTTCAGGAGACGCTGCACCTCAGAGCTAATGAAAGCTCTGTCCCCGGCGCTGTACCGCCTGCTCTTGGTAGCGACGGGTTTGCAGTCGGGGGTGAGGTTAGCGAACAGGGAAGGTGGCGGGACCTTGAGGGTGGATAGGCCGCAGGTGTTACGCGGTGGGCGGTTTAAAATCTGCTGGTTGTCGACTGTGAGTGGGGGGAGGGGTCCGCCGTATGCTAGCGTGACGCTTTGGAGGTGGGATTGGAAGTCTAGGCCTAGTAGGACGGCAGCGCATAGCTGGGGCAGGATGAGGAGTTTAAAATTTTTATACTCCGTACCCTTAACCGACAGGGTCACAACACAGTAGCCGCTGATGTCTGTGGCATGTGACCTCGATGCCATCGAGATCCGGTTGCGCATTGGCAGGACAGGGAGGGAGTAGTGGCTCACCGTGTCTGGGTGGATGAAGCTCTCCGTGCTTCCGCTGTCGAACAGGCAGGTCGTGGCGTGGCCGTTTACTTTGATGTCCATCATCGACTTGGACAGGTGATGCGGGCGGGCCTGGTCCAGTGTGACGGAGGCTAGTGTATAGCTGAGCGAGTTGTTGTAGTCTGCGGTTGAGGCGGTAGTCGGGTCTAGAGGCACGGTGGCGGTCGGGCGTGGTGGGTAAAATGGCGTCTCCCACGAGGTTGGACAAAATGGCGGAGAAGATGGCTGCCCCCATAACTCACATGAGGCACTGCTGGTGTTGGTTGCCTGTATCAAAGATGGCCGCCCCATGACTCACATGTGGGGATGCTGGCCTCTGTTGCCTTGAAGGAAGATGGCCGCCCCCACAGCTCGCATGAGGCACTGCTGGCCTCTGATGATCCACCTCTGCAGGCCTTAGCGAAGTGGCCTTTCTTCATGCAGTTTGAGCAGGTAGAGTTCCTGGCTGGGCAGCGCGACCTCGGGTGCTTCGCCTGGCCGCAGAAGAAGCAGCCGGTGGCCCGATCGTGGGGGTCCGATGTCGGAGCCGGTACCGGGGGTGGCGGTCTCGATCGGGTCCGGGACGCCGACGCTGAGGTAGGTCCCAGGGGGGTTGCTGCGGGGGGTATCGCGGTCGGGGTCGGTCCCAAGTCCCAGGGTCGCGAGTTACAGCACCTTGAGTATGCCTCGAGGTCCCGATGGGCCACCTCTAGAGAGAGAGCGAGGGCTGCAGCTTTGTCCAGGTCGAGGTCCCTTGCTTCCAGTAGTCTTTGCCGTGAGTAGTCGGACCGCAGGCCTTTCACGAAGGCATCGCGGACATTGTCTTCAGTATTTTCTGCCGCCGTTACCGCTTTAAAGTTACAGTCTCTGCCGAGTGCTTGTAGCACCCGTAAAAATTCCTCCACGGGCTCTCCTGGCTGTTGCGGGCGGGATCTTAGGAGGTGTCTGGCATACATGGAATTTACCGGGGTTTGGTACTGTCTTTTCAGCCGGTTGATGGCGTCCTCGTATGTTTTAAGGTCCCGGATGAGTGCGAATACTTTAGGGCTCACTTGGGCGTTCAGAACTCTTAGCATGGATTTTTGAGGCACGCCGGATTCTCCCAGGTAGGCTTCGAAGCAGCTCAGCCAGTGTTCGAAGTCGAGGGCTGAGTTTGCTGCCTGTGGGTTTAGGTCCAGGTACGGTGGTCTGAGGGCTCGCAGCCAGGCCGGCTGCTGTGGCTGTTGTAGCTGGGCGTCTGGCTGGTCGCTTGGCTGGTCGTTTGGCTGGTCGTTTGACTGCTCAAGTGGCGACATTTTAAAATTTAGCCAATAAAATTGATATACCTATCAATTCATCCAATGAAAAGCGACGAGTTAAGAAAGTAACTATAGGTTTTTATTGGTTAAATAACAGAGCCCACCCTCGTGGGTGATCGGATACAACAAGGAGGAATGCCAGCCAGTTGACTACCTTTATACCTGGGCAGGTAGGTGGAGTCATGGGCGGAGTCAGCAGTGGTCAGCCCAGGTATAGCAGCGTGACAAGAGACGACCTCGTATAGTGATACAACAGTGTGAACAGTGATAACCATAGAGTAACGATATAACAGTGATAACTATAGTGTAACGATAGTGAACGATAAAAGTGGTTTACCACACCCAGTAAAGGATCCCCTTGGTATGAGTGACCATAACATGGTTGAATTCCAAGTGCAGTTGGAGGGTGAGAGAGTTGGATCTCAAACCAGCGTACTAAGCTTAAATAAAGGAGACTATGAAGGTATGAGAGCAGAGTTGACTAAAGTGGACTGGGAAAATAGATTAAGGTGTAAGACGGTACAGGATCAGTGGTGTACATTCAAGGAGATATTTCACAACTTTCAAGAAAAATATATTCCACTGAGGAAAAAGGGGCGTAAAAGAAAAGACAGCCATCCGTGGCTAAGTAAAGTAATAAAGGATAGTATCCGACTGAAAACAAGGGCATATAAAGTAGCCAAATCTAGTGGTAGGATAGAAGATTGGGAAGCATTTAAAAGCCAACAAAGAATAACTAAAAGATTAATTAAGAAAGGGAAGATTGATTATGAAAGTAAACTAGCAAAAAATATAAAAACAGATAGCAAGAGTTTCTACAGTTATATAAAAAGAAAAAGGGTGGTTAAAGTGAATGTTGGTCCCTTAGAGGACGAGATCGGGAAATTAGTAGTAGGCAACATGGAGATGGCAAATATGCTGAACAAATATTTTGTATCAGTCTTTACAGTAGAGGACACTAAAAATATCCCAACACTGGACAAACAGGGGGCTATAGGGGGGGAGGAGCTAAACATGGTTAAAATCACTAAGGAGATGGTACTCGGTAAGATAATGGGACTTAAGGCGAATAAATCCCCTGGACCTGATGGCTTACATCCTAGGGTCTTGATAGAAGTAGCGGTAGGGATTGCGGATGCATTAGTGGTAATTTTCCAAAACTCCCTGGATTCAGGAAAAGTCCCAGCAGATTGGAAAACTGCTAATGTAACGCCCTTATTTAAAAAGGGAGGTAGACAAAAGGCTGGAAACTATAGACCAGTTAGCCTAACATCTGTGGTTGGTAAAATGTTGGAGTCTATTATTAAGAAAGCAGTAACAGGACATTTGGATAAGCATAATTTAATCGGACAGAGTCAGCATGGTTTTATGAAGGGGAAGTCATGTTTGACAAATTTGCTCGAATTCTTTGAGGACGTAACAAACAGGGTGGATAAAGGGGAACCAGCGGATGTGGTGTATTTGGACTTCCAAAAGGCATTTGACAAAGTGCCACACAAAAGATTACTGCACAAGATAAAAAATCACGGGATTGGGGGTAATATACTGGCATGGGTGGAAGATTGGCTATCTAACAGAAAACAGAGAGTTGGGATAAATGGTTCATTCTCGGGTTGGCAATCAATAACTAGTGGTGTTCCGCAGGGGTCAGTGCTGGGACCCTAACTCTTTACAATCTATATTAACGATTTGGAGGAGGGGACCAAGTGCAACGTATCCAAGTTTGCCGACAATACAAAGATGGGAGGGAAAGCAGTGAGTGAGGAGGACATAAAAATCCTGCAAAAGGACATAGACAGGCTAAGTGAGTGGGCAGAAATTTGGCAGATGGAATATAATGTTGGAAAGTGTGAGGTTATGCACTTTGGCAGAAAAAATCAAAGAGCAAGTTATTATCTAAATGGAAAGAAACTGCAAAGTGCTACAGTACAAAGGGATCTGGGGGTCCTGGTGCATGAAACACAGAAGGTTAGTATGCAGGTACAGCAGGTGATCAGGAAGGCCAATGGAATCTTGGCTTTTATTGCAAGCGGATGGAGTATAAAAGCAGGGAAGTCTTGCTTCAGTTATACAGGGTACTGGTGAGGCCACACCTGGAATACTGTGTACAGTTTTGGTTTCCATATTTAAGGAAACATATACTTGCTCTCGAGGCAGTTCAGAGAAGGTTCACTCGGTTGATTCCGGAGATGAGGAGGTTGACTTATGAGGAAAGGTTGAGTAGGTTGGGCCTCTACTCATTGGAGTTCAGAAGAATGAGAGGCGATCTTATCGAAACATATAAGATTGTGAGGGGGCTTGATCGGGTGGATGCGGGGAGGATGTTTCCACTGATGGGTGAGACTAGAACTAGGGGGCATAATCTTAGAATAAGGGGCTGCCATTTCAAAACTGAGATGAGGAGAAACTTCTTCACTCAGAGGGTAGTAAATCTATGGAATTTGCTATCCCAGAGAGCTGTGGAAGCTGCGACATTAAATAAATTTAAAAAGGAAATAGACAGTTTCCTAGCTGATAAAGGAATAAGGGGTTACGGGGAGAGGGCAGGGAAGTGGACGTGAGTCTAGGTTCGGATCAGCCATGATCCTATTGAATGGTGGAGCAGGCCTGAGGGGCCGTACGGCCTACTCCTGCTCCTACTTCTTATGTTCTTATTATATTCTCACTCATCTGCCCTGCCTGCTTGTCCAACCCTACTGAGAAGGATGTCTGGCTACCTGCTTTCTGGTCACTGTTCACGGTATCTTATCTCTTCTTGTGGCAAACACAAGCATCACCACTAGTCCAAAGCAAATGTGTGTCTGCACGCCCACCTCATTTAGCATCGTACAATAAAAAATTAAAAAAATTAATTGCTGTGCACATTTTGGCTTCCTTATATTCCTACATAACAACAGTAACTACACTTCAAAGAGTAAGGCGCTAAATTCGGTTGATTTGCGCCTCCCGTTAGCGCACTAAGAGGGACTGGGATTGATTTTACACCCATAATTTGTATGTAACTATCCTCCACTCACACCGTCGAAACCTTTATCAGGCAGAGAAACTGCTGAGTATCTTGAGTCAGCTTCTGCCTGACGATCCTGGTTCACGTAAAAAAAGAAAGACTTGCATTTATACAGCGTCTTTCATGAGCATCGGACGTCCCAAATTGCTTCACCGCCAATGAAGGACATTTTGAAGTGTGGCCACTGTTGTAATATAGGAACTTTCTTTTGTGTGGGAGCAAAGTGCTGTGATTCCTCACAGTAAATCCAATTATCATGTGAAGGTGCTGGAAAAACTCAGCAGGCCAGGCAACATCTGTGGAAAGAGAAATAGAGTCAACGTTTCAGGTCAAAACCCTTTGTCAAGACTGAAAAAGCACAGGAAATGAAACAGATTAAGAGCCCAGTTCGGGGGCTGGGAAATGGGGATGAGAGAACAAAAGAGAGGTGAAGAGACATTAAGAGGTATTCAAAAGGAGACGAGATGGTGAAAGGACTAGTGGAGAGACAAAAGACGGCTCTAGATTAGGTGTGAAATGCGTTGGCAGAATGAGAGACAGTTGCCATGTGGGAGAGGAAAAAAAAGGGGAAGGGCCAAAACAAAGGTGTGGATAAAAAATATATATAAAAATGTAATAGGGGCCGAGGTTATGATCTGAAATTGTTGAACTCGATATTGAGTCCAGAAGGCTGTAAAGTGTCTAATCGGAAGATGAGGTGCTGTTCCTCGAGGTTACCCAGCATAAGCTCGAGGAACAGCACCTCATCTTCCGATTAGGCACTTTACAGCCTTCTGGACTCAATATCAAGTTCAACAATTTCAGATCATAACCTCGGCCCCTATTACATTTTTATATATATTTTTTATCCACACCTTTGTTTTGGCCCTTCCCCCTTTTTTCCTCTCCCACATGGCAACTGTCTCCCATTCTGCCAACGCATTTCACACCTAATCTAGAGCCGTCTTTTGTCTCCACTAGTCCTTTCACCATCTCGTCTCCTTTTGAATACCTCTTAATGTCTCTTCACTTCTCTTTTGTTCTCTCATCCCCATTTCCCAGCCCCCGAACTGGCCTCTTAATCTGTTTCATTTCCTGTGCTTTTTCAGTCTTGACGAAGGGTTTCGACCTGAAACATTGACTCTATTTCTCTCCACGGACGTTGCCTGACCTGCTGAGTTTTTCCAGCATTTTCTGTTGTTATTTCGGATTTCCAGCATCCACAGTATTTTGCTATCGTATCACGTGAAGGTGTTTTTTTTTACGGACCAATAAAACTAATAAGACAAGACTTTTACAAAATAATCCTACTTACAGTTTCGCATTACACAGCCCGGTGACTGCTATTCTGCTATTATTAACTGCATGCCCATACTTGGCCTACAATCTGACCTGTGACCATGGTAACCTCCCCACATCTTTATCTATTTTTTTCAACCGAAGGTTGGTGCTGCAAGCCAGAAGGCAAATTCAAAACAACTCTTGTCTAATTTACAATGGTGAAATGGATTGTCGGATCTCTTGACCAGCTTTGAAAATAATAATATAGCGAGTTGGAATAACGTCCGCACTCTGTCACTTTCTATTAGGTTAGCACGTTCCAGTTTGCAGAAGCACCGAAGAAGTGAGTGGAAAGAACAAGTCTGCTGCGTGTCGTGAATACCTGGCATGACTGCATTTAGAGAAGCGAGGGCCATGCACACAGTCCACAATGTTCTGTTTTAGCTACGCTCATGTTCCTATAACATCTGAGATCTGTAAAGCCTTCCCTGCAGAGACCAGCACCCGTAACAAGGAGCGCTCTGTTTCGCACAACCACGATAGCTGTTCCAGGGGCTCGGAGAATGTGTTCTTTTAAAAAAAAATTAAATCACATCCTGAAAGGAAGAGCAGAAGATTTTGAGTGCTTGGCCAAACACTGGCACCTTGACAAGTGATTGCAGCTCAGTTTGGATTCTTCACAAAGGGAACCTTTGTTTCTTCGATCGCCTCTCAGAAAGAAATTCAGAGATGATGGATTCTGCGTAGAATGGCTTGGCGCTCCACAAACCTGGGCTAAGAAGCGCTTAAGAGGGTTTCAGAGTGAAAATTCTGATAGGACTAGACAGACTAGAAGCAGGAAGGATGTTCCCGATGGTCGGGGAGTCCAGAACCAGGGGTCACAGTCTAAGGATAAAGGGTAAGCCATTTAGGACAGAGATGAGGAGGAATTTCTTCACCCAGAGAGTGGTGAACCTGTGGAATTCTCTACCACAGAAGGCAGTAGAGGCCAATTCATTAAATATATTCAAGAAGGAGTTAGATATATTTCTTAAGGCTAAAGGGATCAAGGGATATGGGGAGAAAGCAGGGACAGGGTACTGAATTTGGATGATCAGCCATGATCACATTGAATGGCAGAGCAGGATCGAGGGGCCGAATGGCCTACTCCTGCTCCTATCTTCTATGTTTCTATGTTATGTTTCTATGTTTACTGCATGATAGAGCAGATAGGGATGAACTGTTTCCACTGGCTGGAGGGTCGGTATCCAGAGGACACAGATTTAAGAAAATTGGCAAAAGAACCGGGGGTGGGGAGATGAGGAGAAAATATTTTACGCAGCAAGTTGTGATGATCTGGAACGCACTGCCTGAAAGGGCAGTGGAAGCAAATTCAATAGTAACTTTCAAAAGGGAATTGGATTTATACTTGAAAGGAGGGCTATGGGGAAAGACTAATTGGATACTTCTTTCAAAGAGCCGGCACAGATACGATGGGCCGAAAGGCCTCCTTCTGTGCTGTGTGATTCCAAAATTCTATGGCTGAGGAATAAATATTGGCCAGGATACCAGAAAGAACTCCTCGGTTCTTCTTCGGAGAGGGCAACAGGGCCTAAGTTTAGTTTCTCAGCTGAAAGACGGCAGCTTCGACAGTGCAGCACTCCCTCAGTACTGCACTGGTAGGCTGTGAAAAATATCAAATTTTAATAGCCTTTTAGGATCAGCAGAATTAATCATCTTTTCAGTGGCTGAGGCCTGAAACACTTCAAAATCAATTTGAAGGTTGATGCCCTGTCAACAGTAGTCAAATGAACTTATATCCCTTTCATTTTACAGTGCTGTATCCAAAGGTAACGCTGCAACACAAGCCTGTGGAGTCACAGAATAGCAGCTCTCGATCCTTCCCCCTGCACTGGTGGCTAAAGCAAATGGCCGCCAGAGGGGAAACTGGGGCTGCCATTTTGTTCTGCTGACATTTGGCCTGCCTGTCCTGGCCTGCCTGTCCAGGCCAGCGATGCAGTGTTTAGGTTGCTCGCATGTGCAGGCTTCCCCCCAACACCGTCGAAGTTACACGTCTAGAAATGTAAAGTCGTGAAGTGAATATACTCTTGAATCTTGCAAAAATTGGAAAATGATTATTCTGGGCCAGTTATATGTAGCTGAGAATTTGTCAATTCACTCTGGTTTGTCTTTGATTGGTAAATAAGTCACAAAATAGCTATTTCTGGAAGTACGGCTTCTGCTTAATTTAGCAAACTAATTTCTGCCATCGATCAAATCTAAAGACAACTTTCCATAATTTATTGAAAGCATGTAAGTAAAGGAGCTGTGCTTCTGCCAATTAACTAACGTCAGCATTTCAATCACAGGATCCCTCAACCTTAATGCCGAAATAGCTATTCAACCACTCGCTGTTATCCCTTCACCCAATAATCAGAACAGATCCAAATAACTGATGACAAATCCGTTGCTACCTGATGGTGCCCTGTAAACAAAGTCAGCTTCAAGGTCAGTAACTGCCTCCGCCAAGTCAGTCGGCCCTTTCCCTCCAGCAAGGCCATCGGTTTCCTTTCTTAAAACCAAAATATGTTCAAAATAAATCAGCTCAGAGACAAAAGCAAAATGATAATGAAGCAGGCGAAAACTCTGTGAATTCTACAAAATGGTTTCTTACTAAAGGGGCTGTCTTCAATGGGTTCAGAATCGCATTGATTCTTAAATAACTTCAATGTACATGATGCCAACACAATTATTTGGAGGACTGGAAGTACTACCACGCCAAAATAAATAGTAACGCCATCAGGAACAACAGCTATTGGAATGTCAGAGCGTGCACTTCAATAGCTGCCTTTAAAAAGCTTGAATTAGAGCCTGAATAAAACACAATGTGGGATACTGTCTTCACTTTGCAACATTGAATGAGCGATCTTAAAGCTGAAGCCTTTGATATTCCATCGTTTTTTTTTTAAATTACGCCTTCAGCATTTCTGTATTCCGCCAAGGCCTTTTACTCCACTCCCCAGGAACTTGGCAGAGCAGGAAGACTTACTTCCAAGTAGACTTAAGAGAAAGGTCACAAAGTTGGTGGTCCAGGTTACTGAGGTCATGAGAGGGGTACTTGCAAGATGAAGAAAGGCAGCATTAAACTGTTATTGCACCGTTGCTTTCTGAATACATCGTATAAATAAACAGGCCAATATGCTTTCATTCTAACTTGAGAAGGCTTAAGCAGTGGAGAAACAAAACCATTGTGTCGTGATTTATCGCAGTAATATCCCTCTCACTGAACAAAGTGGCATGAGACCCCTTTGATTGGTAATTTAGTTCTCTGTGCACTAGTCAGTGAATATCCACTAAACCTATCAGGAGATTGCACAGCCTGCTAAAGGCTTCTGACTTAACTCATTTTCAGGGAGGTCTCCCAAATGCTTTATTGCACGCCATGAAACCCCAAGGAGGAATGGCTGGTTCATCCCCAGTACAGATTACTCAAGAACTGTGCATTTAAGATCTGAAAGGTTCTCTCACTTGGAGGCCCGAAATTCTTCTCAAAGAAAAAAGACTGATTTTTTTCCTCTGTAAATATTGACCCAAACAGTTGTAATCTTTATCAAAAAAAGGATTTAACAGAGTAGATAGAAAAAAACTATTTCTTCTGGTGGGGGGGGGGGGGGTGGCGGTGGTGGGGGGGGTGGGTGCGGTGGTTGGGGGGGGGGCGGGTGGTGGGGGAGTCCAGAACAAGGGGGCATAACCTTAAAATTAGAGCTAAACCATATTCAGGGCGATATCGCAAAGCACTTATTCACACAAAGAGCAGTCAAAATCTGAAACTCTCTCCCCATAAAAGTTGTTGAGGCTTTAGAGTTAAGTTAGGAGGAGAGATTAGTGAGAGGGAGGTAGAGGAGAAAATGAAGATTAGTGAGAGGGAGGTAGAGGAGAAAATGAAGATTAGTGAGAGGGAGGTAGAGGAGAAAATGAAGATTAGTGAGAGGGAGGTAGAGGAGCAAATCTGCAGGGAAATCGCTAAGATATGCAAGAGCTATAGAGTGGTGATATTGGGGGACTTTAATTACCCAAATAACAATTGGGATAATGCTAGGGTAAAGGGAAAGGAGGTGGAGGAATTTCTGAAATGTGTTCAGGAGAATTTCCTTGACCAATATGTTCTTGGCCCAGCTAGGAAGGAGGCATTGCTGGATCTGGTGCTGGGGCATGAGATGGGCCAGGTCGACCAAGTGTCTGTGGGAGAACACTTGGGTACGAATGATCATCGTATCATAAGATTTAGATTAGCAAAGGAGAGGAGCAAGGAAGAATCTAGAGTGGAACTTCTAAACTGGAATAGGGCTAACTTCAATGGGATGCGAAAGGATCTAGCCAGGGTAAAATGGAACCAAAGACTGACAGGAAAAACTGTAACGGAACAATGGGTGATCTTTAAGAAGGAGGTGTTCCAATTACAGAGGAACAGATAGGGTAGATAGAGAGAAACTATTTCCGCTGGTTGGGGATTCTAGGACTAGGGGGCATAGTCTAAAAATTAGAGCCAGACATTTCAGGAGTGCAATTAGGAAGTTTGAAACTCTCTTCTGTAAATGGCAATTGATGCTGGATCAATTGTTAATTTTAAATCGGAGTTTGATAGCTTTCTGTAAAGGTATTAAGGGATAGGGGCCAAAGGCAGGTATATGGAGTTAGGTTGCAGATCAGCCATGATCTCATTGAATGGCGGAGCAGGCTCGAGGGGCTGAATGGCCTACTCCTGGTTCCTGTGTTCCTACGAGGCTAGGCCAATTGAAAATGCCAAAACTGAGACTGATAGATGGTTGTTCGGTAAGGGTATTAGGGGACACGGAACCAAGGCGTGGAAATGACATTGAGAGCCATGATCTCATTGAATGGTGGAGCAGGCTCGAGGGGCTGAATGGCCTACTCCTGTTCCTATGTTCCTCTGTAATTGTAATCTCTATAGGAACGCAGGGGATAATTTTCTCCACGTACTATTAGTTAGAAATGATCAAAGGTTTATGAGTCACAGTGAATAGCACTCTCCTCACTTTCTAAAGTGTTTGTTCTTTAATAACATAGCATGGGTTTGGTTCCTGTAAACAAGTGACATTGTGCAACGTTTCTTCCTTTGACTTCAACCTTTTAATACAACAACTTGCATCCCCTCTCCCATTGCCCCACAATCAGTGGCATGCCTCTCGACCACCAGTAGTCCTACTCTTTGCAGCAACTTCTCTGCCTCTCCCCCTCACTTTCGACCTTCAGAAACCTACTCAAGACCCATCTCTTTGCCCAAGCTTTCAATCACCCCTCTTGATCTCTCCCTTCCTGGCTCAGCCATCCATTTTCCTTATGCATATTTATGAAGCAGCTGAAGTCTGATAATTAAAACATTACAGTTTGTTGTTGTTGGTTGAAAGGTGCAATTTCTCAACATGCAATTTTAATTAGCAGCTTGTTAATTATAGAGAAACAAGAAAGAATTGCATTTACATAGCGCCTTTTATGACCTCAGGATGTCCCAAAGTGCTTTACAGCCAATTAAATACTTTCTTTTAAGGTGTAGTTGTAATACAACAACTTACATTTATATAGCATCTTTAAAGCAGTAAAACGTCCCATGGTGCTTCAGAGGAACATCAACAAAATTTGACACTGAGCCACATAAGGAGATATTATGATGGGTGACCAAAAGCTTGGTCAAAGAGGTAGGTTTTAAGGAGCGTCTTAAAGGAGGAGAGAGAGGTAGAGAGGCGGAGGGATTCGAAAACAAGGATGAGAATTTTAAAACCTAATTTAGTTCTTCAGATGCAGCATTCTTGCACTCATTTGCATGAAGAGGTTTTTCATTTCTTAGATCGAATGCAAAGATTACATCTGCTTGTGTCTGTTGAGGCCGTGTATCCCTGTAGCCCAGGGATTGCTCCAGGATCAACACCTTCTTTGGCCAGCTGAAGGAATATTTTCAATTTCACCATGTCGAAACTCAGCACCATGTCCCACTTGCTGACCTACATTGGCTCCCAGCCCAGCAAAACCTCAACTTAAAAAATGTCATCTACATGTTCAAATCCCTCTACGGCCTCGCTCCTCCCTATCTCTGTAACCTCCTCCAGCCCGACAACCCTCTGAAAACTTTACATTCCTCCAATTCTGGCCTCTTGTGCATCCCCCACATTCTTTGTACCTTCATTGGCGGCCGTGCCTTCAGCTGCCTAGGCCCTAAGCCCCAAGCAGGCCCTCACCTGCAAGTTTCCCTCCAAGTCACACACCATCCTGACTTGGAAATATATCACTGTTCCTTCATCGTCACTGGGTCAAAATCCTGGAACTCCCTCCCTAACAGCACTGTGGGAGTACCTTCAATGCACGGACTGCAGTGGTTCAAGAAGGCGGCTCACCACCACCTTCTCAAGGGCAATTAGCAATAGAACATAAGAACATAAGAAATAGGAGCAGGAGTAGACCATTCGGCCCTTCGAGCCTGCTCCACCATTCAATGAGATCATGGCTGATATTCTGCCTCAATTCCATTCGCCGGCCTTATCGCCATATCCCTTGATGCCCTTACTAGTCAGAAATCTATCGACTTCTGTTTTGAATATACCCAATGACTGAGCCTCCACAGCCCTCTGGGGTAGAGAATTCCAAAGATTCACCACCCTCTGTGTGAAGAAATTTCTTCTCATCTCAGTCGTGAATGGCCTACCCTTCATCCTGAGGCTGTGGCCCCTGGTTCTAGACTCCCCAGCCAAGGGAAACATTCTCCCAGCATCCACCCTATCAAGCCCTGTAATAATTTTGTATGCTTCAGTGAGATCCCCTCTCATTCTTCTGAATTCAAGAGAATACAGGCCTATTTTACTCAATCTCTTCTCATACGATCGTTCCGCATCCCAGGAATCAAACTCGTGAAATTTTGTTGCACTCCCGCTATGGCAAGTATATCCTTCCTTAGGTAAGGAGACCAAAACTGTACACGGTACTCCAGGTATGGTCTCAGCAAGGCCCTATATAATTGGAGTAAGACTTCTTTACTCCTATATTCAAATCCTCTTGTAATGAAGGCCAGCATACCATTTGCCTTCCTAAAGGTTTGCTGCACCTGCACATTCACTTTCAGTGACTCATGTACAAGGACACCCAGGTCCCTTTGAGCATCTGCATTCCCCAATCTTTCACCATTTAGTAAATACTCTGCCTTTCTATTTTTTCTACCAAAGTGGATAACTTCACATTTATCCACATTATAATCCATCTGCCATGTTCTCGCCCACTCACTGAGCCTGTCGAGATCCCCTTGAAGCCTCTTCACATCCTCTTCGCAACTGACACTGCCACCTAGCTTTGTGTCATCAGCAAATTTGGAAATGTTACATTTATTCCCCTCATCTAAATCATTGATATAGATTGTGAATAGCTGGGGCCCAAGCACCAATCCTTGCAGTATCCCACTAGTCACAGCCTGCCATCCTGAAAAAGACACGTTTATCCCTATTCTTTGTTTTCTGTCTGTTAACCAATTCTCAATCCATGCTGGTATATTACCCCCAATTCCATGTGTTGTGTTTGTACCTTTAAGGGAATAACTGGTCTCAGACTGCAGTACCGGCAGTGACCACCCCTGTATAAAAGCCCCTAGCAGGCTTCTGTAGTTTCAGTTTCCAGGTTGTCTCCATTCAGTAAAGACTTGTTATAATCAACTCCTGCAGTCCGTGTCTCCATTATACACGGACATAATACTGGCGACGAGTAAGAAACGAACTTACCTGCAACTCGGCAGCACCTCAGACGACGTTATTGAAGGTCGAAGCCAGAAGAAAGAAAGAAAAAAAAATAATCCAAAGGAACTCGAGAAACAGGCATCGGCCGTGGGCAACCGCCCTCCAAATCATCGAAGTGAAAAGTGCAGGAGAGACTGTCGATAGCCAGGCTTGGTTTTCCAGTCTGTGGTTTCCCAGCTAATCGGGCTGGTGGCAGGTAGTGCATTGATCCTTCCTGGGCTGCGGCGGGCTAGAGCTCGATCAGGTGGCTCTGCAACGGGGCCGGGCAGCGAGTCGGGAAGCAAAGAGAGAGAGAGAGGGTGGCGCACACAGGGCGCGGCCGGTGCTTTGCAGCCGGGCAGCATTCGGACCTAAGAAGAGGGAGGGAAGTGTCCCAGAGGGTCCGCTCCACGACGGGAACGGTTCTTCAATTAACGGAGCAAATATTGAAGCGCGATAGAAAAATAAAAATACTGCGGAGAGCAGCGGCAACGGCAGGAAAGCGCGGGAGGCGCCATCTTAACTCGGCGGGGAAGAAGGAAAAGCGCGGGAGGCGCCATTTTGATCCATCGGGGACGAAGGCAAAAAGCCACAGGCGCCATCTTAGATTTTCAAGATGCCAAAGACTGGCGCTATCACTGCCTTCGATAATGCAATAGAAGACTGGACCACGTATGTGGAAAGAGTTGAGGTATATTGCGAGTCAAATGAAATAGCCGATGAGAAAAAGGCATCGGTATTGCTAAATTTAATGGGCGCAAGAATGTACGGCCTATTGCGGGACCTGATTACTCCAGCCAAACCAAAGGCGAAGAGTTTTAACGGAATTGTTGCTATCCTACAGGAACACCTAAATCCTACACCGCTGCTGATAGCAGAAAGATTTAAATTCCACAGGAGAAATCAGCATAAAAATGAGAGCAATGCTGATTACCTTACAGAACTACGCAAGCTATCAAAGCACTGCCAGTTCGGAGCAGGACTGGCAGATACCTTACGGGACAAATTTGTCTGTGGACTCCTGAGTGAAGGAACCCAGAAGAGGTTACTCTCAGAGAAAGAGCTGACGCTAGATAAGGCTTTCAGCATGGCAGTATCGTACGAAGCAGCAGCAAGGGGAGCTGCGGAAATGCAACAAAAGCCACAGGAATACGGCACCCACGAAATGACACGGGGATTTGCAAAATGTTATCGCTGTGGCAGAACAAACCATGACCAGAAGGACTGCTGGTCCAAGGACAAAATATGCAGGCAATGCGGAAAGATGGGACACATTGCACGAGTTTGCAGGTCTGGGAAGAAGACCAACGACAACAAAAAGGCTACTAAGGAACCATACAGGAAAGTACAAAAGATGACGGACAGTAGTTCCGAAGACCAGATGAGCGATAGTGAGTCCGGGAACAAGAGACTAAGCTGTCTCAAACTTCACAACGTAATCGCAAAATAGGATCACCGAACCATTTGGGTCACCCTCACGATAGCAGTGTCCCAAGTCAAAATGGAATTGGATACAGGATCAGCTCTAACCGTCATGAATCGACGAGACTACGAGCGGCTATTCTCACACATACACTTGAGAGAGACATCCATTGTCTTGAGGACGTATATGGGGCAAAAAGTATACCCCAGAGGAAAAATAAGGGTGCCTGTCGAATACAACGGCAAGAAAATGCAGAAATTGTATCTCTACATTCTGCAAGATGGTGGACCATCATTGTTGGGACATGAATGGATGAGAAAGATAAGTTTAGACTGGCACTCCATTCAGGCACTGACGGTGGCTGGTAAAAAGGATGACGACGTCACTCCTGGATGATTGTCAACAATCTTAGCTGATGCCAAAGAGGTATTTCAACAAGAACTGGGCACTCTTAAAGGCGTAACCACCTCGATAAAAATAGAGGAGAATGCAATTCCCAAGTTTTTCAAAGCAAGACCGGTACCATATGTGTGGTGTATGTAACCTGTTCCACCTTAAGAGATGTACTACTTTCTCTGGCTGCTGTATACATAATACCGGTGGTGACCACACCGATATATAAGCACTGTGTAGTAATATTGTATTCAGTATAGTCCCTACCTGCAACCAGTAAAGACCTGTTGAATTTACTCTTGTAGTCTGTGTAGTAATTATCACTATAACACACAGACTTAACAGTGGCGACGAGTCCGATTCTTACCCTGCGGCAGTTATTTCCACGGCGGCTTCGTCCACAGACAGGACGTCGAAGAGAGGTTTCCACCCTCATCACCCTACTGGAAGACACGTCGAGCGGCAGGCATCGAGAAACCGGAGTGCAGAAGACATCCTGACCGCGAAGCCTCCATCAGCGACTGTCAGTTTTCTTCTTTCTACCTTGGTGGTGGGTAAGCCGGGCAGCGACGCGACAGAAAGTCAACCGCGTTGGCTGTACAGACGGGGCTGGGAAGATGGAGGAATAAGGGCGGTGAGATCGATCGCGACCGGAGATGAGGGCCGGGCCGCTTTCGAGCGAGAGGCGCAGCGCGGGGACATCGATCGCGACCGGTGATAAGGGCCGCATTCGGGCTAAAAGGTGCAGTGTCTGGGGAAACTGAAGGCGCGAGAGCCGCGGTGAAGCGGAGACAGCGTCGGGGGACGGTTGAAGACCGCCAAGTGCGGGAAAACCGCCATTTTGTGGTCTTGGATAACATAAAAATACAATAAATTGCAACGATGCCTAAACATGGGAACATTAATACCTTTGATAGTGACATCGAAGATTGGGCCATGTATGTAGAACGCATACAAAATTATTGTAAGGCAAATAAAATTCCTGATGCAGATAAAGCACTAACATTATTAAATTTAATGGGTGCGAAGACATACGGGCAATTGAAACACCTTGTATCACCAGATGAACCGGCGGATAAGACGTTCGAGGAGATTGTTACTGTCCTGAAAAATCATCTAAGCACCACGCCGCTGATGCTAGCGGAACGATTTAAATTTTATGACAGAAGGCAGCTGCAGAATGAAAGCAATGCTGAATATTTGATGGAATTACGTAAGCTAGCAAAATATTGTCAGTTTGGAACGGGACTGACAGAGGCACTACGAGATAAATTTGTGTGTGGTTTATTTAAACAGGATACACAAAAGCGACTGCTCGAGGAGAATGAGCTGACGCTTGAGAAGGCGGTCACTATGGCAGCAGCACACGAAGCCGCAGCGAGAGGCACGGCAGTAATGCAGCTACGGTCACCAGAACTCGGTACAAACAAATTGGGTTTGAGTTCTGTCAAATGTTATCGTTGTGGAAAGACAACGCACGATCAGAACCAGTGTTGGTTTAAAAACCAAGAATGCAGAACGTGTGGCAGGCTTGGCCACATAGCTAAAGTATGCCGGTCAGGAAAGAAGACCAGCAACAAAAAGTCACCGCAAGGAAAATACGCAAAGGTACACAAGGTGACAAAGAACAGTTTGACCGAACAGAAGTCAGATTCAGACGCTAGCAGTAATGAACTGGATAGCTTAAGAGTACACAACGTTGGTAAGGATGCAGATCTCCAGACAATTTGGGTCACTCTTCAGGTAGCAGGAGTCCAAGTAAAAATGGAATTGGACACTGGATCGGCATTGACGGTCATGAATAAGAAAGATTACAGAAGGTTATTCCAACATATTCCCCTACAGGATACGGAGATTATATTGAAAACATACACGGGGCAAAGAGTGTACCCCATCGGAAAAATAGAGGTAGAAGTGGTCCACAAGGGCGAAGAAAGCCAAGTAATGGACTTATATGTGCTACCTGAAGGAGGTCCACCACTACTAGGACGGGAGTGGATTAGGAAAATGAATATGGACTGGCACTCCTTGAAAGCACTAACGGTAGATTCCGGGGAAACAGATGTCAAACCTAAACGATTGTCCAGAATATTGGATGATGCTAAAGAGGTGTTCCAGCAGGGACTGGGAACACTGAGAGGAATTACGGCAAACATCAAGATTGATGAACATGCACAACCAAAATTTTTTAAAGCCAGACCGGTACCCTATGCAATACGACCTACTGTTGAAGCGGAACTGGAAGCACTAGAACGTTCAGGTGTACTGTCTAAGGTAGATTGGAGTGAGTGGGCTACGCCCATTGTTCCCGTTATGAAACGTCCTGCGAGCAACAAGCCAGGAGATTCAGGGAAGGTTCGCATCTGTGGAGATTTCAAAATCACCGTTAATCCGGTGCTTCACACGGTGCAGTATCCGCTTCCACGGATTGAGGATATTTTCGCTTCCTTGTCTGGCGGGAAACACTTCACCAAGATAGACCTGGCACAGGCATACTTGCAGATGGAGGTTGAGGAAGAGTCACGCCAATACCTCACGATCAACACGCATCGAGGGTTGTACCGGTACAATAGGCTGGTTTTTGGAGTGGCATCGGCTCCAGCAATTTGGCAGAGGGCCATGGAGCAGGTATTACAGGGAATTCCAGGCACACAATGTTACCTGGACGATATTCTGATCACAGGTGATGGTGATGAACAACATCTCGCAAACTTGGAACTGGTGCTCAACAGACTGAAAGAGTATGGACTTAGAGTAAATCGGCAGAAATGTGAGTTCTTCCAGAAGCGGATCTCGTACTGTGGCCATGTCATTGACCGGGAGGGGCTTCATAAGTCTCCTGACAAGATTGAGGCAGTTGTAAAGGCTCCCGCTCAGTTGAGGTCGTTTCTAGGATTAATTAACTATTACCATAAATTTCTGCCAAATCTATCCACGGTACTGCACCCGTTAAATGCTCTTTTACAGAAAGGGGTACCATGGGAATGGGGCAAAAACTGTAAGAAGGCATTTCGCAAAAGCAAAGAATTGATCACTTCAGAGGAAGTGTTGGCTCACTTCAACCCGACACTGCCTATTCGGTTGGCTTGTGATGCTTCTCCATATGGTATTGGGGCAGTACTCTCACACAAGTTGCCAAATGGCACGGAAAGGCCAGTCGCGTTTGCATCCAGATCATTGACCTCCGCTGAGCGCAACTATGCGCAGATTGATAGGGAGGCTCTTAGCCTTGTATGGGGAGTGAAGAAGTTTAATCATTACCTGCAGGGCCAAAAATTCACACTTCTGACAGACCATCAACCGTTGGTATCCATTTTTAACCCTAAGAAGGGTGTTTCGGTGATGACAGCGCAGCGTCTCCAGAGATGGTCTCTTTTCCTAGGGGCACATCAATATCAAATAGAATTCAAAGGTACGAAACAGCATGGCAATGCTGATGGGCTGTCGTGCCTGCCACTACCTGAAGAAGACACGACGAAAGTTGACCCTGTTGAGTTATTTCATTCGACCATCATCGAGTGTTTACCAGTCACCAATGCAAGTATTGAAAGAGAAACCAGGAACGACCCGATACTGTCCAGAGTCTACGAGGTGACAGTGAAAGGATGGCTAACACGGGGTGATCCTCTGTTACCGGCATTTTCGGCAAGGCGAGACCAGCTGTCCGTCTGCCATGGTACCTTGATGTACGGGACAAGAGTGATTATTCCTCCCAAGTTAAGGGAAAGAGTTTTAAACGAACTGCATGAAGGTCATCTGGGGGGAGTTAAAATGAAAAGTCTTGCTAGGGCTTATGTATGGTGGCCGGGTATTGACCAACAGATTGAGGAGTTAACGAAAAGCTGCGCTGGGTGCCAAAAAGTGCAAAATGCACCTCCGATAGCACCGCTACACCCATGGGAATGGCCTTCAGCCCCATGGCAACGCGTACACATTGACTTTGCTGGTCCATTCATGGACTCCATGTTCCTAATCGCGGTGGACGCACATTCCAAATGGCCAGAAGTCATCAAGATGAATACCACTACTTCAGAAAAGACAATTGCGGTGTTAAGAACAATATTTGCAAGGAACGGATTGCCAGAACAGATCTGTTCGGACAACGGACCACAGTTTGTATCGGAAGAATTCCGACAATTCTTAAAGAAGAATGGAGTAAAACATTATACCTCTGCCCCATATCACCCGGCGACAAACGGGTTGGCTGAAAGATTTGTCCAGACATTCAAAAAGGCAATTAAGGCCATGAACGATGATCAGATTCCGCTGCAACACAAGGTCGACAAGTTCCTGATGTCATATCGAAACACCGATCATGCAGTGACTAACCAAAGTCTTGCCATGATGTTTTACAACAGGAGGTTGCGGTCCAAGCTGGACTTGTTAAAACCAAATGTGCGGAGGGAAGTGGAAAACAAACAGTTTCGGCATATTAACAACAAGACCACTCGAACTTTCGACGTAGGACAACCAGTGTTGGCAAGGGGCTATGGAAACGAAAAATGGCAGCCCGGAACAATTTGGGCCAGACAAGGACCTCTGATGTACACAGTAGATATTGGTCATAATGTGATAAGGCGTCATGCGGATCAACTGGTAGAGTCGAGAGCAAGGGTCGAACCCATGGTTGTGACAGAGACAACTGTGGAAGACGTTAATGAACCTGAAGCATCTACCTCGGCAGGGAATGTACTTGATGATGATGACACCCAATACATTGGAAACCAAATAGAGGAGGCACCTCAACAACAAGAATCAGAGACTACTGAGAGGCGTTATCCAAGCCGCATCAGAAAGCCTCCTGAGAGACTGAACCTTTGAACTGTTATACCTGAAGTTATATATGTATATATGTTATTATGTTATGTTAAATGGGGATATGACTGTTAAGCTAAAAAGGGAGGATTGTGGTGTATGTAACCTGTTCCACCTTAAGAGAACTTAAGCCTGTTCCACCTTAAGAGATGTACTACTTTCCCTGGCTGCTGTATACGTAATACCGGTGGTGACCACACCGGTATATAAGCACTGTGTAGTAATATTGTATTCAGTATAGTCCCTACCTCCAACCAGTAAAGACCTGTTGAATTTACTCTTGTAGTCTGTGTAGTAATTATCACTATAACACACAGACTTAACAATATGCAATTCGCCCAGCCGTCGAGGCAGAGCTGGAGAATCTGGAGAATGCAGGCATGTTATCTAAGGTAGACTGGAGCGAGTGGGCGACACCCATCGTTCCTGTCATGAAGAAAACGTTAAACAATAAGTCTGAGGAGCCAAGGAAGGTTCGCATCTGTGGGGACTTCAAGGTGACGGTGAACCCAGTCCTTCACACAGTACAATATCCTCTTCCAAGGATAGAAGATATCTTCGCCTCACTATCTGGAGGGAAGCGTTTTACAAAAATTGACCTAGCACAAGCATATTTGCAGATGGAGGTTGAAGTATCCTTTAGGAAGTATCTCACGATAAACACTCACAAAGGTCTTTAACAGTATAATCGACTGGTATTCGGAGTAGCATCAGCTCCGGCGATATGGCAAAGAGCGATGGAACAAGTCCTGCAAGGGATTCCGGGGACTCAGTGTTACTTGGACGACATCCTAGTGACAGGTGAAGATGACAGTGAACACCTTGCCAACCTAGAGCAGGTGCTCACTAGACTACGTGAACATGGGCTACGAGCCAATCGCCCCAAGTGCGAGTTTTTTAAGAAACAGATATCGTATTGTGGCCACGTGATTGATGAAGAGGGGTTGCATAAGTCCCCTGACAAAATTGAAGCGGTAGTTAAGGCTCCAGCGCCTGAAAATGTGTCGCAACTGAGGTCATTCCTCGGATTGGTGAATTACTACCATAAGTTTTTGCCGAATTTGTCCACAATTCTGCATCCACTGAATGCCCTACTACGAACGGGAGTAGCATGGAAATGGAGCGATGAATGTAAGCGGGCCTTTCAGAAGAGTAAGGACCTAATCACTTCAAGAGAAGTATTGGCTCACTACAACCCATCACGACCGATAAGACTGGCGTGTGATGCGTCTCCCTACGGCATTGGGGCGGTACTGTCACATAAATTCCTTGATGGTTCAGAGAGGCCGATAGCTTTTGCGTCACGCTCGTTAACTTCAGACGAGCGTAACTACGCCCAGATTGACAGAGAGGCCCTCAGCCTGGTGTGGGGGGTGAAGAAGTTCAATCACTACCTGCACGGTCAGAAATTTACTCTACTAACTGATCATCAACCTCTCGTCTCCATTTTCAACCCTCAGAAGGGCGTACCGATAATGACGGCACAACGGCTGCAGAGGTGGTCCCTTTTCCTAGGGGCACACCAATATGACATCGAGTACAAAGGAACTAAACAGCATGGGAATGCTGATGGATTGTCGCGCCTACCGTTGCCGATGGTGGAAGAAGAACTGGCAGTGGATCCAGTGGAGTTATTCCACTCGACTATAGTCGAATGTCTCCCTGTGATGAATGCAAACATAGAAAAGGAAACACGAAATGACCCGACACTCTCCTGGGTCTATGATTTAACGGTGAAGGGATGGCCAGCACATGGCGAACCACTGCTGCCAGCATTCTCACCGAGAAGAGAACAGCTGTCAGTGTGCAGAGGAACCTTGATGTGTGGATCCAGAGTAGTAATTCCACCCAAATTGAAGGATAGAGTGCTCAATGAGCTTCATGAGGGTCATCTGACAGGGGTAAAAATGAAGAACTTAGCTAGAGCGTTTGTGTGGTGGATGGGAATCGATAGAGAAATCGAAGAGATGACCAAGAGCTGTACAGGATGCCAGAAGGTGCAAAACGCCCCACCACAAGCTCCTCTACATCCATGGGAGTGGCCCTCATCTCCATGGCAAAGGGTGCACATTGATTTTGCTGGTCCCTTTATGGACTCGATGTTTTTAATTGTGGTGGATGCACATTCAAAGTGGCCAGAGGTAATAAAAATGTCCTCAACCACCACAGAAAAAACTATCACAGTCTTACGAACCATATTCGCCAGGAATGGGCTGCCTGAACAGATTTGCTCTGACAATGGACCACAGTTTGTGTCTGAAGAGTTCCGGAGGTTCTTAAAGAACAATGGTGTTAAGCATTACACATCCGCCCCATATCATCCAGCCACTAATGGATTGGCCGAGAGGTTTGTTCAAACATTCAAGAAGGCTATCAAGGCAATGTGTAATGAAGATATACCCCTACAACACAAGGTGGATAACTTCTTGTTTGCCTACCGGAATGCGACACATGCGGTTACCAACCAAACTCCAGCCATGATGTTCTTCAATCGAAGACTACGATGCCGCTTGGATTTGGTTAAGCCAAACGTCTGAAGAGATGTGGAGAACAGACAGTTTCAGAATATGAATGAAAGGCTGACCAGGAGTTTTAAGATAGGTCAACCAGTTTTGGCCCGGGACTACCGCACAGAGAAATGGCAGCCAGGAACGATCTGTACACGGCAAGGACCTCTAATGTATACCATGGACGTTGGAGAGAGCATTGTAAGACGCCATGCTGACCAGATTCTAGAGTCACTGGAAAACGTCAACTCCACACCACGATCTGATACACCTGGCGATGAAACCGAAGTATCAATTGCATCTACCGCAGAATCGGTGATATTGGAAGCAGACGAACCAAACAACGACATTGATCCCGACTCAACCTTGCCAGAAGAACCTGATATCCCAAAGAGGCGTTATCCAGACAGAATCAGGAAGCCTCCTCAAAGACTGAACTTATAATTGCTTAACTTCAACCAATGTATCTAGCAACCGTAATTGTAATTGTAATTAGTTATTATTTAGTTGTTAAATGAATGTTATGTACTGTTTATCTAAAAGGGGAGGAATTGTTGTGCATGTACCTTTAAGGGAATAACTGGTCTCAGACTGCAGTACCGGCAGTGACCACCCATGTATAAAAGCCCCTAGCAGGCTTTTGTAGTTTCAGTTTCCAGGTTGTCTCCATTATACACAGACATAATACCATGTGCCCTAATTTTGTTCACCAACCTCTTGTGTGGGACCTTATCGAAGGCCTTCTGAAAATCCAAATACACCACATCTACCGGTTCCCCTTTGTCTACTCCACTAGTTACTTCCTCAAAGAACTCCAATAGGTTTGTCAAACAGGGTTTCCCTTTCATAATTCCATGTTTACTCTGCCCAATCTTACTATTAGTTTCTAAGTACCCAGTTATTGCATCCTTTATAATCGATTCCAGCATTTTCCCAACTACTGATGTGAGGCTAACAGGTCTGTAGTTCCCCGTTTTCTCTCTCCCTCCTTTCTTAAATAGCAGGGTTACATTTGCTATCCTCCAATCTGCAGGAACCATTCCAGAATCTATAGAATTTTGGAAGATGACAACCAATGCGTCCACTATCCCAATGGCCACCTCTTTCAAAACCCTAGGATGTAGGTCATCCGGTCCTTGAGATTTATTGACTTTTAGTCCCATTAATTTTGCTAGTACTGTTTTTTACTAATAATAATTTATTTAGGTTTCTCATTCTCGCCACACCCTTGGTGTTCTCGTATTTCTGGGAAGTTTTTTTGTGTCTTCCTCCGTGAAAACAGAAACAAAATAAATGCTGACCTTGCCAGTGATGCCCACATCCCAGGAACGAATAAAAAAAACCCTCCCTAAACCTCTTCATCTCTTTCCAGCACTCTCTTCCCCCTTTAAGTTGCTCCTTAAAACCTACCTCTATGACCAAGCTTTTGGTCACCTGCCCTGAAATACACCTGGAGTACTGCGTACAGTTTTGGTCTCCTTATTTAAAGATTGCATTGGTGGCAGTTCAGAGAAGGTTCACAAGGTTGATTCCTGAGATGAAGGGGTTGGCTTATTGAAACATAAGATACTGAGGGGGCATTACAAGGTTGATGCTGAGAAGATGTTTCCCTTCATGGGGGAATCTAGAACTCGGGGGCATAGTTTCAGAGTAAGGGGTCGTCCATTTAAAACTGAGATGAGGAGGAATTTCTTCTCTCAGAGGGTTGTAAATCTGTGGAGTTCTCTGCCCCAGTGAGCTGTGGAGGCTGGGTCATTGAATATATTTAAGGTGGAGATAGACAGATTTTTGAACAATAAGGGAGTGATGGGGTATGGGGAGCGGGCAGGGAAATGGAGCTGAGTCCAAGAGCAGAGCAGCCATGATTTCGTTGAATGGCAGAGCAGGCTCGAGGGGCCAAATGGCCGACTCCTGCTCCTATTTCTTATATTCTTATGTTATGTTCTTACATCGCTTTATGTGGCGCGGTGTCAAATTGGGATGTTTTACTGTGTTAAAGGCACTATATAAATGCAAGTTAGGTGCTCTAAATTCTGGAGCAAGGCTTGAACCCACAACCTTTTGACCCAGAAGCAGCCGAGCCAAATTGAGGCATCGTTAATTTAAAGAGGAATTCCATCCACTGTATCACTGAGAGTATTATGAGCGGAAGCCAAGCGCAGGCAGCGCAAGGAGCGCACGTCAACCCAAGCACCCCACCCACCCGCCCCTTCAACCACCATCTGCCCCACCTGTGACAGAGACTGTAGGTCCCACATTGGACTCATCAGTCACCTGAGAACTCATTTTTAATGTGGAAGCAAGTCATCCTCGGTTCCGAGGGACTGCCTAAGAAGAAGAAGATTACAGTTACACCATCAAACCCTGCAGCCTGGCAAACATAAAGGACTATTCCAACCCCTAACCACAAAAATAAAATCTTATTCATGGTACCCCTGATGTTACGTAAGAGGGACAGGTCGTCCATGCACCACACCAGAAAGCAATCGGAGGAACTAGTGTATAGGCTTTGTCTCCCTGCCAGGCAAATAAACCAACTCGCAATCCTGCAATTCATTCTAGTTAAATTACAATTCATTTTTATGTTGTTACATAATGGCCTAGAAATTGGGTTTTGGCGCAGCGACGGCTTTAGCGCCGAAAGTTAGTGCCGGAGCTAAGTCGCGCTGGGCGGGCCAAAAATTCACTACTTCTGCGCCCAAACGGCTGCCGGCGCTGCTGAAAGCTGTTAGCGCCTGAAAACTGGCGCTATGCGCTGAATTTCAGCGCTATTCCGGCGCTGCGGCGCCCGCTGCGGTGCGGCAGGTTCGGGAAGTGCAGGCCTCCTCCTTCCCTTAAGGAGGAGCTGCCTGCACCCGGCCGCGGCCCGCGATAATCTTTTTAAAAATGAGCCCGGCACCTCGGACAAGTGCCGGGCTTGCTTCTGTTCCGGGGGGGGGGGGGGGGGAAGTCCGGGGAGGGAGCTGCGGCCAGGCGGGCGGCGGGAAAGCGGCCGGCCGCCGCGGGGCCTTTAATGCGCCGGCGCAACGTTCTGTAAGGCACCTCTGCCAGAACGTTGCTTGCGGCTGCCACGGGCGAGGCGGCCGCAACTCAATTTCCGAGTTCGGGCGGGTTACCATGGCAACCGGGACGCTGCGCACACCGATGACGTCATCGGTGCCGGCGCAGCGCTACCGGCCTAACGCCGATTTAGGGCCCCTGTCAATTTCAAAACTGGCCATAACTTCGCCGCTAGGCCCTCTAGCGCCTCAAAAGCGGCGCTAAGGCCAGTGAATTTCTAGGCCAATATGTCTTGCACCTGACTAATGTGTAAAAAGTTAATTAGCTAGTTTACTGATTTACAACTTTGTAAAATTGTTCAACTGCGAGATCAATTAAATACGAAGCATTAAACAATTACACAGCTATTTCAGCTTACAGCAGTGCACGTGGTTCACATTCATTACTGCTGGAAAATAGTCATTCTTTTAAGGTCTACCCTAGTGATTTTTAAAGTTTTCTACCCCTGAAATACAGGAATACTCCCAAGGACCAACAATCCTAATTTCCAAATGGCAGTGTCAGCTACCTAAAGGAAAAGAGGGCTTTTTTAAAATGCATTCGTTCATGGGATGTGGGTGTCGCTGGCAAGGCCGGCATTTGTTGCCCATCCCTAATTGCCCTCGAGAAAATGGCGTTGAGCAACCTTCTTGAACCACTGCAGTCCATGTAAAGGTACTCCCACAGTGCTGACTTTTTCGTAGCAGTTTGTTAAAACTGAGTGGCTTGTTCGGCCATTTCAACGTCAACCACATCGCTGTGGGTTTGGAGTCACATATAGGCCAAACTGGGTAAGGACAGCAGATTTCCTTCCCTAAAGGATATTAGTGAACCAGATGGGTTTTTATGACGATCTGATAGTTTCATGGGTCAATCATTACTAATACTAGTGCTTTTTTTAAATCCCAAATTTATTCAATTAATTGAATTTAAATTTTACAGTTGCCATGGTGGGATTTGAATTTGTCCACAGATTATTAGCCCTAGTCTCCAGATTGCTAGTCCAATAACATAACCACTATGCTACCATACCCTGTACACTAGCTTGTTAGTACGGAGAAGACTTTGGTTATTTATATGCAGCAACAGAAATAATGTGCTAGTAAATCACCAAATACAGAAAAAGGCAGGAAATCTGTTGAACTCTTAGACACCTGTGATCCTCTCAAGCCACTCAATGATCCAGAGAACCTAGTTAACGATTTTCACAGAATTCACAGAAACCCCACAGTGCAGATAGAGGCCATTTCGGCCCATCGAGCCTGCACCGACACATATCCCACCCAATCCCTGTAATCCCTGCACCAACACATATCCCACCCTATCCCTGTAACCCCACGTATTTAATCCCCCTAGCACTAAGGGTCAATTTTTATCATAGCCAATCAACCTAACCTGCACATCTTTGGACTGTGGGAGGAAACCAGAGCACCCGAAGGAAACCCACGCAAACACGGGGAGAATGTGCAAACTCCACACAGTCACCCGAGGCCGGATTCGAACCCGGGTCCCTGGCACTGTGAGGCAACAGTGCTAACCACTATGCCACCGTGCTAGACCACGATCTATGGTCGACATTAGTATTTTCGCAACTGGACCAATAAAGCTTACTCTTTTATGGATAACGTCTTGCCTTTGCACTGCTGCCGCAGGAGTTTTCACTTCAAGTTCCCGGCGGGTGAGATGCCCCAGTGGAAACGCAGTCAGAAAGTGAGGGGTGGGAGGCGGCTGGTGTGGAGCATAAACACCGGCACAGACCAGTTGGGCCGAATGGCCTGTTTCTGTGCTGTAAATTCGATGTAAAAATTGCCTCTTTTAAATTCATTCAGAGAAAATCACTCGTGCAAGGCCAGACCAAAAGGATAATGGTTAAGAAGCTCGCCTTATACTGACCTCTGAGAGCTAATGAAGACTAACAAACCCCCATACCAATAAATGGATCCTCAATCAGTGACAACACAGTGGGAAGTTGACAAATAGAAAGTGGAAACAGAAATAATTAACACTTAAAACTAATTGCTTTTTTCTTACCTCTGTAAATATTTTGTACATATGTGACACATTTTACAGTAGAAATTTAGGGGAGAAAGTCATTATAGCCCGGGAATGGGCGGTAACATCAGAAAAGTTTGAGATTTAGCAGCAGGCGCAAATGAATCTCGCTGCACGCAAAATTAAATATAATCGCTCAAAGAAAGGATGGGAGCGCTAAATCAAGCGCTAATGGCTGAGCTCAGTGGCGTTTCACTCAAAGCACCAAAGTGGCCATCAACTGGTCCAGGCAGCGGACGGTTGAGGGGGGTCGTTCGGCCTGACTGCCTGCCTCTCTTCCGCGGCCACGTTCGTGCCCGGGTGGCCCTGGAGATGGAGCACGTGGTGTCCGCCGGCACGCTCGAGGCATTCCGCGACCGGTGGGCACCGCAGGGACTGGAGTGCATCATCACCCCGGTCAACCAAATTTCAATTTAATTTGTTAAGTTTCAATTAATGTCTTATTAGTTACAGTATTTTTGTTTATGGGTTGCTCAAAAAGAGTACACTCAAAGCGCTAACCAATATCAGGTGCAGTCTAATCACAAGTCATCATTGCCACAGGCACTTTCCAGTTCTTAAAGGGGAGGTTCATTCATGCTGCAGAACCTCATTCTCAGCCTTGCTGGCTGTGAACCTGTGTCAGCGAGCAGGAGCAGGCCAAGCCCAAGGAGTCAGACGACTCAAACAGGTTTCATGATGGCAGATCCATGTCCCAGGGAGAGAGCCCGCAGACTTTCGGACCAAGCGTTGGAGGCGTTGGTCTTCGCTGTGGAGAGACGGAGGGCAGTGCTCTACCCGGCAAGTGGCAGGAGGCCCTCGCTGCAAGTCTTCCACACCATGTGGAGGGAGGTAGCCCATCAGGTCACGGGCAGCACTGTGGGCCCCAGATCCCACACACAGTGCAGGAAGAAATTTAACAACCTCACTCGGGTGGTCAGGGTGAGTCAATGCCTCAACAAATGCTACATATCACCATCTGAACCAGTCTGCATGCACTGGCCAAAGCACCACACCCCCAGCACTCACCCATCAATAGTCTCCACCTACCAACACACACTCACATCTCACACCTTGACACAATGATAGCTATTCAACTATGGCAGGCACATCACCCAAACACATTGCTCCACACTCACTCACACACTTTCCTTTCTCTTGCAGGCCAAGGTGGCTCACAACAAGAGGGAGTAGGAGTGCACAAGCAAGGGACAAGCTGACACCCAACCACTGTCTGCGCTGGAAAATGGAGTGCTGCAGATTATTGGGCGCCAGGTGGTGGGCGCTGTGGCCACCAGCGACATTGACCCGCTTGGGGCCAACAGCGGTATGTTCATCCCCACTCCTTCTTCTCACATCCCACTTTTCCCTCACCCCGCAAGCCTTTTGCACTTTCCAGCTAATCATGCTGTATGCATGCATTTCTCCCTTCCTGCCCCCCTCACCTTAACCCGACTCTTGTGCATTTATGCTTTCAGATAATGAGCAAGCACCTGAGCAGCCTGTCCCTAAGGGCACCATTGCGAGTGAGGTGGGAGAAGAGGAGGAGGAAGAACACATCGCGTCACTGCATGTCTCACCTGCAGACACCAGCTCAGATACTGGCACTACCCATACTGGCACTACCCATTCTTTAGAGGCTAGTATAGTAGCGGGATCTGCACAGGGTGAGGCACCGGGGATGAGTGGGCTATAGCATGGCCAGGGGGAAAGGGTAGCTCGGGGCCATCTCCCCGGAGGGTGAGTTCACGCATGAGTTCTGCTGCACAGGACTCAGATGAGGACCTCGATGGGGAGGCGTTTAGAAGAAGGGTGATGGGCATGCACATGAAGATGATAGGTGCAATGGCAAGGGTGCCCGAGAGCCTGTTGGCAATGGTAATAAGCGTGGAGGAGTCCATCTCCAACATTGCACAAGGCTCTGCACACACCATGGAGCCCATCATTTCCAGTCTGTAAAGGATGGTCGACTCCCAGAGAGACTGTGGTGACCTAGACCTGATGCCACATGTGATGGGCGATCTGGTAGCTTCCATTGCAGCACAGGAGGAAGCAATACAATGTCTTAGTGCTGTAATACAGTCTATGGTTAGTGCCATTAAACCTCAGACTGCTCTCACACAGTCTCAGCTTGATGCCACGCAAGCTCTGACTGCTGCCGTTGTGGCTGGGTCTACAACCGTCGACCAGGGCTTTCACTGTGCCATAACAGGCCAGCAATCTGTGCTCCAACAGATTGCTAGGGATGCTGAGGTGATGCCCCAGGGGAGTGGCAGTGTGTCAGTTGAGCAGGAACCTGCTGTCCTCTCTCAGGATGACAGCATTCATGCTCCCACCACTGCCACTCTGCCATTGCCCTTGTCGCTGCCTGTCATCCAGCCAGCCTAGACTGCTGCTGCCCATGCTGAGGAGGTGCAGTCTACAGCTGGGCCTTCCAGGTCCAGAGATGGTTGAGGGCATCCTGCAAGGTCATCTGAAGCCTCCCGCACGGACACTCAGCAGCCTTCCACCAGCCCTACTGCAGCCACTGGGACACTTCATAAGAGCACTAGAGTAGGCAAAGGCACAGCAATGAGAGGCACTAAGGGATTGCACAAGGGTGAATAGTTAATATTGTTTTTGTAAATATGTGTTAACTGATTATTGCTAAATTTCGTAATTCAATTTGTATTATTTTGTGGTGTGTCTCATTTCAGCTTTGTGATATGGCCTGCGACAGGGATGGAATGATAGGGGTGTAGTGAGCAACGGGGATCTGGGGTTTAATTTATTGGAACCGAAGACTGATGAGGTGGTCATGGACTGCCTTTCTGGAAGGCCGATTGATTGGCTGCCTCCTCCCTCGCTCCTGTTCCTCCTCCTCCTCCTCCTCATCTTCCTCTTCCTGCTCTTCCTCCTCATCCTCCTCCTCTCCCTCTTCCTCCTCCTGAGGTGGTCCTGCAATCCCTGGTGGCAATGGCTGGGCCCTCATGATGGCCAAATTGTGGAACATGCAGCAGACCACCACGAAATGGGGCACCATTTCAGCCAAGTACTGGAGGGCTCCTCCTGAGCAGTCAAGGCAGTGGAACCGTTGGTCTGCTCGATGATGTTCATGGTGGTGGCATGGCTCTCATTGTATGAGTGCTGAGCAGGAGTGCTGGGGTTGCAGAGGGGAGTCATGAGCCAGGTGTAAACTGGAGAACCCTTCTCTCTGACCAGCCAGCCTCAAGCTTAATGTGGTGGCTGGAAGAGTGCTGGAACAACGGTCTGGCGCAGGATGAAGGCATCATGGCTGCTGCCAGGATAGCAGGTGTTCACATTGAGGATTGAGAACTTCACATTTAGTGAGTGGTAGCCTTTATGGTTATGGAAGATGTCAGGATTTTTATGCAGTGCCCGCAAAGCCACGTGGGTGCAGTCAATGGTGCCCTGCACCATGGGGAATCCCGCTATCCTGGCAAAGCCACATTCACGCTCGTTCTGTTTCTCCCTGGTGATGGGGAAGGAAATGTAGTCCCTTCTCCTACTGTAGAGAGCCTCTATGACCTCCCGGATGCAGCGATGGATGGCAAACTGTGAGATGTTCGCTATATCTCCTGTTGCAGACTGGAAGGATCCGCTGGCGAAGAAATTGAGGGCGACGGTGACCTTGACTGCCACTGAAAGAGCCATGGTCGTCCTGATCTGAGGCTCGAGGTCTGGTTGCAGGAGGTGGCAGAGTTCTGTGACCAGCTCCTTGGTGTAGCGGAGCCTTCTAATACACTGCTCCTCACTTAATTGGAGGTAGGAGAATTGCTGTCGGAATACCCTCGGAGGGTAAGGCTTCCTGTTGAGAGCCCTGATGGCCCTCGTCCTCCCTCTAGCCACATGTTACAATCTTTCTCGCTTCCTGCACTCCCTCCGCAGTAGATCCTGGAGGGCGAGGTCGAATGCCAGTACAGACCCGATTAATGTAATGATGTGCAGCACTTTGATATGTTGTGAGAATAAATGTAACTAATTTTTAGTAGCCACAACACTCAGGAGACTAAACAACCTTTAAATGACTGATTTAAAGTGTTCCACAATGTCAAGGAAGCAGTGAAACTGAACTAACCTGAGAGCTGTGACTCATTACTCATGATCCCTTTAAGTAGCGCCCCTGGAGCCGGCTAACTCCTGCTTCACGCCTCCTCTCCCTGTCGCTGTCGGGGCGAGGCGCAAAGGCAGGGGGAGATAATCAATTTCACAGACCGGGCACACAGTGAGCATTGCACACTCACTGATGTCACGATCTGCCTGGTGTTGAAGTCCCCAGTGCTGACTCATAGCGGCGGCGCTACGGGGGTGCCGGATTTGGCGTGTGTCGCTGGATTCGCCTCGCCGCTACTGCCTCTGCGCCCCATTAGCGCCCCCGCCAGGCACTAATGGGAGGTGCTAAGGTACCGAATTTCTCCCCCTTAATATCATTCCTAACATCAGTCACAGATCTAATTTAAATATGCCTGAAAATATAAAAGATTATTGGAACAAGTCTTAGACTAAAACTGCTCAGTAAAAATGATTCTTCTAAATCTGACTTAGGGGGCGAATTTATCCCTACTCGCTCAGCAGAATCCTGGCGGGTGGGGAATTAAAAATTGCCCTGACATTTAACTGTCTGAAAGCTGCCATGATCACAACATCGGCAACTTTATCCTGCTCTCCTGAGCAGGCAGCAAGGACACACGCTCGGAGCCAATCGGGTCCTTCCTTCTTTACATAGGCATGTTGCGGTCCGATGACATCATTGAGACCCGACTGTAATTTTAACTCAGGCCTGTGCGGGGAATCCACCTGGAGTTAAAATCGGGGTCGACGGTCTTAAGTATGGAAGATAAAGGGGTGATCTAATTGAGGGTTTAAGGTGATTAAAGGATTTGAGAAGGTAGATAGAGAACAACTGTTTTCTCTCGTCGGGGGTAGAATCTTACTAAAAATTCTGGAGACCTTCTAGGGCCAGTTCAATGCTGTGATGGGGGGGTTGGGGGATGTGAGCCTGTGGACGAATGAGCGAGTTGGGCTGAATGAACATATTTTATGGTATTTGCTGAAGCGCCTCAATAACTTCAAGGCTCAAAGTTAACTGGATAAAACAAGGCTTTTATTAGTAAAGAAAGATGCCTGTGTCTTCACCTAGCATTCTGCTGTTCTGCTGTAAGACAAGCCTGGGCTTGTCTTAAGTAGGGCCAGGTATGGGCGGAGCCGACACACCCAATGGGGAGAAAGGGGGCAGTGCACTATAGACAATACAAGGTAAAAACACAGGAGCAGGCAATACGAACACAGGAGCAGGCAATACAATATATGTAGTTAAATACGGAGTCTGATGAATGACATATTTCATCACATTTGCTATGAACACAAGAAAAAATTCCAATATAATCGAGAGCCATAACAAGCGCCTCACTATATAAAAACACTAATAAACTGCCTTTTGTAAGAACCTGATATGACTTGCCAGATAATAATGTTAAATCAGGAGTACCAGCCAAAGCCAGTTACAGTGTCTGTTCAAAATTTCATGCAGCTATTTTAACAAATTAACATCTAAGACCATCTGTTCGCCATTAGCGAGTTCCGCATCCTTAACCTGATTTATGACATTGTTGCGGCTGCACTCAAAATGTCCCAAAGCTTCAGAATGCTCAATTACTTTCACTTCTCTTTTCATAAGAAAGTAACTTGCGTTTATAATAACACCTTTCACGGCCGCAGAACGTCCCAAAGCGCTTATGCCAAAGCAAAATTCTGACGAAAGCTCGTCGACCTGAAACGCTAACTCTGTTTCGCTCTCCGCAGTCTTTCCAGCATTTTCTGGTTTTTTTGTCCCAGAGCGCTTTACAGCCAACTAAGTACTTTTGAAGTGTAGCCACTGGCGGAAATGTAGGCAACGCAGCAGCTCATTTGTGTGCAGCAAACAGCAATGAGATTTTTCCTTTTTTTTTATGAAATAAAGAAAACGCACACAACAAAAATCAAAGGAATATCAACTTACAAAAGGAAATGACATTCTATATCAGTGGCCTATCCTTCTGCCACCCAGCTATTTTGGGTGTGTGCTGTACAATTTAGGCCTTGCTGAGTGTGAATTAAATCTTCACACTTTATCTAGAGCCATCCTTTGTTTCTTTACCTCTCCTGTTACCATCTCGTCTCGCCTTGACTATCTCTTAATGTCTCTTCACCTCTCAGACCTTCCCTTTTGTTCTTTCATTCCCTCCTCCAATTCCCAGCCCCCAGACTTGCTTTTTAACCTGATGAAGGGTTTCGACCTGAAACGTTGACTCTATTTCTCTCTCCACGGATGTTGCCTGGCCTGCTGAGTTTTTCCAGTGTTTTCTGTTGTTATTTCGGATTTCCAGCATCCGCAGTATTTTGCTATCGTATTGTGAATTAAATCTTGTTCTGCAACCAATTAGAAACATTGCAATTGTCTCTGAATATATGTAAACGTCTGTGTTCTTCCCTTATCGGAGAGCAACATCTTTTCTAAGATGGATGCCTCATCCCCGCTGCCGATACATCTGGCTCCTTGCTCAGAACTTTAGCCGGAGTCCATGATTCCCAGTGCTGAGGGCGGACATTTTGGCAGCAAAGTGACAACCTTTGGAAGCAGTCAGATCACATCCTCACCGGCTATTCCTTTACTTTCTTTGAAGAAAGTTGAGATGCCCATAAAAGATAAATGCATGGAAAACGAGAAAGCCAGCACTGACTTAAAAAACGTACAAGAACGGAGTACTGTCATACATCACCTGTACATTGAAAATAGCCAAACTGACAAAATTAGATTGTTTTTTTGAACACATGCAATTGTACTCAATATACATCCCAGCTGAGTGATTTCCTAGCCAGAAAACCTCTTTTGTCCAACAACTATTTGTAACGAAAAGTATGAAATCCAGAAGACAATTTGCATTTTAATAGGATGTCAACACATACTGTAATTCGTTTTACAGAGTGCTATTAGAAGAACAAATGCAGAATTGAATGCAGTGAGAGAAGTTATCATTTGGTTTCTTCCACTTCAATCAATGTGTGTAGTACTGGAAAACATTAAGAGATATTGGTACTGGCTAACAATTCATACTCGAGCTCCAAGGGCACACCTTGACAAATATCTACATTGGTTTTCACTGATAGGCTGGATTTGATTAAAATGGATTCAGTCATTAATTTTCATAGAAATATAGAAGATAGGAGCAGGAGTAGGCCATTCGGCCCATCGAGCCTGCTCCGCCATTCAATGGGATCATGGCTGATCACCCAAATTCAGTACCCCGTTCCTGCCTTCTCCCCATATCCCTTGATCCCTTTAGCCTTAAGAAATATATCCAACTCCTTCTTGAATATATTTAATGAATTGGCCTCCACTGCCTTCTGTGGTAGAGAATTCCATAGGTTCACCACTCTCTGGGTGAAGAAATTCCTCCTCATCTCAGTCCTAAATGGCTTACCCCATATCCTTAGACTATGACCCTAGTTCTGGACTCCCCAGCCATCGGGAACATCCTTCCTGCATCTAGTCTGTCCAGGCCTGACAGAATTTTATAGGTTTCGATGAGATCCCCTCTCAATCTTCTAAACTCCAGTGAGTACAAGCCCAATCGACCCAATCTCTCCTCGTACGTCATTCCAGCCGTCCCAGGTATTAGCCTGGTGAATCTTCGCTGCACTCCTTCCATGGCAAGAACGTCCTTCCTCAGATAAGGCGAACAAAACTGCACACAATACTCAAGGTGCGGTCTCACCAAGGCCCTGTACAACTGCAGCAAGACATCCTTGTTCCTGTACTCGAACCCTCTTGCTATGAAGGCCAACAGAAGCAACATGCGATAGACAGAGCTAAGCAATCTCATAACCATCGGATCAAATCAAAGCTCTGCAATCCTGCCACATCCAGTCGTGAGTGGTGGTGGACAATTAAACAGTTAACAGGAGGAGGAGGCTCCAAAAATATCCCCATCCTCAATGATGGTGGAGCCCAGCACGTGAGTGCAAAAGACAAGGCTGAAGCATTTGCAACTATCTTCAGCCAGAAGTGCTGAGTGGACGATCCATCTCGGCCTCCTCCTGAGGTCCCCAGCATCACAGATGCCAGTCTTCAGCCCATTCAATTCACTCCACGTGATGTCAAGAAATGGCTGAAGATACTGGATACTGCAAAGGCTATGGGCCCTGACAACATTCCAGCAATAGGACTGAAGACTTGTGCTCCAGAACTAGCTGCGCCCCTAGCCAAGCTGTTCCAGTACAGCTACAACACTGGCATCTACCCGGCAATGTGGAAAATTGCTCAAGTATGTCCTGTCTACAAAAGCCAGGACAAATCCGACCCGGCCAATTACCGTCCCATCAGTCTACTTTCAATCATCAGCAAAGTGATGGAAGGTGTCGTCGACAGTGCTATCAAGCGGCACTTACTCAGCAATAACCTGCTAACTGACGCCCAGTTTGGGTTCCGCCAGGGCTACTCAGCTCCTGACCTCATTACAGCCTTGGTCCAAACATGGACAAAAGAGCTGAACTCAAGAGGTGAGGTGAGAGTGACTGATCCTTGACATCAAGGCAGCATTTGATCGAGTGTGTCATTAAGGAGCCCTAGCAAAACTGAAGTCAATGGGAATCAAGGGGAAAACTCTCCATTGGTTGGAATCATACCTTGCACAAAGGAAGTTGCCTGTGGTTGTTGGAGGTCATTCATCTCAATCACATGACATCACTGCAGGAGTTCCTCAGGGCAGTGTCCTAGACCCAACCATCTTCAGCTGTTTCATCAATGACCTTCCCTCCATCATAAGGTCAGAAGTGGGGATGTTCGCTGATGATTGCACACTGTTCAGCACCATTCGAGACTCGTCAGATACTGATGCAGTCCGTGTCCGTATGCAGCAAGACCTGGACAACATTCAGACATGGGCTGACAAGTGGCAAGTAACATTCGCACCACACAAGTGCCAGGCAATGACCATCTCCAACAAGCGAGACTCTAACCATCTCCCCTTGACATTCAATGGCATTACCATCGCTGAATCCCCCACTATCAACATCCTGGGGGTTACCATTGATCAGAAACTGAACTGCACCAGCCATATAAATACTGTGGCTACAAGAGTAGCCCAGAGGCTGGGAATTCTGCGGCGAGTGTCTCACCTCCTGACTCCCCAAAGCCTTTCCACCATCTACAAGGCACAAGTCAGGACTGTGATGGAATACTCGCCACTTGCCTGGATGAGTGCAGCTCCAACAACACTCAAGAAGCTCGACACCATTCAGGATAAAGCAGCCTGCTTGATTGGTACTCCATCCACCACCTAAAACATTCACTCCCTCCACCACCGGCACACTGTGGCTGCAGTGTGTACCATCTACAAGATGCACTGCAGCAACTCGCCAAAGCTCCTTCAACAGCACCTTCCAAACCCGCGACCTCTACCACTTAGAAGGACAAGGGCAGCAGACGCATGGGAACATCACCACCTACAAGTTCCCCTCCAAGCCACACACCATCCTGACTTGGACCTGTATCACCGTTCCTTCACTGTCGCTGGGCCAAAATCCTGGAACTCCCTTCCTAACAGCATTGTGGGTGTACCTGCACCATATGGACTGCAGTGGTTCAAGAAGGCGGCTCACCACCATCTTCTCAAGGGCAATTAGGGATGGGCACTAAATGCAGGGCTAGCCAGTGACGCCCACATCCCATTAATGAATAAAAAAAACATACCATTTGCCTTCTTAACCGCCTGCTGCACCTGCATGCTTACCTTCAGCGGCTGGTTCACAAGAACACCCAGGTCTCTTTGCACTTCCCCTTCTCCCAATCTATTGCCATTCAAATAATAATCTGCCTTCCTGTTTTTGCCACCAAAGTGGATAACCTCACATTTATCCACATTATAGTGCATTTGCCATGTTTCTGCCCAATCACCCAACCTGTCGAAATCATACTGGAGTTTCACAACATCCACCTCACAGCATACCCTCCCACCCAGCTTTGTGTCGTCTGCAAATTTGGAGATACTACATCCAATTCCCTCGTCCAGAGCATTAATATATATTGTGAACAGCTGTGGTCCAAGGACCGATCCTTGCGGTACCCCACTAGTCACTGCCTGCCACTCGGAAAACGACCCGTTTATTCCAACTCTTTGCTTTCTATCTGCCAACCAGTTCTCTATCCAAGTCAATACCTTGCCCCCAATCCCATGTGCCTTAATTTTACAATCTCTTATGCGGGACCTTATCGAAAGCCTTCTGAAAGTCCAAATACACCACATCCACTGGTTCTCCCTTATCTATTTTACCAATTACATCCTCAAAAATTCCAGTAGATTAGTCAAGCACGTTTTACCTTTTGTAAATCCATGTTGACTTTGTCCGATCCTGTCACTGCTTTCCAAGTGCTCTGCTATTACATCTTTTATAATGGACTCTAGCATTTTCCACACTACCGATGTCAGGCTTACCGGTCTATAATTCCCCGCTTTTTCTCTACCACCTTTTTTGAATAGTGGGGTAACATTTGCTACCCTCCAATCCATGGGTAATGTTCCAGAGTCTATCGAGTTCTGGAAGATGACCAGCAATGCATCTACTATCTCCAGGGCCACTTCCTTAAGTACCCTAGGATGTAGATTATCAGGCCCTGGGGATTTATCAGCCTTCAATCCCGTCAACTTCCCCAACACCATTTCCCTACAAATACTGATTTCTTTCAGTTCCTCCCCCTCATTAGTCCCTATGTTCCCCGACATCTCTGGGAGGTTATTTGTGTCCTCCTTTGTGAAGACAGAACCAAAATATGTATTTAATTGGTCAGCCATTTCTTTGTTCCCCATTATAAATTCCCCTGATTCTGACTGCAAGGGACCTACGCTTGACTTCACCAATCTTTTTCTCTTCACATATCTATAAAAGCTTTTACAGTCAGTTTTTATGTTCCCTGCAAGCTTACTTTCATAATCTATTTCCCCCCTCTTAATTAATCCCTTTGTCCTCCTTTGTTGAACCCTAAACTGCTCCCAATCCTCAGGTTTGCTGCTTTTTTGGTCAATTAATATGCCCTCTCTTTGGATCTTATGTTATCCCTAATTTCCCTTGTTAGCCACGGTTGAGTCACCTTTTTTGATTTATTTTTATGCCAAACTGGGATAAACAAATTCTGTCCTTTCCCTCTTGTGAGTCCTTCAGTGTAGTAGGGAATTAAATACTGTGAATAGAATTGGGGAATAAAACGCAGCTCCCGACATATCGGAGCTACTTTTTTAGTTGAGTTGGATGCTGAGGCTCAATGATGGGTCCTGTCATTACCACCTCAGTAGAAATATGTGGAGTAGACTAATCGTTCGGTTGGATTGATTCGTTCAGTCCTTTCTCAAAGCATTTATCTACAATTAATCAAATCATTTGGTTAGGCAGCCTGGCAGTATGTAGACACAATAATTTTGGGTTGTCAATGTGTTGAGAAGTTGTAACATTTATGTGCCCAAAACCAAGGCTCTGAAAGTACTCTTCATAAAAATAGATGCGCTCACCCGTGAATCAAGTCAAAATTTGTTCCTAGCTCTCCTGCAGACTGGCTCAGTGTTTGCCACTATTCCGTTGTACCGTAAGCTGCTTAAAGGAAAACTCCATCACAAAACGCATTATATTAAGACAGCGCTCACTTTGGATACTAAACTCGGGTCCCTCCACCTCCTAAGGCTCTTGACCTGTGAACATCCCATAGTATTTTTCACAACACAGAAGCAAAAGCCACTGTCCTGGTTTTACTTCCCTCAGTGTAGCGTTGGTACACACAGAACATGTTTATTGTGACCGAATCATTGATCATTTTGGCAGTGAGAGCCACAGTACAGCTGCCTGGATATCCTTAGGGTGAATTTTAACAGTGCGTCAAGTATCTCTTCAAGCGACTCTTATCCCTTCCACTCCGCCCCCACTCCGCACACACCCACCCCCCCCACCCCGCCCTCAAACCCAGCAGCACAATGTGCCATTTTGTGCTACTGAACAGAGATCAATGAGGCAATTCATATCTATTTCCTGCTTTTGTTTTGACATGGTGGGATTCCGCATGCGTGCCAAGAAGGAAATGGCTCACACACCAAATCACAACCACAGAACAGGCAAAAAAAAAACACTGCTTCACATATCTGCTGTTAATACTCCTCCATGGCGCGTCATGCGCCATGGTGCTTGTGCCAGGTGCAGCACCAGAAAAAAGTCAAAAAATTCTTGATGATGCCCAGGTGCTGCACTGACAAAGACTCTGAGCTCCTGGTGGGGCACCACAAAAGGGACATGCGGGGGCGGGAGATAAATGTACGCCAAATTGAAATGTCTCAAAATCTCTGACACAGATTTAGGTCTCAAAGCAAAGGGAATAAAGTTGAGCTCACTGTGATTGCAGTACGAAGCCAGCATAGAATCTTACAGCACAGAAGGAGGCCATTCGGCCCATCATGCTTATACCGGCTCTTTGAAAGAGAAAAAGAAAGAAAGACTTGCATTTCTATAGTGCCTTTCACGGCCACCGGACGTCTCAAAGCGCTTTACAGCCAATGAAGTACTTTTGAAGTGGAGTCACTGTTGTAATGTAGGAAATGCGGCAGCCAATCTGTTTTTGTTATGTTGGTTGAGGGATAAATATTGGCCAGGATACTGGGGATAACTCCCCTGCTCTTCTTCGAAATAGTGCCATGGGATCTTTTACGTCCACCTGAGAGAGCAGACGGGGCCTCGGATTAATGTCTCATCCAAAAGGCAGCACCTCCGACAGTGCAGCACTCCCTCAGCACTACACTGGAGTGTCAGCCTAGCTTTATTGTGCTCAAGTCCCAAGTTCCTGGAGTGGGACTGTGCTGAATGGTCTGGGCAGGGATGAACGCTCAGGTGAATTTGATTTGAAATATAACTTATTGGAATCTAAATATGAACCTGGCTCATCACTGGTTGTCATCACTATATTGTACATTATCATTTTCACAAACAAAAGCTATTTGGGCAAAACAAAAGGCTAGCACAGCACTACTTCCATGTTAAAGTGCATCACTAACAATTAACAACTCCCAAACCCGCAACCTTACCACCTAGAAGGACAGGGGCAACAGGCGCATGGGAACACCATCATCTCCAAGTTCCCCTCCAAGTCACACACCATCCTGACTTGGAAATATTATGCTGTTCCTTCATCGTCGCTGGGTCAAAATCCTGGAACTTCCTACCTAACATCACCGAGGGAGTACCTTCACCACACGGACTGCAGCAGTTCAAGAAGGCCTGTAAAGTCTGTGGGTTGTTTAGTTAATTAATACACAGACTCCAAGAGTAACTTAAAACAGGACTTTACTATTCGAAGGTCAGGGCGAATCTGCCAATAACTCCTGACACAGCACTTATATACCGGTGTGGTCACCGTCGGTATTATAGTATACAGAAGCCAACAAAGTAGTGCAACACCTAAAGTAGTTCTCTTAAAGGTGGACGGTTACATACAATAGTTCTCTTAAAGGTAGACAGGTACATACACTACAATCCTCCCTTTTTAGCTTACAACATACTGATTCCCCATTAAACATACATTATAACATATATACAACTTTATGCAAGACAGTTCACAGATTCAGTCTCTCTGGAGGTTTCCGGACTCTGTCCGGATAACGCCTCGGTGGTGTCGTAACTCCCGGCGGGGTAGCAGGTGCTTCTGGCAAGGTCGATTCGGCTTGAAGGACAGTGTCAGGTTCATCTGATTCCAGTATTACCAGATCGGAGGTAGGTGTTCTGGGTATCTCTGTCTCAACATTAACCGTGTAAGGTGGTGGAGTAGATTGGCCATTTGTGGCTGACCCTATGATCTGGTCAACATGGCGCCTTATTATACTGTCCCCAATGTCCACCGTATACATCAACGGCCCTAGCCTTTTTCCAATAGTTCCAGGCTGCCATTTCTCGGTACGGTAGTCCCGGGCCAAAACTTGTTGACCTATCTGAAAAGATCTAGTTGGCCTTTCATTCATGCCCTGGAATTGCCGGTTCTCTACGCCCCTTCTGACGTTTGGCTTAAGCAAATCCAGCCGGCATCTTAGTCGTCTATTAAAAAACATCATGGCGGGAGTTTGATTTGTGACCGCATGTGTTGCATTCCTGTACGCCAACAAGAAGCTATCCACCTTATGTTGAAAGTTAATGGCTTCATTACCCATGGCCTTTATGGCCTTCTTGAAGGTCTGGACAAACCTTTCAGCCAATCCATTGGAGGCGGGATGGTATGGGGCTGACGTGTAGTGCTTAACCCCATTGCTCTTTAAGAATTTCTTGAATTCTTCGGACACAAATTGCGGTCCATTATCAGAACAGATCTGTTCCGGCAGCCCATTCCTAGCAAACATGGTCCTTAACACTGTGATGGTTTTTTCCGTGGTGGTGGTGGACATCTTTATTACCTCCGGCCACTTGGAGTGTGCATCCACCGCTATTAGAAACATTGAGTCCATAAATGGACCAGCAAAGTCGATGTGTACCCTTTGCCAAGGAGATGAGGGCCACTCCCATGGATGCAGAGGAGCCTGTGGTGGCGCATTTTGGACCTTCTGGCATCCTAGACAGCTCTTAGTGATTTCTTCGATGTCCCCATCAATGCCTGGCCACCACACGAACGCTCTTGCTAGGTTCTTCATTTTCACTCCACCCAGATGTCCCTCGTGCAGCTCCTTTAACACCTTCTGTTGAAGTTTGGGTGGAATCGCCACTCTAGATCCACACATCAGGGTTCCTCGACACACTGACAGCTGTTCTTTTCTCTGCGAAAATGCTGGCAGCGTTGGTTCGCCCTGTGCTGGCCATCCCTCCACCGTTAAATCATAGACTCGTGAGAGAGTCGGGTCATTTCTTGTTTCGTTTTCGATCATCGAATTTGTTACTGGTAGACATTCCACTATGGATGAGTGGAACATCTCTACCGGGTCCACTGTAGTCGCTTCTTCTACTATCGGCAATGGCAAACGCGATAACCCATCAGCATTTCCATGCTGTTTGGACCTTTTGTATTCGATGTCATATTGGTGTGCCCTAAGTAACACGGACCACCTCTGTAACCTTTGCGCTGTCATGGTGGAAACGGCCTTGTTAGGGTTGAATATGGACACCAACGGCTGGTGGTCTGTCAGTAATGTGAACTTCTTGCCCTGCAGGTAATGATTGAATTTCTTTACGCCCCACACAAGGCTGAGGGCCTCCCTATCTATTTGAGCATAATTTCGCTCCGCGGAGGTCAACGATCGGGACGCGAATGCCACTGGCCTTTCCGAGCCATTTGGTAACTTGTGTGAAAGTACTGCTCCAATTCCATAGGGGGAAGCATCACAAGCTAGACGAAGAGGTAACGTTGGGTTGAAATGAGCCAACACTTCTTCAGAGGTAATCAACGCCTTGCTTCTGCGAAAGGCCTTTTTACATTCCTCACTCCACTTCCATGGTACTTCTTTCCGCAACAGAGCATTCAGCGGATGCAGCACCGTGGATAGATTCGGCAGAAACTTGTGATAATAATTAATCAACCCCAAGAATGATCTTAACTGTGATACGTTTTCCGGAGCGGGGGCCTTCACGACAGCTTCTATCTTGTCAGGTGACTTGTGCAGCCCCTCTCGGTCAATGACATGACCGCAGTACGAGATCCGTTTTTGGAAGAACTCACATTTCTTGCGATTAACTCGAAGGCCATATTCCTTCAACCTAGTGAGCACCAGTTTCAAATTTCTGAGGTGTTCTTCCTCGTCTTCTCCCGTAATCAGGATATCATCTAAGTAACACTGCGTGCTTGGAATGCCTTGTAATACCTGCTCCATGGCCCTCTGCCAAATTGCTGGAGCCGAAGCTACCCCAAAAACCAGTCTATTATAACGATACAAGCCTCTGTGTGTGTTGATGGTGAGGTACTGACGTGACTCTTCCTCGACTTCCATTTGTAAGTATGCCTGTGCCAGGTCTATCTTGGTGAAGTGTTTCCCCCCAGCCAACGAAGCAAAGATATCTTCAATCCGCGGAAGCGGGTATTGTACCGTGTGAAGCACCGGATTCACTGTGATCTTGAAGTCTCCGCAGATGCGGACCTTCCCCGGTCCCCCTGGCTTGTTACTTGGTGAAGACTTCATGACGGGAACAATGGGCGTGGCCCACTCACTCCAGTCCACTTTTGACAGTACCCCTGATCGTTCAAGTTCTTCCAGTTCTGCCTCCACAGCAGGTCGTATCGCGTAAGGTACCGATCTGGCTTTGAAAAATTTTGGGCTTGCATGTTCTGCAATCTTAACCTTTGCTTTAATTCCTCGCAGTGTTCCCAGTCCTTGCTGGAATACCTCTTTAGCTTTGTCTAATATTCTGGACAACCGTTCAGGTTTGACATCTTCCTTTCCAGAATCTACCGTCATGGTGTTTAGTGAATGGCAGTCTATCTTTATTTTCCTGATCCACTCCCATCGCAGAAGTGGTGGACCTCCCTCAGGCAACACATACAGGTCCATCCTTTGGTGCTCTTTGTCCTTGTATCTCACCTTGACTTCTATCTTTCCGATGGGGTATACTTTGTGCCCCGTGTATGTCTTCAATACTAGTTCTGTATCCCGTAGGGGAATATGCTTGAATAACTTTTTATAATCATGCTTATTCATGACCGTCAACGCCGATCCGGTGTCCACTTCCATTTTCACTTGGACTTTTGCAATCTGTAGTGTGATCCAGATAGCTTGTCGGACAGCTTCATTACTCACATTGTGAATTCTCAGACTATCCAGTTCCTTGCAGTTGGAGTGTGAGTCCGAATTCTGTTCTTCTGGACTCTTCCTAGTCACCTCATGTACCTTTCTGTACCTCTTTTGTGGTGACTCATTATTGTTGGTCTTCTTTCCTGACCGGCATACCTTAGCTATGTGACCGAGCTTGCCACATTTCCTACATTCCTGGTTTTTAAACCAGCATTGGTTCTGGTCGTGTGTTGTCTTCCCACAACGATAGCATTTCGTTGTACCCGAAGTAATTTGCTGCACCCTGAGTGCCGCTGCCTTTAGCTGCATTTCCGCCGTTCCTTTCGCTGCGGCTTCATTCGATGCAGCAATAAGGACAGCCTTCTCAAGTGTAAGATCGTTCTCTTCGAGCAGTCGTTTTTGTGTTTCTTCCTTCGACATTCCGCACACGAATTTGTCTCGCAATGCCTCTGTCAGATTCCCTCCAAACTGGCAGTGTTTCGCTAGTCTACGCAGTTCGACCAAGTATTCTGCGTTGCTTTCGTCTTCCCTTTGCGTTCTCGCATAGAATTTGAATCGTTCCGCCAACATCAACGGTGTGGGGTTCAAGTGATCCTTCAGAACAGCCACAATATCATCGAAAGTCTGATCCGCCGGTTTAGCTGGTGCTAGTAGATGCTTCAAGAGCCCGTATGTCTTCGCGCCCATCGAGTTTAGCAAGGTTATAGCTTTGTCATCTTCTTCTATTTTATTGGCCTCACAATAGATCTCAATGCGTTCCACATACGTGGCCCAGTCTTCTACCTCGGAATTAAAATTGTTGATGTTACCACGCTTAGGAATCTTCCTCTCTTCCTGATAACACCACGAATTATTTCTTTAAATTTTCTTTTCTTTTTTTTTCCAAGATGGCGGTTCCCGCGAAAATGGCGGTTTCCCGCGCTTATCCCCTAGCGGGAGGGGTACACTTTCCCCACGGGCGACGGCCGCTGGCTTTCAGGTTCACAGCCTGCGCGTCGGCTTCAGTGCTTTCCCTTTTCTCGGCAGGGCAACTGGCGCTGGGTACACCCCGTTGACGGCGAACAGTTTCAGCCGCTGGGCTGGCTCTCGCTCAGTTCCCCTTGCTCGGGCTCTGTCTCTCTCCTGCTCGCTCGGCTCTACCGGTGCTGGGTACACCCCGTTGATGGCGAACAGTTTCAGCCGCTGGACTGGCTCTCGCTCAGTCTCCCTTGGTCGGCTCTGCCTCTCCAGCTCGCTCGGCTCCCAATCGCGCCTCCCAGCCCTCTCGCAGTCCGGTGCTTCCCTCCCCGGCTGCGGCTGAGTTTTTATATCTTCCCGCGCCTACGCTCCCGGTCGCAGCGCTTCATGGCTTCGGTCGCTGCCCGGCCTTTTTCGCCGGTCGCGGTCTAGCTGTCTCACGACGCCGTTGCGTCCCCAGCCTGTCTGTACCGCGGCTTCCTTGCTCCACGCTGCCCCCGTCTCAGCGCCTCTGGGCCCGACTTCTGTCCGGCTCCTTTCCACCTCGACCGTGGTCGAGTGCACCGCCCTTATCCTCCGGTTATTCTTTTTACTTTTCCCTTACTCGCAGTCACCGTGGCCGGCTTGCTTCTCGTGCTGATCGGCTCACTCCTCACCGTGGCAGAAGGGACAATCAGTGCCTGTTGCTGATGGAAGTCTTTGTCTCTGAATTCTTCCTCCTTTCCAGCTCTGCAGACTCGAGTTTTCTCCCAGCAGAATGACGAGGGCGGTTGCCTCTTCTCGACGCTCGTTAACTGCTTCGGAAGTATTGTTGCCGCAGGGTACGATCGGACTCGTCGCCACTGTAAAGTCTGTGGGTTGTTTAGTTAATTAATACACAGACTCCAAGAGTAACTTAAAACAGGACTTTACTATTCGAAGGTCAGGGTGAATCTGCCCAATAACTCCTGACACAGCACTTATATACCGGTGTGGTCACCGTCGGTATTACAGTATACAGAAGCCAACAAAGTAATGCAACACCTAAAGTAGTTCTCTTAAAGGTGGACGGTTACATACAATAGTTCTCTTAAAGGTAGACGGGTACATACACTACAAGGCCCACCATTACTTTCTCAAGGGCAACTACGGATGCGCAATAAATATCGGCTTTAGATGCACATTTCCTGAGAATTAATTTAAAAAATGAGAAACATAAAAATGCACACAGTATAGTACACTCAGGTCAGAACTCCAAAAGTTCTTTACCCTTAAGAAAAATGATTTTGGGCTTCTATGATGGTTCCTCATTTAAACACAACACAGGTTAGCTCCGTCAGCCCGGCACTTCTCTTGAGTGCCGGGCTCTTTTGCCGGCACTCTGATCCCAGTGGTCCAGCTGGGCCCCGAGTCACACTGTGCAAGGCCCCTTGTGCCGCGATATTCCCTCGCAGTGCCCCAAGAGGGAGGCGGGGCGCTACCACTCAATTTCGGGGGTGCTCGTTTGTTCGGGGCGCTAAAAGTAGCGCCCCAGCAAAGTTAGCGCCCCAAATTTTTCCTCCTTAGTCTTTGGGGAGTTTGCTAATCTTAACAGGATAACAGTGGGGTGCTACAATTGGCCTCCTTCTTCCATGGCTGAGGAAAGTGTATGTATGCGTGTGGGAGGTGGAGCAAATTAAAAATCAAAAAGATCAGCCAACGTAGACATTTCTCAGTGTCACACAAAGGCCCCTTCCCCCACTCCCTAACCCCCACCACCACTGGAAAGTTCACACGTATGCACAGGACCAACCTCAGCTGTGATTTCCCCCTTAACCCCTTACAGTTTTGGTCTCCCTACTTAAGGAAGGATATACTTGCCTTAGAGGGAGTGCAACGAAGGTTCACCAGACTGATTCCTGGGATGGGGGGATTGTCCTATGAGGAGAGATTCAGTAGACTTGGCCTATATTCCCTAGAGTTCAGAAGAATGAGAGGTGATTTCATTGAAACGTATAAAATTCATACAGAGCTTGACAGGGTAGATGCTGGGAGGATGTTTCCCCTGGCTGGGGAGTCTAGAACCAGGGGTCACAGTCTCAGAATAAGGGGTCGACCATTTAGGACTGAGATGAGGAGAAATTTCTTCTGATCTTTGGAATTCTCTACCTCAGAGGGCTGTGGATGCTCAGTCGTTGAGTATATTCAAGATAGAGATCGATAGATTTTTGGGCTTGAGGGAAATCAAGAGATATGGGGATAGTGCAGGAAAGTGGAGATGTGTAGAAGATCAGCAGGCTCGAGAGGACTTTTGGCCTACTACTGCTCCTAATCCTTATGTTCTTATGTAACCAAAGGGCCTGTTTGAATTAGGTAAAAGGGAACTGCAGAACCATACTGCAGCAAAATCCGCTCCGTCAGCAGAGGAGGGAAAAAAATGTGACAAGAAAGGAAGAAAACATTTTAAATTTGCTTCCCACCTAGCAGCTGTGGATTCTCATTAACCACATCTTCTAATGACATCTGCACTCCATTCACATTACCATCTGAATTTCGACTGGCTGAGCTTCAAAATCAGAAGTAACTTTCAGCTCGGCAAACACACGCACCACTATAGAATAGAACTAAGTAAATCTTACAGGAGGTATTAATACTTATTACTTTATGGTGTTGCATTGAATGCTGCCATCTTTACAGTTCTATAGAAAATTCTAATTGAGTTCCCTCCCTATCTCGGTGACCTCCTCCAGCCCGACAAAAATACCCCATACCGGCCCCTAAACTCCTGAACAATCCATTTGCCTGATTCCAGTCCTTTGTCCCACCGTTTGCAGCCATGCGTTGCAGCTATTCCTATTTGCTGGAAATCCCTCCCTGTTTTCCCTGACTGGAGAGTCTAGAACTAGGGCGCATACTCTCAGGATAAGGGGTCAGCCATTGAGATGAGGAAGAATTTCTTCACTCTGTGAATCTTTGGAATTCTCTACCTCAGAGGGCTGTGAATGCTGGGTCGTTGAAATCACAGAAATCACAGAAACCTCACAGTACAGATAGAGGCCATTTCGGCCCATCGAGCCTGCACCGACACATATCCCACCCGATCCCCGTAACCCCTACACCAACACATATCCCACCCTATCCCCGTAACCCCACGTATTTAATCCCCCTAACACTAAGGGTCAATTTTTATCGTGGCCAATCAACCTAACCCCGCACATCTTTGGACTGTGGGAGGAAACCGGAGCACCCGGAGAAAACCCACGCAAACACGGGGAGAATGTGCAAACTCCACACAGACAGTCACCCGAGGCCGGATTCGAACCCGGGTCCCTGGCGCTGTGAGGCAACAGTGCTAACAGTGCTAACCACTATGCCACCGTACTGAGATCGATAGATTTTTGGACTCTAGGGGAATCAAGGGATATGGGGATCAGGCGGGAAAGTGGAGTTGAGGCCGAAGATCAGCCATGATCTTATTGAATGGCGGAGCCGGCTCAAGTGTTCGTATGGCCTACTCCTGCTCCTATTTCTTCTGTTCTTACATTCTTAAAACTCTCTGCCTCTCCAATTCAATCTCCTCCTTTAAGAGCCTTCTTATACTCCCAACTCTTGGACCAGCTTTTGGTCACCCTTCCTAATCTTTCCTTCTTTGTCTCAATGCCATCTTTTCCTCACATCTCTGTGAAGCACCTTGTGACAATTTTCTACGTTCAAGGCAAAACAAAATGTGAAGAATTGTGAATGAAGCTGGACATAGTGGAATCATCAGTGAATCACCCTGGACTAGTTTTGATCACAAAAGCGGGGCGGGGTGAGGGGGCGGTCGGAGAGGAATTTTCCAGAATTTTTTCCCCCAAATTGGCCGGGATTTTTATGTAATTTTTTCACCTCTCCCAGGAGATTACCTGGATTCAGGTGGGGTGGAGAGTGTAGATATTGTGATGTACCAGGTATCACAAATTGTGCAGGACAGGCTGGATGGACCAGAGGGTCTTTACCTGGTCGCCGTTGTATGAACAGCGCCATTCCTGACAGTGGGAGGATCATCGATGAAGCAGCTGAAGATGCTTTGGCCAAAATTCAAGAAACTGTATGCTTTTCAGTTCATAAATACTTCTCATTAATGGCTAATTCGCAGCCAGTGCTTTTATGGAATTATCTTAATGATTAAACATCACGATTAATACTGAGCACAAAGGGCTGAATCCATTTTTCTTGGCTTCTGAATAGTTGCTTTATTGAACAGATACAGTGCAATTGATTATTTAGCAAGCACAGTTCAGATGGATTCAGCAACAGTTCTCTGATTAGAATGATTGAAAACCGCATGTAATAGGTCTTATCAGCAATGGTCCATTTGACTTACCTCTACAGAGACATAAATAACAGGGCATAGCATATCCAATAACAATTTATGTGATTGCTAAATACTGAATCACCAATAAAGTTAAACAATTTGAGTAACGTGCTTTAATTTTTAATGAATATTGTGCTCAGGTTAAGGATGCTATTGCTGAGGAACAAAGTATTTTTTTTCACTTAACGCATCTATTACCAGGCATCAAGTAATCCCATGTCAGAAGCAACATTTGGGATAAGTTCCCTCTACACTGCCTCAACAAAATACTGCAGCATTGGCCATTGAAAGGCTGCCCACTGTGGCACATATACCCCACTTAAAAGAGAGGCACATACAACCCGTGAGTACCATAGAACCACGGCCAACCTGAACCTACCAATTTATGAGGATCTACAGATGCCTGAAATCTCGCGAACCATTTTGGGATTGAGCTAATGCTTTTAAAAGCCTCCTCATTCAATCCTACGGCACACTGGAAAGAGTCCTGGGACAATGCTAATGTTCCAAATGGACACTCGATTGCCGACCCCATATGTGTTTTGACAGGCTTCAGCCACGCGTGGAGCATGGCATGGCAGATACGGTCATATCTCGCACCTCTAGAAGATGAGAGACGGCCCACAATGTAAGTGCCGAAAGCCGTCACCAACTATGGGCCACACGGTAAATCAGTGTTCACTTCAATTGTCAACTTTGTAAGGTTTCGCAAGAATTTCCAAAATTTCTACAGCCCCGAAGATTATATTTTTGATTAAAGAAAACCTGGGTAGAATATACCTTAAAAATCCAGGGCATCAAAATTGGCTGTCAGGCCTCGTGGCAGAAGGAATAAAAATGCAGCCTGCGTGTATGTGAAAAGGAAAATCAAAGATGGCTCTCCGGCCTCGTGGCAAAAGACACAACACAGCCTGTGTGTATGGAAAAAGAAAATCAAAGATGGCTGTCCGGCCTCGTGGCAAAAGACACAATACAGCCTGTGTGTATGTGGAAGGAAAATCAAAGATGGCTGATAAAAGATTTGAAAAAAACCCAGCCTCTGAAGTAATGAGGTATTTAAACTGTCAATCAACTGCAGTTTAGGAAGTTTCACAGCAGGACAATGGATGTTTGTTTACACGAACTCTCTACAATGTTGACTCAAGAGATTAAGTACTTGAGACTGTCAATCAATTGCGGTTGGGCGGTGACCACAGGACAATGGATTTGTTTACACTAACATCCAAGGGCTGTTTACTCAGCACTTAAGGAAACAGACATTTTTTTTTCTAAGACAGCTTTATTCAAACCAGTCAATGAATGGGGTAATACATTAAAACCCATCACAGTCAATGGGGACAGATCGATTCCCTTTTGTATAGCCCAGATATATCCGGATTTGGGCGTGAAGATTTCAGCTCCCAATTGGGGTATATAGATAGCCTCTCGGGAGGCCATTCTCCCTCTCTCTGCCACCTCACCTCCGTGCTCTGCCTACAGAAGAACAGCTCAGCAAGCCCGCCCAAAAGAAGTGGAATACCAGCAGTTACTTTTAAATACTGGGGTATCTCTACTTCGGGGCAGTGAAGAATACAGACCACAGGGGCATGGAGCAGGTGTTCTCTGGTGAGCATAGATTTTCTGGCCCATTACAAGGCAACTTAGATAGGTATTAGGGGTGGGAGTTAAGGGGAATTTTGTTAAAATTGTAATTTTAGTCAATTTTCCCTCGATGTGTCCGTTTCCTCTCCCCTATTAAATAATAGAGTGTTGTACTAAGCAAAAGAGTGCTGTAGTAAGCAAAAGTGTACTGTATTAAGTAAAAGTGTGCAGCACTAGGTAAAAGTGCTGTATTAAGTAAAAGTGTTGTATTAAGCAAAATAGTGCTGTATTAAGCATAGGTGTGCTGTATTGATTATTTTCAATTTATTTCCTTTTATTTCAATAAATACTGGTCTTCTTTGCACCCAACCACGAGTCTCGTTTTGTCTACATCGCTACTGAATAATTCCGGTGGTCAAAACCAGAAAAGGGGAGCGATTTGAAACCGCACGGGCTCTGGAGCAGCTCAGATACTTCTGACTGGCCAGAGACTATAACCCCAGTTATAGGCCCCCCTTTTAATTTCTACAACTGAATCCACTTCTTTAGTGTTGTTGGAGCTGCACTCATCCAGGCAAGTGGAGAGTATTCCATCACAGTCCTGACTTATGCCTTGATGGTGGAAAGGCTTTGGGGAGTCAGGATGTGAGACACTCAGTAGTAGTAGTATCAGTCTCTAAATTGCATGGGGGTAACTTACAACTTCGGCAGGGACGGAAAACTAGGGATATTGGATCGACTGCCTGTTATACCCGCTTCAGTGGAAAGGAAAATTGGCGGGGGTGTATAATGGGCAGCTGATCCGATACCATCAATTTTCCACCCTCACTGAAGTTGAAAGACAAAGGGGTGGAACTTATGTTACAGCCGTACAGAGCTCTAGTTAGACCCCATTGAGAGTACTGCATTCAACTGCACCTCAGGAAGGATACGTTGGTCTTGGAGGGGGTGCAGCGCAGATTCACCAGAATGGTACCGGGGCTAAAAGAGTTAAATTATAACAGTTTGCATAGACTAGGCTTGTATTCCTTTGAATATAAAAGATTTAAGGGGTGATCTAATTGTGGTGTTGAAGATGATTAAAGGAGTTGATAGGGTAGACAGAGAGAAACTATTTGCTCCACTGAGGGAGTCCAGAACAAGGGCGGGGGGGTCATAACTTTAAAATTAGAGCTAGGCCATTCAGCGAAGCATTTCTTCACACAAACGTTAGTAGAAATCTGGAACTTTCTCCCTCAAAAATCTGCAGAGGTTGGGGCCAATTGAAAATTTCAAAACTGAGATTGATAGATTTTTTTTGGCAAGGGTTACATTGTTCACTGTTCACAGTAAATCACTGTGGTAATTTCTCGAGAGTGGCAGTGCTTTTGCACATCTGAACCATGTAACCTCATCATAATTGAGGGCACCAGGTAAGAATGCTGCTCTCTCCGCTAGATGCTGCCTTCTACTAGTTAAGAGCAAAGTTTGCTTTCTGGCAAGATTGCTTAGACATACTTGATACTTCTGCAAACTGAGGTGTGAGTCCACAGTATTCGCCGTACACGTATCAAAGCATCAGGTGATCAGATAATTCATATGGCAACGGTGAAGATCAGTTGTTTTAAAGGACCATGTCCTTTGATACCCCCAATTTATTTGCATGAAGTAGTGGACTATGTTTAAAGAGTATAAAAGGATGTCCATCATGGCTCAGTAGGTAGCACTCTCGGCTCTGCAACACAACATTGTGGGTTCAAGTCCCACTCCAGAAACTTGAGCACAAAAATCTATGATGTGGAGATGCCGGTGTTGGACTGGGGTGGACAAATGTAGGAAGTCACACAACACCAGGTTATAGTCCAACAGCTTTATTTGAAATCACAAGCATTCGGAGCGCTGCTCCTTTGTCAGGTGAAGTGAAGAGTAGCATACAGGCACAGCTTATATAGTCAGAGAAAACTGCCAGATGATTACAGGTAATCTTTCTAACTGCCCTTTATCACACCTCAGCAGAGAGATAATCGCAGCAATCAAAGGTGTGAATGGTGTCCAAACAGGTCAGTCAGGAAAACATTACATCAAAGAACAATGAGGTGGGGTCATAAGGGGTCAAATGTTGCAGATACTGGGGTCTGTATGAAAAACAGAAAAAAAAAACTTTGCTGGAAATCACAGCAGGTCCAGCCGCATCTGTGCAGAGAGAACTAGCCAACGACAACTCGAGTCTGGATGACTCTACGTCAGGTGGGGTTACATGTAGCGTGACATGAACCCAAGATCCCAGTTGAGGCCGTCCTCATGAGTGCGGAACTTGGCTATCAGTTGCTGCTCGGCGATTTTGCGTTGTCGAGGAGACATCGTCATACAGAACAGAATGGACTATTGCAAAGAAGCATACCGACAACTGGACAACCAGGAACACTACAGACAGTTACCCGCAGATCCGACCAAAAAACACACCCGCCAACTCAACAGACTGATTAAGACCTTCGATCCAGACCTTCAGAGCATCCTACGCGCTCTCATCCCACGTACTCCCCGTGTGGGAGACTTCTACTGCCTCCCAAAGATACACAAAGCCAACACACCCGGACGTCCTATCGTATCAGGCAATGGAACCCTGTGTGAGAACCTCTCTGGATACATCGAGGGCGTCCTGAAACCCATCGTACAGGGAACCCCCAGCTTCTGTCGCGACACTACAGACTTCTTACAGAAACTCAGCACCCACGGACCAGTTGAACCAGGAACACTCCTCGCCACGATGGATGTCTCGGCACTCTACACCAGTATCCCCCACGATGACGGCATCGCTGTGACAGCCTCAGTACTCAACACCAATAACAGCCAATCTCCAGACGCCATCCTACAACTCATCCGCTTCATCCTTGACCACAATGTCGACAACCAGTTCTTTACCCAAACACACGGAACAGCCATGGGGACCAAATTCACACCCCAATACGCCAACATCTTCGATCAAGACTTCTTCGCTGCACAGGACCTCCAACCAACGCTATACACCAGATACATCGACGACATTTTCTTCCTATGGACCCACGGCGAAGAATCACTGAAAAGACTACACGATGACATCAACAAATTCCATCCCACCATCAAACTCACCATGGACTACTCCTCAGAATCGGTTTCATTCTTGGACACACAAATCTCCATCAAAGACGGACACCTCAGCACTTCACTCTACTGCAAGCCCACGGACAACCTCACGATGCTCCACTTCTCCAGCTTCCACCCTAACCACGTTAAAGAAGCCATCCCCTATGCACAAGCCCTGCGAATACACAGGATCTGCTCAGACAAGGAGGAACGTGATGGACACCTACAGACGCTGAAAGATGCCCTCGTAAGAACGGGATATGACGCTCGACTCGTCGATCAACAGTTCCGACGGGCCACAGCGAAAAATCGCATAGACCTCCTCAGAAGACAAACACAGGACACAACCAACAGAGTACCCTTCGTCGTCCAGTACTTCCCCGGAGCGGAGAAACTACGCCATGTTCTCCGCAGCCTTCAACATGTCATCGACGACGACGAACACCTCGCTCAGGCCATTCCCACGCCTCCACTACTTGCCTTCAAACAGCCGCCTAACCTCAAACAGACCATCGTTCACAGCAAATTACCCAGCTTTCAGGAGAACAGAGACCACGCCACCACACAACCCTGCCATGGCAACCTCTGCAAGACATGCCAGATCATCAACACAGATACTATCATCACACGTGAGGACACCACCCATGGTACATACTCATGTGACTCGGCCAACGTTGTCTACCTCATACGTTGCAGGAAAGGATGCCCCGGAGCATGGTACATTGGCGAGACCATGCAGACACTGCAACAACGGATGAACGGACACCGCACAACAATCGCCAGGCAGGAGTGTTCCCTCCCAGTCGGGGAACACTTCAGCAGTCAAGGACATTCAGTCTCCGATCTTCGGGTAAGCATTCTCCAAGGTGGCCTTTGAGACACACAACAACGCAAAATCGTCGAGCAGAAACTGATAGCCAAGTTCCGCACTCATGAGGACGGCCTCAACCAGGATCTTGGGTTCATGTCACGCTACATGTAACCCCACCTGATGTAGAGTCATCCAGACTCGAGTCGTCGTTGGCTTGTTCTCTCTGCACAGATGCGGCCGGACCTGCTGTGATTTCCAGCAAAGTTTTGTGTTTTTTTTCTGTTTTTCATACAGACCCCAGCATCTGCAACATTTGACCCCTTGTGACCCCACCTCATTGTTCTTTGATGTAATGATTTCCTGACTGACCTGTTTGGACACCATTCACACCTTTGATTGCTGTGATTATCTCTCTGCCGAGGTGTGATAAAGGGCAGTTAGAAAGATTACCTGTAATCATCTGGCAGTTTTCTCTGACTATATATGCTGTGCCTATATGCTTCTCTTCACTTCACCTGATGAAGGAGCAGCGCTCTGAAAGCTTGTGATTTCAAATAAAGCTGTTGGACTATAACCTGGTGTTGTGTGACTTCCTACACAAAAATCTAGGCTGACACTCTAGTGCAGTGCTGAGGGGGTGCTGTGCTGTCTTTCAGATGAGACATTAAACCGAGGCATCATCCGCTCTCTCAGGTGGATATAAAAGATCCCATGGCACCATTTCAATGAAAAGTATGGCCAATGTATATCCCTCAATCAACATAACAAAAACAAATTATCTGGTCATTATCACATTGCTGTTTGTGGGAGCTTGCTGCGTGAAACTGGCTGCTGCATTTCCTACATTACAGCAGTGACTACACTTCAAAAGAGTACTTCATTGGCTGTAAAGTGGTTTGGGATATCCTGGGTTCATGAAAGGCGCAATACAAATGCAAATCTTTCTTTTTTATCTATATAATAAAATCTGTGGGAAATCTAACATTCCTTAGGATTACTTTGCACCCTGGATTATCCAGTCGAGTCTATCGGACTCATGCTATAACTTTCCTGTGTGGAAAATGTAATCATATCAGATGTCCAACCACTTTGTGTCACATGTTATTTCCTGTGTGTGTGGAGAGGGGTGGGGGTGGAGAGAGTTGGTTGTGGAAGCACCTGTTTCGAACAAACAGGAACTTCTTTTAAATATTAATGTGCGGGTGGAGCATTAAGCCCATCATTTCCCAAATGTTCTGGCATCCAGGGGGCTGGTTCCAAATAAGATCATTTCAAATGGGTGTCCAAGGTTGCTAACTGTGAGCAGTACTTGATTGAAAGGGCATATTCATTCTGCAGTTTTAAAGCTAGTTCTTCACCAATCTTTCATTTTTGTTGTTTTTTTCTCTGTTGGAACTTAAGTTCTCATAAGCCTTTGTGGAGAATCGCTTGATTTGCTTTGACGAACGAGTTTCCCCAATGGCAAACCTTCTGATTGAAGTGTTCTGAAGAATGAGGACTAAGGGAGAGATTCTAGGCAGATCAAGCTGCAGGAGAGGAGTTCTGTGCCCACCTTCTGTTACTCAAATTGACCGAGGTGCACATATTTCACTTTGGCGGATGATTAGTGCAGACAAAGGCTTGTACTAACAAAGGAAGCTGGGACAGCAGATTTAATGGCACCACTAAGGTATATGAATGCCCAATTAACTACAGGAAACTCTTTGGTATCTGGCACCGACAGGACCGGATGGTGCCGGTTGATTAAAAATTCCAGATGACAGAGAGGGTTATCTACCGAGGCTATTTTTAACAAACAAAAATAAAAAAATCAAGAAATGTGCAGTATACAGTAATTGGGTACTCACCTATAGAATGTTATGTTAAATGGTGGAAGATGCTTGATTAAGTACAGTACTGCCAGTTGAGGGTAATCCATAACTCTAATTATTAACAATGGCGGATCAGGAGAGACTACCGGCAGTGCGGGAGAGTCAGACTCCTGTTATTGAGGTGTTCCAACTTCCGACAGCGCCAAGAAGCCAAGTAGTGGCAGTTTGGAGAACTACCCCCACTGACTAACTCGGCCACCGCGGGAGACTCGGACTCGGACTCGGCAACATTTCCGGTTATTGAGGTGTTGTTTTCGGAGTATGATTTTTGCCGGTTAATAGAGAATTCTGGATATTTAGGTGCTGTTTAAACGAGAGTTTCCTGCATAGTGTTGGATGCTCCCTTGGAAACATCCCAGTCCCGACGTGTCATGCTATCAGTGACACTGTATGAAAGAAGACGTGCCATGGTGATCAACAAATAGCATCTTCTAATTGGCCACACACATCAAGATATCACCAATCATATCGGCAGGCACTGTTGAACTTACCCAGTGGTGGTCGCAAGGAACTGTCTTCACCAGTTACTTGTCAGCAGAGAGCCAGCTGCACAGCTCCTATCTGCTGACAGGACCACCTGCGTTTGCTGAGGAGGGAGCATCAGGTTGGCATGGCCAATGAGAGTACCAGTCTGCTGCAACCTCCAACCGTCTTTATCGCCTTGCAGACTTGCTGCAATGCAGGCCTGTGGCAAAAAGGGCGGCCCTCATCGCAACCATAGAAACATAGAAGATAGGAGCAGGAGTAGGCCATTCGGCCCCTCGAGCCTGCTCCGCCATTCAATGAGATCATGGCTGATCATCCAAATTCAGTACCCTGTCCCTGCTTACTCCCCATATCCCTTGGTCCCTTTAGCCTTAAGAAATATAGCTAACTCCTTCTTGAATATATTTAACGAATTGGCCTCAACTGCCTTCTGTGGTAGAGAATTCCACAGGTTCACCACTCTCTGGGTGAAGAAATTCCTCCTCATCTCTGTCCTAAATGGCTTACCCCTTATCTATAGACTGTGACCCCTCGTTCTGGACTCCCCCGCCATCGGGAACATCCTTCCTGCATCTAGTCTGTCTAGTCCTGTTAGAATTTTATAAGTTTCAATGAGATCCCCTCTCATTCTTCTGAACTACAGCGAGTATAAGCCCAATCGACCCAATCTCTCCTCATACGTCATTCCTGCCATCCCAGGTATCAGTCTGGTGAATCTTCGCTGCACTCTCTCCATTGCAAGAACATCCTTCCTCAGAAAAGGCAACCAAAACTGCACACAATACTCAAGGTGTGGTCTCACCAAGGCCCTGTACAACTGCAGCAGGACATCCTTGTTCCTGTACTCGAATCCTCTCACTACGAAGGCCAACATACCATTTGCCTTCTTAACCACCTGCTGCACCTGCATGCTTACCTTCAGTGACTGGTGCACAAGGACACCCAGGTCTCATTGCACTTCCCCTTCTCCCAATCTATTGCCGTTCAGATAATAATCTGCCTTCCTGTTTTTGCCACCAAAGTGGATAACCTCGCATTTATCCACATTATACTGCATCTGCCATGCTTCTGCCCAATCACCCAACCTGTCCAACCGCCTCTGCTTCAGGAGTTATCAAACAAGGGTTGGTTGGTGATCTGCACCATCACTTGCCTGCAGGTATATGCCTGCATCTTGGGTTTCTGTTCACTTCACTTCACTTCTAAGTCTTTCCTTCCTTGAGAAAGACTGCTCCTGGATTGAGACCCTTTCCAAAGATTTGCAGCAATTTTTGACACCTTGTTAGGTGACTTCCCTTTAATTGTCCCCAAATTGGAAGGAGTAGCAAACTGTCAGGAAGAATGCAGGAAGCTGCATGAGGTCACAAATAGGCCAGGAGAATGGGCAGATAGGTAGCAGCTGCAGTTTAATGCAGAAAAATTGCACTAATACAGTTTGAGAACAAGAATAAAGAAAGGAAATTAACCACAAACGGTAAATTTCTCGAGGCAGCGGAAAAGAAAAGGGATCTCGTTGCGGCAGATACAGAAATGCTTAAAAATAGGTGGATAAGTTTAAAAAAACATTAGCGATGTTGATTTAATTTCAGGATTTATGCTGAGAAGGATTAAATACAAAAATAGGGAGGTCATAATGACTGCATGAAATAATAGCTAGCCCTCATCTGGAATACTGTATGTAGTTTCAGGTTCTTCACTATAGGAGGAGTATAAATACTAGGAACAGGAGTAAGCCACTCAGCCCCTCGAGCCTGTTTCACCATTCAATTAGATCATGGCTGATCTATACCTCAATCCCATTTACTGCCTTTGCTCCATATCCTTTGATGTTCTTGAAAAGAAAGCAGGAAAATGGGTCAGTTTGGGGAGAAAGCCAGAAAATGGAACTGTTTGAAACCAGCCTGAGTGGGGCCTAAGTTCAGTGCAAGCAAACTGGGCTGAATAGCCTCTCCAGCGCCAAAATTTCTGCATGTAAGATCTTATGTTGGTATTGAATCTCAGGAAGTGGCAGCAAGTATAGAGAAACAAATACAAAGTTCCTGGTCAGAGAGAGACAGAATTGAGAGGTAGGAGAAAGGAAGCTTTGTACATGGTGGTTGAATTACATTCCTAGGATGAGTAAAACTACAGTGAGAGTGAGTAACTTAAAATTCTCATTCGTTCAGTATTCACTTCTGACTGAACTGCACCAAACTAAGACTGCAACAGAGGGAGGAAACCATGGCTGCGATTTTGTCGGCACTCAGAGGGCGGGTTTGGAGGTGGGTCCGCTGTCAAAATTGAAATGATTGACAGCGGGTTGGGAACCCGCTCCGAACCCGCCTCCATGTAAGTTTCCAAAGTGTTGGGTCTGCAATTTCAGAACAGACCCAACACCAAGCGGAGGGGAAGACAGTTAAGATAGTTAAATGCTTGTTAACTACTATTTTGCCAACCTATTTCTATTTTACCACTTTTTTAATGGGGTTCACATCATTCGGAGATCATGTCAGGTAAGTAGGTTGGGTTCTCTATGTCTCCACATTGCTGTGAATAGGTGACAGCTGCAAAAGTGGTATGAAAGCTACCATTTCACAGCTGTTCACTTTCCAATGTCAGAAGCTTGAGCCTTCAGGACTTGGAAGATGCTTTTGAGCTGTATGCAGTTTGGAAGTGTTTGGAGTAAACTCTTTATCCACTGTCACCTCCTTGGAGCAACCTCTCTCACCATTGACAGATTGTTTCTGTCATCTCAACTTCAGCTGCCATCTATTCCAGCAACATCGGTGCTCTTGAAACATTCTCACCTTGGTCCTCTGAATCCCTCCATGATCAGCCCCAACATCACCAGGCACACCAACATCACCAACAACAACACCAACCTTCTCTGCAATCACCTGATGCTGCACAGGACACAGGACATCAGCAGCCGACCACATTGCTGTCCGGGAGGCCAGCGATGGCATCACCATGGCCAGATATACTTCACTTGACGCTGTACACCCTGACTGCCACATGATGTGCCAGGTTGACACCACCCCACACCAGCACCATAAAGCATCCCTACAATGTCCAAGCCATTTCTTTCACACTCATCACAATTGGGGGAGGGGGGGGGAAGGGGAAGTTATGTCTTAACATTCACTGGAACTCACTAAGACACTTCCAAAGGTGAGCATAGATCTGCCCAATAAAGTAAAGTGTTGAAATTAGAGATTTCAATGTTTGACAACATATTAACAGAAAATTTACATGAACATTGCATAAAACAACCAAGTGCCCACCCTTAGTTGGTATGATTGCACCAGGTTGAGGGTGATTGTGAGGTGTGGCTACTGAGATGGGGAAGTGATAATATAGAGAGAGAGGGATGGCTGTAGGTGCAAGGTAAGTTGGTGTGAGCAAGGATGTGCAGGAGTAGGTTTCAGAAGACAGAGTGCTGGAGATGTGATGGGTGGCACAGCAGGATAAGGTTGGGTGAGGATTTGCAGTAACATTTCATGATCTACAGAGATCAATGAAAGGTTTGCGCCACTGCAGCCTGGTCCTCCTGTGCAATGTGCAACCAGGCTGCGTTGGTGTCCTGGGGAGATCTCTTCCACCCTTGAAGAGAACCTTGGGGAGGAGATAGCGGAAGGGCTTGCCATAATTTTCCGATCTTCCCTAGACACGGGGGAGGTGCCTGAGGATTGGAAAATGGCAAATGTGACACCATTGTTCAAGAAAGGGTGTAAGGACAAACATAGTAACTACAGACCGGTCAATTTAACATCAGTGGTGGGTAAAGTTTTAGAAAGAATAATCAAGGAAAAAATTAATGAGCACTTGGAGATGTTTAAGCTAATTAAGGAGAGCCAACACAGATTTGTAAAAGGCAGATCATGTTTGACGAATCTAATTGAATTTTCGATGAAGTGACAGGGAGGATTGATGATGATGGATCTAAGGATCATCTTCCGGAACTCCATTGACTCGGGAACAGTACCCGTGGATTGGAGGGTAGCTAATATTACCCCAATATTTAAAAAGGGGGGTAGAGAGAAAGCAGGGAATTATAGACCAGTAAGCCTTACATCGGTTGTGGGCAAAATGCTAGAGTCCATTATTAAGGATAAAATAGCGGAGCACTTGACAAATGGGGAAAGGATCGGACAGAGTCAACATGGATTTACAAAGGGTAAATCGTGTTTGACTAATCTGCTGGAATTTTTTGAGGAAGTAACTGGTAAAATAGATGGGGGAGAGCCAGTGGATGTGGTGTACCTTGACTTCCAGAAAGCCTTCGATAAGGTTCCACACAAAAGATTATCATGCAAAATTAAGGCTCATGGGATTGGGGGCAAAGTATTAACGTGGATAGAGAACTGGCTGGCGGATAGAAAACAGAGAGTTGGAATAAACGGCTCGTTTTCGGAGTGGCAGGCAGTGACCAGCGGGGTGCCGCAAGGATCTGTCCTGGGACCCCAGCTGTTCACAATATATATAAATGATCTGGATCAGGGAATTGGATGCAATATTTCCAAATTCGCTGACGACACTAAACTAGGAGGAGGGGTGGGCTCTGATGAGGATGTCAGGAGGCTACAGTGCGATTTGGACAGGTTGGGGGAATGGGCGGATACGTGGCAGATGCACTATAATGTGGATAAATGCGAGGTTATCCACTTTGGGGGTAAAAACAGGAGGGTGGATTATTATCTAAATGGCAATAGATTGGGAGATGGGGAAGTGCAGAGGGACCTGGGTGTTCTTGTGCACCAGTCACTGAAGGAGAGCATGCAGGTGCAACAGGCGATTAAGAAGGCAAATGGTATGTTGGCCTTCATATCAAGGGGGTTCGAGTATAGGAATAGGGATACCTTACTACAGCTGTACAAGGTGCTGGTGAGACCGCATCTGGAGTATTGTGTACAGTTTTGGTCGCCCCATCTGCGGAAGGATGTTCTTGCCATGGAAAGAGTGCAGCGGCGATTCACCAGGCTGATACCTGGAATGGCGGGAATGACCTACGAGGAGAGATTGAATAGTTTGGGCTTGTACTCACTGGAGTTTAGAAGATTGAGAGGGGATCTCATCGAAACATATAAAATTATGGCAGGCCTGGACAGGCTGAATTCAGAGAGAATGTTTCCAATGGCCGGGGAGCACAGAACCAGGGGCCACAGTCTAAAAATAGCGGGCAAATCATTTAAAACAGAGATGAGGAAGAATTTCTTCACTCAAAGAGTGGTGAGCCTGTGGAATTCCCTGCCACAGAGGGCTGTGAAGGCTAATTCAATAAATATTTTCAAGAGAGAATGGGATATATTTCTGAAGGCTAAGGGGATTAAGGGTTACGGAGAAAAGGCGGGGACGGGGTACTGAACTGGTAAGATCAGCCATGATCTCATTGAATGGCGGAGCAGGCTCGAAGGGCCGAATGGCCTACTCCTGTTCCTATCTCTATGTTTCTCTATGTTTCTATGAGAATGCAATGGATATTGTCTACATGGATTTTAGGAAGGCGTTTGACAAAGTACCACAATTTCTGCCAGCGTAATTTACACTTCATCTAGAGCCATCCTTTGTTTCTTAACCTGTCCCATTACCATCTCGTCTCGCCTTGAATATCTCTCAATGTCTCTTAACCTCTCCCGCCTTCCATCCTATCACAGACCTTCCCTTTTGTTCTTCCATCCCCTCCCCCCTTTCCCAGCCTCTACACTTGCTTAAAAATCTGTTCCATTTCCTACTTTTTTCCAGTTCTGACGAAAGGTCATTGACCTGAGACATGATAGAATTCTTCATTAAGATGGAGAGTGAAATAGTTGACTCAGAGACTAGGGTCCTGAATTTAAATAAAGGAGACTATGATGGTATGAGGTGCGGGTTGGGTAGGATTGATTGGGGAATGTCACTCAAAGGGTTGACGGTGGATGGGCAATGGCAAACATTCAAAGATCGCATGGATGAACTACAGAATTTGTTCATCCCAGTTTGGCATAAAAATAAAACAAAAAAGGTGACTCAACCGTGGCTAACAAGGGAAATTAGGGATAGCATAAGATCCAAGGAGAGGACATATACATTGGCCAGAAAAAGCAGTAAACTTGAGGATTGGGAGCAGTTTAGGATCCAACAAAGGAGGACAAAGGGATTAATTAAGAGGGGGAAAATAGAGTATGCGAGTAAGCTTGCGGGGAACATAAAAACTGACTGTAAAAGCTTTTATAGATATGTGAAGAGAAAAAGATTGGTGAAGTCAAGCGTAGGTCCCTTGCAGTCAGAATCAGGGGAATTTATAATGGGGAACAAAGAAATGGCAGACCAATTAAATACATACTTTGGTTCTGTCTTCACAAAGGAGGGCACAAATAACCTCCCAAAGATGTCGGGGAACATAGGGTCTAATGAAAGGGAGGAAATGATAGAAATCAGTATTTGTAGGGAAATGGTGTTAGGGAAATTGATGGGGTTGAGGGCCGATAAATCCCCAGGGCCTGATAATCTACATCCTAGGGTACTTAAGGAAGTGGCCCTAGAAATAGTAGATGCATTGCTGGTCATCTTCCAAAATTCAATAGACTCTGGAACAGTACCCATGGATTGGAGGGTAGCTAATGTTACCCCACTGTTCAAAAAGGGTGGTAGAGAGAAAACGGGGAATTACAGGCTGGTAAGCCTGACATCGGTAGTGGGGAAAATGCTAGAGTCCATTACAAAGGATGTAATAGCAGAGCACTTGGAAAAAAGTGACCGGATCGGACAAAGTCAACATGGCTTTACAAAAGGTAAATCGTGCTTGACTAATCTACTGGATTTTTTTGAGGATGTAACTGGTAAAATAGATTAGGGTGAACCAGTGGATGTGGTGTATTTGGATTTTCAAAAGGCTTTCGATAAGGTCCCGCAAAAGAGATTAGCGTGTAAAATTAAGGCACATGGGATTGGGGGCAAGGTATTGACTTGGATAGAGAACTGGTTGGCAGACAGAAAGCAAAGAGTTGGAATAAATGGCTCTTTTTCCGAGTGGCAGGCAGTGACTAGTGGGGTACCGCAGGGATCGGTCCTTGGACCCCAGCTATTCACAATATATATTAATGATCTGGACGAGGGAACTAGATGTAATATCTCCAAGTTTGCAAACAACACAAAGCTGGGTGGGCGTGTGTGCTGTGAGGGGAATGCCGAGAAACTCCAGTATGATTTGGACAGGTTGGGTGATTGGGCAGAAGCATGGCAGATGCAATATAATGTGGATAAATGTGAGGTTATCCACTTTGGTGGCAAAAACAGGAAGGCAGATTATTATCTAAATGGCAATAGATTGGGAGACGGGGAAGTGCAAAGAGACCTGGGCGTCCTTGTGCACCAGTCGCTGAAAGTAAGCATACAGGTGCAGCAGGCGGTTAAGAAGGCAAATGGTATGTTGGCCTTCGTAGCGAGAGGGTTTGAGTACAGGAACAAGGATGTCTTGCTGCAGTTGTACAGGGCCTTGATGAGGCCACATCTTGAGTATTGTGTACAGTTTTGGTCGCCTTTTCTGAGGAAGGAAGTCCTTGCCATGGAAGGAGTGCAGCGAAGATTCACCAGGCTGATACCTGGGATGGCAGGAATGACGTATGAGGAGAGATTGCGTCGATTGGGCTTGTACTCGCTGGAGTTTAGAAGAATGAGAGGGGATCTCATCGAAACTTATAAAATTCTGAAAGGACTAGACAGACTAGATTCAGGAAGGATGTTCCCGGTGGTCGGGGAGTCCAGAACCAGGGGTCACAGTCTAAGGATAAGGGGTAAACCATTTAGGACAGAGATGAGGAGGAATTTCTTCACCCAGAGAGTGGTGAACCTGTGGAATTCACTGCCAAAGAAGGCAGTGGAGGCCAATTCATTAAATATATTCAAGAAGGAGTTGGATATATTTCTTAAGGCTAAAGGGATCAAGGGATATGGAGAGAAGGCAAAAACAGGGTACTGAATTAGGATGATCAGCCATGATCTCATGAATGGCGGAGCAGGCTCGAGGGGCTGAATGGCCTACTCCTGCTCCTATCTTCTATGTTTCTATGAAACATTAACTCTGTTTCTCTCTTCACAGATGCTGCCTGACCTGCTGAGTATTTCCTGCATTTTCTGTTTTTATTTCAGATTTCCAACATCTGCAGTATTTTCTTTTTGTACCACATAGAAGGCTGGTTAACATAATTGTGGCTCATCGAATTGGTGGGTCAGTGGCAGCTTGGATAAGGATTTGGCTTAAGGACAGAAAACAGCGAGTTGTGGTAAATGGCTGTTTTACAGACTGGAGGAAGGTAGACAGTGGTGTTCCCCAAGGGTCAGTGCTGGGGCCACTGTTTTTTTTGATATATATAAATGACCTGGATATTGGAATACAGAGTAGAATTTCTAAATTTGCCGATGACACCAAACTTGGGGGTGTGGCAAACAGCGATGATGATACCAATTGACTGCAACAGGACATAGAAAGGCTAACAGAAAGGGCAGACAAGTTGCAGATGGAATTTAATACAGAGAAGTGTGAGGTTGTAGCGGTACCACCGAGTGCCCCTTACTTATAGGACATAATTACCTTTACCTATGTTGTATTGAGTTTGCATGTTCAGGCCGTTGCCCCTTTAAGAACGCGACCCGGGCCAGCTCGGTCTCCCGCTCCCGCGGCAATTGCCGGCCCAGCTCGGTCTTCCGCTCCCACGGCAATCGCCGGCCCAGCTCGGCCTCCCGCTCCCGCGACTTCGGCCGCAACGGCCAGCTCCAATGCCGGGTGCTGGGTAAACGTGATAACGTCATCACGTAATTCACGTGACCACCCCAAGAGCGGGCAAACGCGATGATGTCACGTCGCAAGTCACGTGACGCCCCAAGCGCGGGAAAATGCGAGCAACGCGATGACGTCACGACGCAAACGCGATGACGTCATCGCGCAAATCTCCGGACTGCCTAGTCAGTCCGCGTGGCGTCCCCACTGGGGAAAGACCTGTTCCACGACTCTCCTGCATCGTTCTACGTTGTTTGCTGTACTTCATCTTATCCAACATTAAAATCCTGTTTTTTGTTCTTCCGAGTCAATCTCCGTTATTTGTTAGGAATACACCTATTCCTACATTGGTGACCCAACGACGTGAGGACGGGAATTCATCAAAACCTACATTGGTGACTCCGTCTCCGTGAACATTTTCACGGACGAAGCGCACAGCCTGAACCCCGTCTCTGTGAGCGGTTTCACAGAAGTGGAGCACGACGAACAACAACCGACGAACACCAATTCCTACATTGGCGACCCCGTCTTTGCGAACGTATTCGCAAAGGAAGCGCAGCCTGGAGGTGATCCCGTTTCTCGTGAACGTTTTTCGCGAATGAAACGCAGCCGGACCCCGATTTTTTGTGAACGATTTTCACAAAATAAGCAGGCCATGGAAGCACCAGCCGTTTCGCTGACGCTACCGCAATTCAGGGAGCAACAACCACCCTCGTGCTTTATTCAGGTAGAAGCCCAGTTCGCCAAGAACATTGATGCGGCGCAGACCAACGAGGCCTCCATATTCGACAGCTCTGCTGCCTTACGGATCGTCCGCCTCCACGACATCTCCCAACGCAACAGCAAGTATAAATCCATCCAAGCGCGGGTTCCGCAGGGTTTCGGGCCCACAAGATTGGAGCGCGTCACCGCGGAGATGCCACGAGGACTCGCTCCTCACGAACCACGAGGACGCACTCCTCGCGACCCACGAGGACCCATCCCTCACGAACCACGAGGACTCGCTCCTCACGAACCATGAGGACGCACTCCTCGTGACCCACAAGGACCCATCCCTCACAAACCACGAGATCGCATCCCTCGCGAACCACGAGGACCCATCCCTCGCAAACCACGAGGACCCATCCCTCGTGAAACACGAAGACTCATTCCCCGCCGACGACACACCAGCCTGTCAGCCTGCTGGTTGTGTTTTCTACCACGCTTTTCGGCGCGAAAGCGAAGCGTTGTCGCCCTCCCGGCAGTTTTCCCCCCAAATCAACAACAACTAGAAGCGTTGCCGCCCTCAACAAACGCAAACATCTGCTGACGCTGCGACCATTGAGGACGGGTCCAACGGGCATCCCACGGCCGTGATCGGCCACGCAAAACTTGCTGTCATCACAGATCACTGATCAACGCAGCAATGGTTCACTCTCTTCTGTGTTACCATCATAGCACTACAGCACGCACTGTTCCATGCGTTCCTGACTGCCAAAGAGTTTGCTCGCCTCTCGGCGAGTTCACCGACCTGCCAAGACCCACGTTTTTTTCCTCCTGGATCACCCGTTCGGCGTTCCTGCAGATTTCGTCAGACTGGGGACCTTTTCCCAACAATGACAGAGCCATGGTCCGCATCTGCCCAACCTGCCAGTCACTATGCCGCGGCCAGCTGTTTCGCCCCGGCGCCCGCTTCGAACCACGGGCTGCAGAGGTCACACGTCTCCACGGTCCTTCGCATGGCTGAATACGTTTTATTCGCCATGACGCCACGGTCCTTCGCAAGGCTGGATACGTTTTATCTGCCACGACGCACGCAAGGATCCGCTCATGACCAGCACCTTTAGACCTCGTCCGCCAAGTCGAGACAGCACGACCGCCGAGACCATCGGACACCCATCGTCATTACGGCAGACCAAGCACGATCGCCCACCAGACTGCCAGCCACCCAGCAGTCTCCGTCTCGAGACTGCAGGAGTCGTTCAGACAGGCTCGTCAGACCACCTCACCTTTTGACGTCCGTTAAAGCGAATTCTGGGGGGGCGCATGTAGCGGTACCACCGAGTGTCCCTTACTTATAGGACATAATTCCCTTTACCTATGTTGTATTGAGTTTGCATGTTCAGGCCGTTGCCCCTTTAAGAACGCGAGCCAGGCCAGCTCGGTCTCCCGCTCCCGTGAGAATCGCCGGCCCAGCTCGGTCTCCCGCTCTCGCGGCAATCGCTGGCCCAGCTCGGCCTCCCGCTCCCGCGACTTCAGCCGCAACGGCCAGCTCCAATGCCGGGTGCCGGGTAAACGTGATAACGTCATCACGTAATTCACGTGACCGCCCCAAGAGCGGGCAAATGCGATGACGTCACGTCGCAAGTCACGTGACGCCCCAAGCACGGGAAAACGCGAGCAACGTGATGACATCACGACGCAAACGCCATGACGTCATCGCGCAAACCTCCGGACTGCCGAGTCAGTCCTCGTGGCGTCCCCACTGGGGAAAGACCTGTTCCACGACTCTCTCCTGCATCGTTCTACGTTGTTTGCTGTATTTCATCTTATCCAACGTTAAAATCCTGTTTGTTGTTCTTCCGAGTCAAGCTCCGTTATTTGTTAGGAATACACCTATTCCTACAAGGTGATGCATTTTGGCAGAAGGAACAGGGAGAGGCAATATACACTTAATGGCACAGTTTTAAAGAGTGTTGAGAGACACAGGGACCTGGGAGTTAATGTGCATAGGTCCCTAAAGGTGGCGGGACATATTGAGAGAGTGGTTAGCGAAGGATATGGGTTTGTTCTCACATTGTTCTTGGGCTTCATAAATAGAGGTATTGAGTACAAAAGTAGAGGAGTTATGCTGAACTTTTATAAAGCGCTGGTTAGGCCACAACTGGAGTATTGCGTCCAGTTCTGGTCACCACATTTTAGGAAGGATTTTAAGGCACTTGAGAGGGTGCAGAGGAGATTTACCAGAATGGTTCTGGGGATGGGGGATCTTAGCTACAGGGACAGGTTGGAGAAGCTGGATTGGTTTTCATTAAAGCAAAGGCGGTTGAGGGGTGATTTGATAGAGGTGTACAAGATTATGATGGGTTTGGATAGGCTAGACGGGGAAAGGATGTTCCCACTAGGTGATGGTGCAAGGGCTAGGCGACACAGATTTAAGGTTTTGGGCAAATGATACAGGGGGGACGTGAGGAAAAACTTTTTTACGCAGCGAGTGGTGAGGACCTGGAACTCGCTGCCGACGGAAGTGGTGGAAGCGGAGACACTCAATGTTTTCAAGGGGAGACTGGATAGGCACTTGAGGGAAATAAATTTGCAGGGCTACGGGGATAGAGCGGGGGAATGGGACTGACTGGGTTGCTCGACAGAGAGCCAGCACAGATGCGATGGGCCGAATGGTCTCCTTCTGTGCCGTTATGACTCTGTGACTATGACCTCCTTGCGTGCTGTGACTCTCTCCATAAGCATACGGAGGGAGTCATGGGGGAGCCTGGGTGCAGTCATTGTCAGTGTTTGCAGCACCTCACTGCTGTAGAACACTGACGGCACAACTCTCAAAATGAATGTGGACGTGGTTCCTTTAAGGAAATCGGCTGATGATGTGTCATCAAATGACGTCATCAGATCCGCTTCCTTTTAATTGGCCTGGAACCTCGCAGAGTGGGCTTAACAAGCCCAATCAATGGAAAAAACCTTCTCACAGAGCGGGATGGAGCCGGGAGCGGGACCGGGACCCGCCAATGACCTCTCCCGCCGCAATCCCGCCTCCAATGGCGAAATCGCGGCCCATGTCTCAATTTTTAGGCTGGCGAGAAGTATGTTCGTCACTTTGAGCATTCACATTAAGGCAGTGAAAACAGGCCACTGCTGCCAAACCCTTTCTACATGGACTCATACCAGGGCTCATAAATCAGCTTTTGTCTTGATAGTTGTTCCCTGATTAGCTAAAAGTTGACATAGAGACAGATTTTACTATTCATTTAGCCATATATTGCTTGGCAAACAGTTTGCCTATTGCTGGCCAACAAATTAAACAATTACTGATATAAATAAAACAATTTTTTAGCAAATTCATAGAAACAGACCTTTTGGTTCACCAAGTCTTTTGGAGCAAATATGGAGCTTTTCTCCATATTATCCACCTAATCCAATCCCACTCTTCTGCTCACCCCCCATGCCCTTTAACCCTCCATCAGATACAGTCTTCGGGAATCTAACTATAAAAGAAATGCCAGAGTTTTCCAAGTGAGGGTCTGCAGACCATACAACATAACAAGACATCGGCCTTTGGTACTCATGATGGGTTTGCCGAAAGACTTTTCCTTATACCTCTCATAAGCCTGGTGACCATCAGATGTTCTCCCACAGAGTTCCACCACCAATGGAAGGTGATAACCTAAAACCTGGAGTGGGCCTTTGGCGTAGCGGTAGCAACCCCGCTGCTGGGCCATGAAGGCGTAGGGTTTCGAACCCCGCTCCAGACAGTCCCGGCAAGTGGAGTCGGAACTCCGGCTCTAAATTCTGGGTTGACATCCAGCGGGATACTTGCGTCCGTGGGTGTGGGTGGCCTCCCCCCTCGTATGGGTTGTGGGAGCCCGTAAAACCCTCCCGCCATAGGACTAACCACCCTAATGGCTGGTACGAAGATGGTTACGGTCACGGAAGGAGCGTTAATCGCAGCCAGAAATCCTTCCACCACTTTATACAGTTCCCCAAAGGGAACAGTGTGAAGACACGTATGACGACGACGACCTAAAACCTGCCACATGGCCCATTACCAAGCCTGAAGAGAATATGGATTCCAATTTAAAAAAAGGCTGTTATCATCCTCTAAACAAATAAATGATCCTGATGCCAAAAGACCAGCCTTTTCCATTTAACAGGCTGTTCCTTCAGAATGGTTGTTTCCCAGGGTGCTATGAGGGTTCATTACATAACAGGAAAACATTTAGGGGCCGACTTTGCTGCAGGCACCGAGACAAGGCGCTGGCCAGGCTCAGTGCACCCTGACAACACTGCACCTGACTAGACCCTCAGAATGCTCAGCTTCGGTGGGCTGACTCATCATCATGGCCCAGTTGAACCTTCAGCGCAGGCAGGTAGGTAGATCTAGTGAAGGGAGCCAATCGTGGAGGGCGGGGGTTTGGGGGCGGTCAGCTGCAGCCCACAGTATTCTTTTGGAGCCCACGGGAACACTCTTGTGCCTCCTGGCCCCACAAAGATAATTCTGCTCTTACCATTTAGGGGCCTATTCTGATTCACCACAGGCCGGAGAACACACGGCACACGGCTCTGCTCATTTGTCCCGCCACGAAATGGCATCGGTGTTCCATGGACGTCATCAGACCCCAATTTGCATGCAGTAATGAGGCTCCCGCCTGATTCAGGTAGGGGCCTGGATCCCCAGAAATATATACCAGCGGGCAGAATTTAAGCGAGGATGGGGAGGGTAAGTGCAGCACGCTATTATAGAGTCATAGAGTCAGACTTATACAGCCCTCGGCCCATCGTGTCCGCACTGGCCATCAAGCCCTGTCTATTCTAATCCCATTTTCCAGCACTTGGTCCATAGCCTTGTATGCTATGGCGTTTCAAGTGCTCATCTAAATGCTTCTTGAATGTTGTGAGGGTTCCTGCCTCTACCACCCTTTCAGGCAGTGAGTTCCAGATTCCAACCACCCTCTGGGTGAAAAAGTTTTTCCTCAAATCCCCTCTAAACCTCCTGCCCCTGACCTTGAAACTATGCCCCCTGGTTATTGACCCCTCTACTAAGGGGACAAGTTCCTTTCTATCTACCCTATCTATGCCCTCATAATTTTGTACAATTTTAAGCAAATTCATAGAATGCTGGGGCCGCTATAGGGCCGTTATCGCCCTGTTTCTGCCAGGTGGGATGAGTTAAAGTTGGCCCTGATGTGTCAATGAGCAATGCTATCCAGTTCATGGCTCTCATTCAACTGCACCAGTGTATTAGACTGTACTCAGCTTTAGCCCTTCTTCATTATGGGGCACAAGCAATAAAAGCCCCATTAAACTTAATTCTACCGCTGCTTACATATTACGGATGTCTCAAAAAGTCTTAAATTCCAGCTTTATGCAACTACTGAATACGCATTCCATCTACAGCGGAGCCACAATGACAGGAGCTAAACGGATCATTAAATTGGTGGTAATTGTGACCCTTGGTAGCCCGACTCCCACTTATTCACAGAATAATCACAATAATTGGGCCTCCACTGTACTCACAATTCAGAAAATACATCAATTTGACGAGAAATTTCACAGGGTTCAGCTGTGAGAGATGCATCTCTTGTGTGAGGAAACCTGCTTAGGGCCTAGGCTGCTGAAGGCACGGCCTCCATTAGAAATCGGGGATGCGTAAGAGGCCAGAATTGAATGAGAGCAGGGAAATCTTTTACAATATATTCTAGCCCTTTAGTAGATTGTAGGCAGGTCAATTAGTTTTCTGTTTTCAAGGGAAAAGAGACAGACTCATAGAATATCACAACAACAACAACTGGTATTTATATAGCACCTTTAACATAGTAAAACGTCCCAAGGCACTTCACAGGAGTATTAAAAGACAAAACATTTACACCGAGCCACATAAGGAGCAATTAGGGCAGGTGACCAAAAGCTTGGTCAAAAAGATAGGTTTTAAGGAGCGTCTTAAAAGAGGAAAGAGCAATAGCGAGGCGGAGAGGTTTGGGCAGGGAATTCCAGAGCTTAGGGCCTAGGCAACAGAAGGCTCGGCCACCAATAGTTGAGCGATTATAATCAGGGATGCTCAAGAGGGCAGAATTAGAGGAGCGCAGATATCTCGGGGCGGGGGGGGTGGCGGTGGGGTGGGGGCTGAAGGAGATTGCAGAGATAGGCACACAAGTGTGGAGCTATATGTTAATGCACAATCCACTACAATCACTTCAGGTATAAGGAACCGTTTGGGTGGCCACTGTCGCACATTTCAGGCTATGAAGGAGGAAGTACACATTCGAATCAACACGGGGCTGATAATGAATGGTACCAACTGCTTCTGTATGCCTTGAAAGTGCCCATTTGATAGACATCTGCCCTGGAATTGTCTAGGCCCCAGTTTCTATTCAGCTAATGTGCTGGGGAAGTTCCAACTGGAGCTTTTCCAGGTTTAGCTGGTAATCCATTCGGAGGACAGCGGCCTTGGCTCTTTCCTAATTCATCCCCACAATCTAGTCATCCAGATAAGTACTTTTTCTCAAAGGTGCAGGGAAGCAGTTTTTTGCACAGCTCCCTGGATTTGACATGAGGTTACAAGGCCTGTCTATCAACTGCTTGATACTCAGCACTTTACCAATAATCTCTGGCATTCCCAGATGGCTACATAGAAGAAGGCACCTTTGGATTAACAGCAACTATCCAGTTCCCAGGGCAAACTGCCTACATGATGATAGGAAATGATGTACTCACTTGAGTTTCCTTTTTGAGGACTCTGTTGTTTTCAGAGATATCTGGTGGAACCCATTGAACTGAACACTTTAAAGTGAATAACCCGCTTGAGTGAATCGAATCTCAGCACACAGACCATTTTCGGGGTGGGAGTCTTCGGGCAGGATTTTCATTGAGCCGTGGAGGCGGGATTGGAGGCGTGTGGGGGGTTAAAATCCCAAAATCAGGGGGCACGAACCCATCCTGCCCCCCAACCCGCCTCCATGTTAGTTTCAAAGGAGGCGGGTGTAGTGTATGTAACCGTTCACCTTTAAGAGAACTATTTTAGGTGTGGCACTACTTGTTTGGCTTCTGTATACGGTAATACCGATGGTGACCACACCGGTATATAAGTGCTGTGGCATGATTTATAGGGCAGATTCGCCCTGACCTTCGAATAGTAAAGTCCTGTTGTATGTTACTCCTGAAGTCTGTGTCGTAATTAACTGCACAACCCACAGACTTTACAGTGGCGACGAGTCCGATCGTACCCTGCGGCAACAATATTTTCAAGCAACGAAAGAGCGTCGAAAAGAGGCAACCGCCCTCGTCATTCGGCTGGGAGAAAACTCAAGGCTGCAGCAATAGAAAGGAGGAAGACTTTAGCGACAAAAACTTCCATCAGCAACAGGCACTGGCTGTCCCTTCTGCCACGGTGACTGTGAGTAAGGGAAAGTGAAAAGAATAGCCGGAGGATAAGGGCTGGGCACTCGACCACGGTCGAGGAGGAAAAGGAGCCGGACAAAAAGTCGGGTCCAATGGCGTCGTGAGAGACCGCGACCGGCGGGAAAAGCCGGGCGGTGACCGAAGCCACGAAGCGCTGCGACCGGGAGCGTAGGCGCGGGAAGAGAGAAACTCAGCCGCAGCCGGGGAGAGAAGCACCGAACTGCGAGAGGGCTGGGAGGCGCGATTGGGGTCCGAGCGAGTGGGAGAAGCAGAGCCGACTAAGAGAGACTGCGTGAGAGCCAGTCCAGCGGCTGAACTGTCCTCCGTCAACGGGGTGTAACCAGCGCCGGTAGAGCCGAGCGAGCGGGAGAGAGACAGAGCCGAGCAAGGGGAACTGTGCGAGAGCCAGCCCAGCGGCTGAACCTGTTCGCCGTCAACGGGGTACCCAGAGCCGGTCGCCCTGCCATAAAATAAAAAAAAAGGGAAAGTCTTGAAGCCGACGCGCAGGCTGTGAACCTGAAAGCCAGCGGCCGTCGCCCGTGGGGAAAGTGTACCCCTCCCGCCAGGGAAGAAACGCGGGAAGCCGTCATTAGGCGGGGAAGAAGACAGAAGCGGGAAACCGCCATTGAAGTGGGCGGGGAGAGAAGATAAGAGCGGGAAACCGCCATTTTTGCGGGAAAACCGCCATCTTAGAAAAAAAAAGAAATAATAATTTAAAGAAATACTTGTGTTGTTCCCAAAGAGAGGAAGATGCCTAAGCGTGGTAACATCAACGATTTTAATTCCGAGGTAGAAGACTGGGCCACGTACGTGGAACGCATTGAGATCTATTGTGAGGCCAATAAAATAGAAGAAGATGACAAAGCTATAACCTTGCTGAACTCGATGGGCGCAAAGACATACGGGCTCTTGAAGCATCTACTAGCACCAGCTAAACCGGCGGATCAGACTTTCGATGATATTGTGGCTGTCCTGAAGGACCACTTGAACCCTACACCGTTGATGTTGGCGGAACGATTCAAATTCTATGCGAGAACGCAACGGAAAGACGAAAGCAACGCAGAATACTTGGTCGAACTGCGTAGACTAGCGAAATACTGCCAGTTTGGAGGGAATCTGACAGAGGCATTGCGAGACAATTTCGTGTGTGGGTTGGCAAAGGAAGGAACGCAAAAGCGACTACTCGAAGAGAACAACCTTACACTTGACAGGGCTGTCCTTATTGCAGCATCGCACGAAGCCGCAGCGAAGGGAACTGCGGAAATGCAGCTAAAGACAGCAGCACTAAGTGTGGATCAAATTACCTCGACAACAACAAAATGCTATCGTTGTGGGAAGACAACACACGACCAGAACCAATGCTGGTTTAAGAACCAGGAATGTAGGAAATGTGGCAAACTGGGTCAGATAGCTAAGGTATGCCGGTCAGGGAAGAAGACCAACAACCAAAGGACCAACAACCAAAGGAAGCCATCACAGGAAAAGTACAACAAGGTACACAAGGTGGCTGAGAAGAGTTCAGACGAACAGAATTCAGACTCAGACCCAAACGGCCAGGAGCTGGGTAGTCTGAGAATTCACAATGTGAGTAAGGAAGCTGACCTACAAACTATCTGGGTCATGCTAAAAATAGCTGGAATCCAAGTGAAAATGGAGTTGGACACTGGATCAGCTCTATCAGTCATAAATCAAAGGGATTACCACCGGCTATTCTCACATATACCCTTAAGAGATACCAAGTTCGTATTACAGACATACATGGGGCATAAAGTATACCCCATGGGAAAGATAAGAGTCAAAGTGAGAGATAGGGGTAAAGAACACCCAAGAATGAACTTATACGTACTACATGAGGGAGGACCACCACTTCTAGGACGGGAGTGGATCAAGAAAATAGACATGGAATGGCACTATCTAAAAGCCATAACGAGTGAGGACTCGGTGCAGACAATCAGCTCAGCTTCTGAAACGGATGACGATAAGACCAACCCAAATATGAAAGACAAGGCTGAAATGGACTTGCCGACGAAGGTTGGAAAAACGAAGGCATGCATAAAGGCTTATGCCCCAGAGAAGAACAACGTTTCAGAACAGAACTCCACCGAACAACGACAACCTAGTTCGACAGAAAATTCTGAGCCTGTTCAAGTTACGGACATAACTTGTAAGCCTTACATCAGTTGTGGGCAAAATGCTGGAGTCCATCATTAAGGATGAAATAGCGGAGCACTTAGCAAATGGGGACAGGATAGGACAGAGTCAACATGGATTTACAAAGGGTAAATCGTGCTTGACTAATCTATTGGAATTTTTTGAGGGAGTAACTGGTAGAATAGATGGGGGAGAGCCAGTAGATGTGGTGTACCTGGACTTCCAAAAGGCCTTCGATAAGGTCCCACATAAAAGATTAGCATGGAAAATTGAGGCTCATGGGATAAAGGGGAAAGTTTTGGCGTGGATAGGGAACTGGCTGTCAGATAGAAAACAGAGAGTTGGAATAAACGGCTCATTTTCTGAATGGCAGGCAGTAACAAGTGGGGTACCACAGGGATCTGTCCTGGGCCCCCAGCTGTTCACAATTTACATTAATGACCTGGATCAGGGAGTCGGATGCAGCATTTCCAAATTTGCAGACGACACTAAACTAGGAGGGGGGGTGGGCTCAGAGGAAGAGACCAGGAAGCTCCAGAGCGATTTGGACAGACTGGGCGATTGGGCGGATAAATGGCAGATGCACTATAATGTGGACAAGTGCGAAGTTATCCACCTTGGGTGCAGGAACGGGAGGGCAAATTATTATTTAAATGGCAATAGATTGGGAGAGGGGGAAGTACAGAGAGACCTGGGTGTTCTTGTACACCAGTCACTGAAGGCGAGCATGCAGGTGCAACAGGCGGTCAAGAAGGCAAACGGTATGCTGGCCTTCATAGCAAAAGGGTTAGAATACAGGAACAGGGATACCTTGCTGCAGCTGTACAGGGCACTGGTGAGACCACACCTCGAGTACTGTGTACAGTTTTGGTCGCCTCATCTGAGGAAGGATGTTCTTGCCATGGAGGGGGTGCAGCGGCGATTCACCAGGCTGATACCAGGAATGGCGGGAATGACCTATGAGGAGAGACTATGTAGTTTAGGGATGTACACACTGGAGTTTAGAAGATTGAGAGGGGACCTCATAGAAGTGTATAAAATTCTGACAGGTCTAGACAGACTGGATGCAGAAGGAATGTTTCCCTTGGCGGGTGAGAACAGAACTAGAGGACATAATTTAAGGATAAGGGCTAAACCATTTAGGACAGAGATGAGGGGGAATTTCTTCACTCAGAGAGTGGTGAACCTGTGGAACTCATTGCCACAGAGGGCAGTGTACGCCAGCTCATTAAATATATTTAAGAGGGAATTAGATATATTTCTACGGGCAAAAGGGGTTAAGGGTTACGGAGAGAAGGCGGGGACGGGATACTGAATTAAAGGATCAGCCATGATCTCATCGAATGGCGGAGCAGGCACGAAGGGCCGAATGGCCTACTCCTGCTCCTATCTTCTATGTATCTATGTATCCATGACGGAAGAACACCGAGCTCAGACTCAAACTTATTTCAAATTACGACAACAATTAGAACAATTGAGTTACCGTCTCGTACAAGAGATGAAAACAATGAAAAAGTTCTATGACACCGAATGGGAGAATCTGGAAAGACAACAGAAGCAGCTAGCTCAAGCAGAGAGCGACCATAGAGCCATCGTGACCAATTACCGATCACATCTCCCTTATGCTGTTCAGGAGTTAGAATATTTGCAGGAAGAAGCAAATGAAGAGGAATCTTCAGGAAGCCAGGATTTTATTCCAGTTCTTCTCTACGACTCCTTACAAGCAGAGTGTGAGAAGTTGAAAGAACAGTATGAACAGGCCCAGGCTACAATTCTGGAAGGGGTTAACTCGGCAACCTCCGAAAAGTTAGTTTCAGTGGAAGCATATGAGCAACTGAAGGTTGAACATGAGCAAGAAGTCCAAAGGCTGCAGGAAATTCTTGATGAGCTCAAGGCCAAGACAGACTCATCGGTAGAAGTTCCATCCATAGATGAGAAATTAGAGGTGAAAGACATGGCAGAACCTGAAAGACAAGATGTACAAGAACTCATAAAAATATTAAAGGAAACCCAAGACAAATATGGGGCGGCAATGACCGAGATTCAACAACTTGAAGAACAGATTCAACTGGGAATCCGTTCAGTGGAAGAAAAGGGAACTGTAAGAAACACAGAGACTGTAAGAATGGCCTCTGAACATGAGCTAGAGAGCATCAAGGCGCAACTTCTCCGAGCGCTGGAAGCCAAAGTACAAGAGGAAAAGGTGAAAGCATTGGAGGAAAAGGTGGATGAAATGGAGAAGACTCTGACCCACAGTGTTCCCGTGGAAGAGTTAACGGTCAGCCAACTCCTTCATATGCTGAAGGACAAGACTCTACAATGGGAACAATCTGAACATGAGCTTCAATCTTCAAAGGGAAGGAGTTCGGAGCTCTCAAAAGTTATGGAAATAGCTGAGGTTGCAACACAGATTTTACAGGGATGCCAAAAGTACACTGAATCACGTCAATGTGAACAGCAGAATGTTGAAACAGCTGCTCCAGTAGAAGGATTGAATAGCCTGATCAATCAATCCCCGAGGGAAGGGGAAGTGTTGAAATCACAAACGAGGTCATTAGTGAAGGATTGGCAGGAAACCCAGGAAGAGCGGGATGAATATGAACGCATGAAGAAGTCTCTTCAGGAAAGATGTCGAGGGAGGGAACAACAGTCGGCTAACGTCCAGTTGGGTAAGGAAGAAGTAGCAGGCCCTCTCGCTAGACTAGCTCAGGACGACACCGAATATTACCATGACCTGTTGAGTGACACTGAATATTACGAGGATCTGGTCTGCCCAGCTTGTGATGAAAACTCCCAAAGTGCAGAAATCAGGATGAAGCACTTAAAGTCTAAGGAACATAGAGAGATGGTGGCGCTACAGCTGGCAGCTGATAAGGGTGCCCCGAGAGTCTCCAAGAAGCAGAAAAGAAAAAGAAGAAGCAGAAGATGATAACCATCAAAATCATTATCACTCCTACCAGATCATGCACGTGGGCCCTACAAAGGGAGATAAATCAGTTGGAAAGTAAGGAAAATTACCAAGGCAATACAGCTGTTTGTAAAAGTCAGCATTGCTGGTTCAGCAGGACGGGAGTTCAAGCTGTTACGTCAAGGGGAAGACTAGTGGAGGAGTCACGCTAGCAATGTGAACCGGCTACACCACAGCGATGTTGTTCGGACCGAGTCAAGACTAGAGACTGAATCTATACACTGTTCCCACAGAGACTGAACCTGTGAACTGTTTCCCACAGAGACTATATCTGTAAATTGTTTACCTGAAGTTGAATATATGTATGTTAATGAGAAATAGTACGTTGTAAGCTAAAAAAGGAGGATTGTAGTGTATGTAACCGTCTACCTTTAAGAGACTATTGTATGTAACCGTTCACCTTTAAGAGAACTATTTTAGGTGTGGCACTACTTGTTTGGCTTCTGTATACGGTAATACCGACGGTGACCACACCGGTATATAAGTGCTGTGGCATGATTTATAGGGCAGATTCGCCCTGACCTTCGAATAGTAAAGTCCTGTTGTATGTTACTCCTGAAGTCTGTGTCGTAATTAACTGCACAACCCACAGACTTTACAGCGGGTACCCGGCCCGCACTGGGACCCACCTCCCCGAGGCGGGAAGGGGATTAGTGCCAATTAACTGCCTGTTAACAGGTAGTTAACAGGCAGTTTTTAGCCTAATCCGGCTCCAAACCACGTCAAGTTAGCGAGGCGGGCCGTCGGGCTGAAGGGCTTGGAGGGGTCAGGTGAGTGAAAGGTGCTTGAGTGCAGAGGTAAGTGTGTTTGGTGTGTTTAAAGAAGTTTTACTTACCTTTACAGCCTTCCTTCCTTCAGGTCTCGGGAGTCCCTCATCTCACCGGCACAGAAAGCAGAATGGCTGCGATCTGTCAAAAATTGCAGCATTCAGCTTTCTGTTCCGGGGAGATCTCTAAATCATCCTGAGAGGAAGGAATTAACTTAGAGTACAGACTGTCAGTGTTTGACAGCTTCAAACAGCTGTCAAGCGCTGATATTTCATCTGTCAAAAGGTCTTGGGTGGGTATGGAGGCAGGACTGCCGGGAAAATGGCAGAATTTGGAGGCGGGTGCCCAACCCGCCTCCGTGCCATCTAGCCAGGAGGCGGGTAGCCGACCCGCACCGGGTCCCGCCTCGGGAAGGGGATTACAGCCACTTAACTGCCTGTTTACAGGTAGTTAACATGCAGATAAGAGGATTATCCCCATTTTACCCACACAAATGCGGGCTTCCCGACGTCGGGAAACCCCACCAGGGTCACCGAGGCGAGCAGTGGGTCTGCAGGTGCAAAAGTGCACTGTGAAGGTAAGTGATGGGTGCAAGTGTGGAGAGGTGAGTATGTGAGGTAAGTGGAAAGTATTAGAAAAAGTGTACTTACCTGTGTTTCTTCCTGCAGGCTTCAAGAGTTGGGTTTGCGGAGAGTCTCACACCTCCGTGGCAGAGATGACAGATGGCTGCTGCATTCTCCAATAGAACGTTGTGGTTCAAGTCCCACTCCAGAGACTTGTGCCCAGAGATCTCGGCTGACACTCCCAGTGCAGTACTGAGGGCGCGCTGCTCTCTCAGGTGGAGGTAAAAGATCCCATCTCACAAATTTCGAAGAAAAGCAGGGGAGTTATCCCCGGTGCCCTGGGCCAATATTTATCCCTCAACCAACATCACTAAAACACATCATCTGGTCATTATCACATTGCTATTCGTGGGAGCTTGCTGTGCGCAAATTGGCTGCCGTGTTTCCTACATTACGACAGTGACTACACTTCAAAACTCCTTCATTGGCTGTAAAGCACTTTGGGACGTCCTGAGGTCATGAAAGGCACTACATAAATGCAAGTCCTTCTTTCTTTAGGTACGTCTTTCAAGCAACAGGGAAGGAAAAAAGAAATCACTACTCACAACTGACTCTTATGCTGCATGTTTGTGTAAAAATTATGATATGAATTATGCTATTTTCAGCATTCTTGTGGTTAAACTGGAAACTTCACAGGCTCACAGAAACATTCCGAATTTGTACACTGCAGAGTGGAACGAGTGCCAGAATTGGTTATGCTTAAAATTCTCTGGTTCAAAGGATTTAAATAAAGGTCAGTGCAGTGAATCAGAAATTTGGATCTCCATTGTTGACTTCTTATTATTCCTCTTCAGTTCTGTATCACCAGCTGCATTGTCCACAATTACTGTGCACATGAAGAGCAAACTAGGAAAGCAGAGTTACTCATTAATACAGTCACTGAAGAGTAACAATCTGTGACGCTTTCTCCACTCCTCCCCTTTAAGTTAAGTTTTGCAGCTCCGCAAAGTTGCCCGTATCGGCCCCTAACTGAGTCCAGCTGCCGTTGACACCTTCATCCATGCCTTTGTCACCTCCGGACTCGACTGTTCTAATGCTCTCCTGCCCCGTCTCCAAACGTCCACCCTCTCTAAACTCCAACTCATCCAAAGTTCTGCTGCTCCTATCCTATCCCGCACAATGCCCCGTTCACCCATCACCCCCGTTCACCCATCACCCCAGTACGGGCTGACCTATATTGGCATCCGGTCACCTGACAACTCAAATTTTAAATTTGCATCCTTGTGTTTAAATCTGTCCATGGCGTTGACCCTCCCTATCTCTGTAACATCCTGCAGCCCTACAAATCCTCCCTCTCGAGCTCTTTGTTCCTTTGAATCTGACCTCTTGTGCATCTTCACTCCACCACTGGTGGCTGCACTAAGCTGATTAGGCCTTTCCTCTGGATTTGTCTCCCTAAACCTCTCTACTTCTCTCTATTCCTTCATGAAGGACTTGGGACTTTTTTGGCGTCTGCTAAATGACATATTTGGTATCCGCTCGCACCCATGTTTAGGGAAAGAAAAAAATAACTTGCGTTTATATGGCATCTTTCGTGTCTTCAGGTTGTCCCAAAGTGCTTCATAGCCAATCTGATACTTTTAAAGTGTACTAGCTGTTAAGTAGGCAAACATGACAACCAATTTTCACACTGCAAACCCCCACATATAGCATTGAGGTAAGTGACCAAGGGGGAGAAATTCAGTATCACCCCGTTTGGGGCGCTAAAATGTGAGAGCTGGGAAAATTAGCGCCAGGCGCTAATGATTCTCAGCTTTCTCTAAATTGGGTGTCAGCGCTCCAGGAAGGAAGTGGAGCGCTAAATCGACGCTACCACGGGGGGGAGGCGGGGGCTGGGGTTGGGGCGGGGGTGTGGAGCGGGAGGGGCGGGGGAGGGGGGCAGATTTCCCTGACAGGGACACTGTCCCTGTCCAATGCTGGGATCACCGGGATTTCCTGTCCCAGGCATGGAGATCAGCAGCTAGAAGCTCCCAAATCGATGTGGATGAGGTCGTTAACAAAGCATATGGGATCACTGGCTTTATAAATAGATAGAGGCATATAGAGTACAAAAGCAAGGAAGTTATGGTAAGCCTTTATTAATCACTGGTTAGGCCCCAGCTGCAGTATTGTTTCCTATTCTGGCCACCACACTTTAGGACGGATGTTGAGGCCTTGTAAAGGGTGCAGAGGAGGTTTACTAGAATGATACCAGGGATTCAGCACTTTAGTTATGTGGAGAGAATAGTGAAGCTGGGATTGTTCTCCTCAGAGCAGAGATGGTTGAAAGGAGATTTTGATAGAGGTGTTCAAACCTTATGAAGTGTTTTTGATAGAGTAGATAGGGAGAAACTGTTTCCACTGGCAAGAGGGTCAGTAACCAGAGGACACGGATTTAAGATAATTTGAAAAGAACAAGGGTGATGATGAGGAGAGTTTTTTTTTTACACAGCGAGCTGTTATGATCTGGAATGCACTGCCCGAAAGGGTGATGGAAGCAGATTAAAATAGTAATTTCAAAAGGGAATTGGATAACTACTTGAAAAGGAAGAATGTGCAGGGCTGTGGGGAAAGAGCGGGGGAGTGGGACCAGTTGAATGGCTCTTTCAAAGAGCCAGCACAGGCAAGATGGGCTGAATGGCCTCCTTCTGTGCTGTATTATTCTATGGGGGTGATTTTGCCAATGGGGGTGCATTGGAGGCGGGACTGCTGCTTGTTGAGTCAACGTCCCGCCTCCATCGACTTGTGGCCAACCCACGCTACAGTTCTCTGCTCACACGTGCGTTCCTCTAGTTGACAGTGAATAATCTTGCGGCCTTGGCGAGTGCGTGAGGATCTGGGGGTTTTGGGTGGTGTCGGGGCTAGGGGCCCTGCTCACTTCGCCGCCTCTCGTGCTTTCCGGCCCAGCGCGGGGTTCACATGCGGCTCCTGGGCACCGCCATTTCTAACCATGTGATTGTGAGCGCACCCGCTCAGAGCTCCAGCCGCGCCGCGCTCGGCTCCCACGCAAAGTTCCGGCCTGAACCTGCAGTCCAATCTGCAACAATCCAGAGCTACAAACTCTGGAGAAACCTTAGGAACAGCACTTAGGCGCAAAACACCCGCACACCACACTCATGGACTACACCCGCCGTCCCTTCATTCAGACTTAAAGAATTTTTATCACGTCTAGAAGGAAAAAAATTCATAAAACTACAAAGAATTAACTAACCCACTAATTAGAGTATAAAGTCTTTTATTGTACCAGCCAAGGACAATGATAATTATAACTGCAGAATATTAGATAACTAGACTTCCACATTCTGTAGTCTGGCAAGACTGGATCAAATTACACATTGCAGGGTTGTATGCATTAGGCAGGATCAAATTACAAATTCCAGACAAACTGTTTTACATTACATAGGATATACGGCACAGAAACAGGCCATTCGGCCCAACCAGTCCATGCCGGTGTTTATGCTCCACTCGAGCCTCCTCCTGTCTTTCCTCATCTAAATCTATCAGCATAATCCTCTATTCCCTTCTCCCTCATATGCTTGTCTAGTCTCTCCTTAAATGCATCTACACTATTCACTTCAACCACTCCCTGTGATAGCGAGTTCCACATTCTCACCACTCTTTGGGTAAAGAAGTTTCTGCTGAATTCCCTATTGGATTCTTGGTGGCTACCTTACATTGATGGCCTCTAGTTATGCTCTTCCCCACAAGTGGAAACACTCTCTCTGTATTCACTCTATCAAAACCTTTCATAATTTTAAAGACCTCTATTAGGTCACCCCTCAGTCTTCTTTTTTAAGGAGAAAAGAGACCCAGCCTGTTCATCCTTTCCTGATATGTATACCCTCGCATTTCTGGTATCGTCCTTGTAAATCTTCTCTGCACCCTCTCCTTTTTATAATATGGTGACCAGAACTGCACGCAGTACTCTAAGAGTGGTCTAACCAAGGTTCGATACAGGTTTAGCATAACTTCCCTACTTTTCAATTCTATACCTCTACAAATAAACCCTAATGCTTTGTTTGCTTTTTTATGGCCTTACTCACCTGTGTCGCAACTTTTAATGATTTGTGTATTTCTACTCCGAGATCCCTTCGCTCCTCTACCCCACCTAGACTCGCACCCTCCAAGTGATAAGTAACCTCTCTATTTTTCCTACCAAAATGTAATACCTCACATTTATCTGCATTGAATTTCATTTGCTAATTATATGCCTATTCTGCAAGTTTATTAATGTCCTCCTGTAACTTGTTGCAGTCCTCCTCAGTATTGACTACCCCCCCCCCCCAATTTGGTGTCATCCGCAAATTTAGAAATTTGTTGGGTGTGTCTTGTCCTCCAAGGGGACCAATCAGAAACCTGGCCTTGTCCTCCAAGGGGACCAATCAGAAATCTGGCCTTGTCCTCCAAGGGGACCAATCAGAAATCTGGCCTTGTCCTCCAAGGGGACCAATCAGGAATCTGGCCTTGTCCTCCAAGGGGACCAATCAGAAATCTGGTGTTGCAATAGGCGCGACCATATTTTTTTTAGCAGGAAAGGAACAAAGAACTTGCATTTTAGAGAAGCTCCTTTCACATCCTCAGGATGTCCCAAAGCTAATTAATTACTTTTGAAGTGTAGTCACTGTCCGGCAGGCAAACGCAGCAGCCAATTTGCAAACGGCACTAAGATAAAGACCAGACAATCTGCTTTGGAGGTGTTGGTTGAGGAGGAACTATTGGCCGGTGCACTGGGCAAAACTCCCCTTTCTTCTTTGAATAGTGCTGCGGGATCTTTTACATCCATCAAGCAGGTGGACAAGGTCTCGGTTTAACAGATTCAAAAGACACCACCTCCGACTTTGCACTCCCTCAGAACTGCATTAAAGTATAAGCCTAGATTATGAACTCATAAACATTAATTTAATCTTCATTTACTCATTAGTTCAGCCTCCCTCACTCATGAAATATCCCAGGCAGTTCATTAGTCCCAGTTGGTTTATTTCCATATATTTTGCGCTATTAATGAGACAGCATGCTTTGACCCCAACCGATAGGAACTTCTCTACTGTGCGATCTGACTTTCAGGTGAATAATTTAACATTTAAACAAATTAAGCATAATGGAGCTGGGTTTATTATATATAAATTATATACACGTAAATGAAAATGATTAATTCGTTGCTGTGTCATTCAGCCAGCTGATACAAGCACTGTACAATGCTTTTTGATATTTCAGTTCTGCACCAATGTATCTGACCTTGTAACACAAAGGGGAACGGTAGTGTCGTGGTAATGCTACTGGACTAGTAATCCAAAGGCCTGGACTAATGATCTCAGAGACATCAGTTCAAATTCCACCATGGCAGCTGGGAAATTTAAATTCAGTTAATTAAATAAATCAGGAATAAAAAGCTAGCATCAGTAATGGTAACCATGAAACTATCAGATTGTCGTAAAAACCCATCTGGTTCAGTAATGTCCCTTAGAGAAGGAAATCTGCTGTCCTTACCTGGTCTGTGTAATGATCAATAACATGTCATTCTATAGTGGACACTAGGTGGAGCCGTAGAGCTGTGTAGAGCTGTATGTATAAGACTACACTACCCAGCTGTATGTATATTAAGACTACATTACCCATGAGGCACTAGGCTACCCAGAAGGCAGCAGTCAAGATGGAAGCCTCTACAGATACTGTACCTAGTCCACATGTGCTCAATAAAAGTGTCTAGCAAAAGCTAGCTGTGTTCATAATAAGAATGTCTATTTATTAATGAACAGAAGAGGCTGGCCTATATGTGACTCTTAACTGTGTCCTCTGAAATGACTTAGCAAGACACTCATTTGTACACAACTGCTATGAAAAACCATAAGTACCTTGACTGCAGCGGTTCAAGAAGGCGGCTCACCACCACCTTCTCGAGGCCAATTAGGGATGGGCAATAAATGCTGGCCTTGCCAGTGATGCCCACATCCCAAGAATGAATTTAAAAAAACATACAACATTGAGAGGAAAAACCATGAGCGTGACAAATTTGAACTTTAAAACAGAAACACATTCCAGGTCAGTCAGCACCTGAAAATTGTAAAGACAGGTTAATGTTTTCTGTATGATCCTTTATCAGAATTTGTCGTGCCCCTCACCTGAATTGTCAAACTGCTGTATATTTCATTTAATTAAATATTGCTGCTTGTTAAAAAAAATATGATTTTAAATAAGGCGGAGTTACTTCAGCGTAGTGTCTGGCATTAAAGTATTTCTGCGGCCATAATGCTCTAGGAATAGAATGAAAATGAAAGAAAAGGTCAATTCAGCTCCTGAATCCAAGGCCCCAATATTAACTGCCCCCACCCCAGGGAGTGGGGGTTGGCAGTTAAAATGAGACCAGTCACTTACCCCCTCTGATCCGGCTGCCTTCCCACCATGTCCCGATCTTAACCTGTACCTTTGAGCAGGACACCTGCAGGAACGAAGTGCGGTCCTTTTTTTTTTTTAAGTACGCAGACAGTTTCCAATGATGCCATCAACAATTTTAGACCGAGGCCTGAGTGGTGGTGGGTAGGGAGGGGGCAGGTGGGCAGTGACAGCTTCTCCATCAAGCCAAACCTGCCGGGAGCTAGAAGGGGCCCCAATTTAATTTTAGGTTTCCTTGCAGGCTGAGCAGCAGTGTTCTTCTGGGCCTCACAAGGAAGCCTTGGGCCTGCATTGCCCCGGGCACTTCCTCCACCCACCCCACCTGCAGAGCCCCTCAACTCAACTGACTGCCGAGGACCATTCCCACGGATCCCAGGCCGCGGCCTAGTGCCCTCAAATTCCCGCTCCTACCCTCCGACCAGTGATCTGGCTGGGTTCGGGCAGATCTCCAGGGAAATTTATGTAAGTTAGGCCCAGCCATCAAAATGGGCTGGTCCCCCACTTCCCCAGACTCCCCGGGTTCACTGCCCGCTTTGGGGCTCCCGCACACTGAACCCTCCTCCCCACCTTTAAAATTGGGGCCTAAATTTCGAAGCCAGATTGGAGAAGGAAAAAATTCATATTTAAATTCAAATAGTTGTTCAAAATTCTACCACCAGAGCATGTGCGTGAGCTATGTAAATAGAGCTCCTGCGTGTGGTAATACATAGGTACCTCATCACCATTATTGTATGTAATACAGGGCTCTCACCACTTTACACTGAAGATTTGTCCCAAAATGATGTTCATTGACCTCAGAGTATTTTCAACCCTGAGCTATTTAGTCACCAGGGTTGTATTTCCTCGAGTTTAGAAGGTTGAGAGCTGATTTAATTGAGGCGTTTAAAACAATAATGCAATTCGATAGAGTTGATGCAGAGAAACTATTTCCTCTGATGGGGAAATCCAGAACATGGTGGTACAATCTTAAAATTAGGAACTCGGCCATTCAGGAATGAAATCAGGAAGCACTTTTACACACAAAGGGGCAGTGGAAATGCAGAATTCTCTCCCCCAGAATTCTGTCGATGCTGGGGGTCAATTGCAATTTTCAAGACTGAGATCGACAGGTTTTCTATTAGGTAAGGGTATCAAGAGAATGTGGAGCAAAGACTGGCAGATGGAGCTGAGATACAGCTCAGCCCTGATCTCACTGAATGGCGGAACTGGCTCGAGGGGCTGAATGGCCCACTCCTGTTCCTATGTTCCAACAGGTTACATTTATGTAATAGTTGAATTTTCAGATATATTAAATTATCAAAATAAACTACTGACTTTAGAAGGCCAATGTGATGGTCATTACGTCTCCAATCTGGGCACAGTGTGTACCACTACACAGACTGATTTCCGGCAGCTATATTTTCTATTCAAGTCTTGGGTAGGCAGTAGAAGCTCCATTCCAAATTAAGCAGCAGCTTCATGAATATGCTTAAAAGGGGCCAAAGGGACATATATTTTAGATGTCAATGCCATTTTGTGTTGTCTCTACTAACTCCAGGTCCTATTCATGCCACAAGCCTTGGGCATTGGGTGAAATTAGGTAATTATTTCATATGGGAAGGATGTAAAGTGTATAACAGATGATACAAGGTAGGTACTATTTAAATAGCTGTAGACTGCAGGAAAATATCAATGGACTGGTCAGGTGGGCTGAAAAGTGGCAAATGGAATTCAATCCGGAGAAGTGTGAGGTAATGCATTTGGGGAGGGCTATCAAGGCACGGGAATACACATTAAATGGTAGGACACTGCCTAGTGTAGAGGAACAGAGGGACCTTGGAGTGCATGTCCACAGATCCCTGAAGGTAGCAGGACAGGTAGATAAGGTGGTTAAGAAGGCATACGGAATACTTGCCGAGGCATAAAATATAAGAGCAGGGAGGTTATGCTTGAAGTACACAAAACACTAGTTAGGCCACAGCTAGAGTATTGTGTACAGTTCTGGTCACCACATTACAGGAAAGATGTGATTGCATGAGAGAGGGTACAGAGGAGATTTACGAGGATGTTGCCAGGACTGGAGAACTTTAGCTATGAGGAAAGGTTGGATAGGCTGGGGTTGTTTGCTTTGGCACAGAGGAGGCTGAGGGAAGACTTGATTGAGGTGTATAAAATCATGAGGGGCCGAGATAGAGTGGATAGGAAGGACCTATTTCCCTTAGCAGAGAGGTCAATAACCAAGGGGCACAGATTTAAAGTAATGGGTAGAAGGAATAGAGAGGAGTTGAGGAGAATCTTTTTCACCCAGAGGGTGGTGGGGGGTCTGAACTCACTGCCTGAAAGGGTGGTAGAGACAGAAACCCTCATCACATTTAAAAAGTACTTGAAGTGCACTTGAAGTGCCGTAACCTACAGGGCTACGGACCAAGAGCTGGAAAGTGGGATGAGGCTGGATAGCTCTTTTTTTGGCCGGCACAGACACGATGGGCCGAATGGCCTCCTTCTCTGCTGTAAATTTCTACGATTCTATGAAATGGTTTTCGCTGCAGCAAGTGATTTAATAATTAGAGGCACAGAGGTAGATCATGACATTGTGCGCTAGTGCAAAACGGGAGATAGTGAGTCAGCCGCCTGTTTTACATCTCCCCCCGCCCCCCACACCCCCGCCCTGATTTTTATTTCCAAAGGAAGTCAAATGGAAATGAAAATGGGGAGAGCTGTAAAACAGGTTGCCGACTCGCTATCACTTGTTTTGCACGATCGCACAAAGTCAAGATCTACCCCAGTCTGCAATTTTTGGGGGGTTGGCAGGAGGGATCTCTCTGGCCCCATTGTTGCAAGTAGCCGAGCCCTTTGCTCAATGGAAACATAGAAACACAGAAAAATAGGAGCAGGGGTAGGCCATTTGGCCCTTCGAGCCTGCTCTGCCATTCAATATGATCATGGCTGATCCTCTATCTCAATACCATATTCCTGCTCTCTCCCCATACCCCTTGATGCCTTTTGTGTCTAGAAATCTATCTATCTCTTTCTTAAATATATTCAGTGACTTGGCCTCCACAGCCTTCTGTGGTAGAGAATTCCACAGGTTCGCCACCCTCTGAGTGAAGAAATTTCTCCTCATCTCAGTCCTAAATGTCCTACCCTGTATCCTGAGACTGTGACCCCTTGTTCTAGACACCCCAACCATGGGAAACATCCTCCCTGCATCCAGTCTGTCTAGCCCTGTCAGAATTTTATACGTTTCAATGAGATCCCCTCTCATTCTTCTAAACTCTAGTGAATACAGGCCTAGTCGACCCAATCTCTCCTCATACGACAATCCTGCCATCCCAGGAATCAGTCTGGTGAACCTTCGTTGCACTCCCTCTATGGCAAGTATATCCTTTCTTAGGTAAGGAGACCAAAACTGCACACAGTACTCCAGGTGTGGTCTCACCAGGACCATGTATAACTGTAGTAAGGCATCCTTGCTCCTGTACTCAAATCCTCTTGCAATGAAGGCCAACATACCATTTGCCTTCCTAACTGCTTGCTGCATCTGCATGGAGCTCCTTCTGGGCATAGCATTATACTTAGAGGTAGGGGAGGAACAAGAAACAGGACTGTTGTAAAGTACATGTCGTTGTAAAGTTAGAAGAGGAGGGCTCCAGCCCACCCTTAGCTATGCAACAGAACATACAACCCATTTATATAGCGCCTTTAATGTAGTAAAACATCCCAACGTGCTTCACAGGAGTGTTTTCAAATGAAATTTGACACCAAACCACATAAGGAGATATTAGGACAGGCGACCAAACAGCTCAGTCAAAGAGGTAAGTTTTAAGGAGTGTCTTAAAAGAGGAAAGAGAGATAGAGAGGTGGAGAAGTTTAGGGAGGGAATTCCAGAGCTTAGGGCCTAGGAAGCTGAAGGCACGGCCGCTAATGGTGGGGCGAAGGAAATCGGGGTCGCGCAGGAGGCCAGAATTAGAGCCACGGCAAATGTTCCTGCACTTAAAGAAAGCAAAACTTGCATTTATATAGCGCCTTTCACAGCCACCGGATGTCTCAAAGCGCTTTACAGCCAATTAAGTACTTTTTGAAGTGTAATCTCTGTTGTAATGTGGGAAACGCGGCAGCCAATTCACGCACAGCAAGCTCCCACAATCGGCAATGTGATAATGACAAGATCATCAGTTTTTAGTGATGTTGATTGAGGGATAAATATTGGTCAGGACACCGGGCATAACTCCCCTGCTCTTCTTCAAAATAGTGCCATAGGATCTTTTACATCCACCTGAGAGCCTGGGGCCTTGGTTTAATGTCTCATCTGAAAAATGGCAGCTCCAACAGTGTAGCACTCCCTCAGTTCTGCACTGGAGTGTCAGCCTAGTTTTTTGTGCTCAAGTCTCTGGAGTGGGACATGACCCACAACCTTCTGACTCACAGGCGAGAGTGCTACCCACTTTTTTTTGTATATTATTTATTGAACATTATAAACTTTTACGACATCATGATCATTCCATTGTATCATACAAATCCATTCAGCCGCTCTGCACAGCCATTCCTCCACCACATATTAACATCAAAACCTGAAGTTTAATTTGTCTCCCATAACATATACTAATCTATTGTACTTTAAAAATTGATCAGTAATCATGGCTCCGAATAAGGGAAGTGTGCCTAATAATCCCCCCATCATTTAATCTCCGGTCCAGCCCTTCCCTTCTCTCATGCTCCTTCCCAACTTTTCGGGCAGCTGTTGCTTTCTCCTGCAGCCTCCGGCTCTTTTCACCTCCTGTTTGAACTTTCCCTGCAGTTTCAGCCTCTTACTTACATTAGGTTTGAGCCGAGGAGCTGCACCTTCTCCCTCCTTCTGCCAATCACTAATCTTTCCCTTTCCACACGATGCCATCCCACCCCCATTTCCATGTCTCTGTCCCCCTCTAATTCCTCACTCTCGAGCTCTTCTGTAACCTCCCGTCCCTGCTCCCTGTCAGATAAATAATCTCCCTTAGAGAGTCTTCCTGCTATCACGGTTTCTCCAACAGTGCCACTCCCTTCAGCCTCATCTCCACCACTGACACTTGCTCCACATTTCTTCTCTCTCTGGGACAATGGCGCATCTGCACTGTGCCGTATTATGGCTTGACTCTGCCCTAAACCCGTGCTGCCCGCTGCTGTCTTTGTCCTTTTCCATCGTACTTGGTGTGTTTTCCACCATCTCCATCCTGTTCTCTGCTCCGCAATTTTCTGCCTCTTCCTGCCATCTTTTCTCCTTCCATTCACCAGCTGTATCCCCCGCCTGCTCCGGTCCTCCAGCCGCCCCACTCACACCTCCTGCTCTTTCTCCTTCTCCCACCTCCGCATCACTCAAGGGGCTTCCTTCTGCCTCACTCACAGTGGGTGGGACCTTTGTGACACACCCCACAGGATGTAACTGGTAAAATAGATAAGGGAGAACCAGTGGATGTGGTGTATTTGGACTTTCAGAAGGCTTTTGATAAGGTCCCGCATAAGAGATTAGCGTGCAAAATTAAGGCGCATGGGATTGGGGGCAAGGTATTGACTTGGATAGAGAACGGGTTGGCGGACAGAAAGCAAACAGTTGGAATAAACGGGTCGTTTTCCGAGTGGCAGGCAGTGACTCGTGGGGTACCGCAAGGATCGGTCCTAGGACCCCAGCTGTTCACAATATATATTAATGATCTGGACGAGGGAATTGGATGTAATATCTCCAAATTTGCAGACGACACAAAGCTGGGTGGGAGGTTATGCTGTGAGGAGGATGCCGAGAAACTCCAGGTTGATTTGGACAGGTTGGGTGATTGGGCAGAAACATGGCAAATGCACTATAATGTGGATAAATGTGAGGTTATCCACTTTGGTGGCAAAAACAGGAAGGCAGATTATTTATTGAATGGCAATAGATTGGGAGAAGGGGAAGTGCAACGAGACCTGGGTGTCCTTGTGCACCAGTCGCTGAAGGTAAGCATGCAGGTGCAGCAGGCGGTTAAGAAGGCAAATGGTATGTTGGCCTTCGTAGCAAGAGGGTTCGAGTACAGGAACAAGGATGTCTTGCTGCAGTTGTACAGGGCCTTGGTGAGACCGCACCTTGAGTAGTGTGTGCAGTTTTGGTCGCCTTATCTGAGGAAGGACGTTCTTGCCGTGGAAGGAGTGCAGCGAAGATTCACCAGGCTGATACCTGGGATGGCAGGAATGACATATGAGGAGAGATTGTGTCAATTGGGCTTATATTCACTGGAGTTTAGAAGATTGAGAGGGGATCTCATCGAAACCTATAAAATTCTGTCAGGCCTGGAGAGGCTAGATGCAGGAAGGATGTTTCTGATGGATGGGGAGTCCAGAACCAGGGGTCATAGTCTAAGGATAAGGGGTAAGCCATTTAGAACTGAAATGAGGAGGAATTTCTTCACCCAGAGAGTGGTGAACCTGTGGAATTCTCTGCCACAGAGGGCAGTGGAGGCCAGTTCATTAAATATATTCAAGAAGGAGTTTGTAGGATTTCGCAATGATTTTGAAATTTTCTACAGCTCCGAAGATTTATTTTTGATTAAAGAATACCTGGGTAGAATACAGCTTTAAAAATCCAGGGATCAAAAATGGCCGTCAGACCTCGTGGCAGAAGAAAAGGCAGCCTGTGTGTGTCTGTGAAAAAGGAAAATCAAAGATGGCTGTCCGACCTCGTGGCAGAAGATACAACACAGCCCGTGTGCTGTGAAAAGGAAAATCAAAGATGGCTGACAAAGTATTTTTTTTCAAAACAGCCCCTGAAGTAATAAGGTATTTAAACCATCAATCAAATGTGGTTTGGGAAACTGCTACAATGTTGACTCAAAAAATTAAGTGCTTGAGACTGTCAGCATGAACAAAGGAACTTTGTTTACACGAACGCTTTACAATATTGACTTAAGAGATTAAGCACTTGAGACTGCCAATCAATTGCGGTTGGGTGTGACCACAGGACAATCAGATTGTTTACACTAACCTCCAAGGGCTGTTTACTCAGCAATTAAGGAAATAGACATGTTTTCTTCAAACGGAGACAGCTTTATTCAACCCATCACAATGAATGGGGATACATTCAAAAACCCATCACAAGGGAAATGGGTCATTCATCCAAAACCCATCACAATGAATGGGACAGATCGATTCCCTTTTGTATAGCCCAGATACATCCGGATTTGGGCGGGAAGATTTCGGCTCCAAATGGGGTCTAAGATAGCTTCTCAGGAAGCTATCTCTCTCTCTCTCTGCAGCCTCGCCTCCATGCCCTATCTACAACTCAGGAGCCCACCCAAGGGAGTGGAATACCAGCAGTTACTTTTAAACACTGGGGTATCTCCATTTCAGGGTGGTGAAGAAGCTAAGACCACAGGGGCATGGAGCAGGCATTTCACTGGTGAGCATAGTTTTTCTGGCCCATCACAAGGCAACTTAGATAGGTATTTAGGGGTGGGAATTAAGGGGGATTTTTTACATTGTAATTTTAGTCAATTTTCCCTCGTCGTGTCCGTTTTCTCCTCCCCTGTTAAGTAACAGTGTTGCACTAAGCAAAAGAGTGCTGTTGTTGGACACTAAGTACTGTGAGACGTAAAGTGCTGCACTCGTTAAAAGTGCTGTATTTAAGTAAGAGTGTACTGTATTAATGGTGCTGTATTTAAGTAAAAGAGTGTTGCACTAAGCAAAAGAGTGCTGTAGTGGACACTAAGTACTGTGAGACGTAAAGTGCTGCACTAGTTAAAAGTGCTGTATTTAAGTAAGAGTGTACTGTATTAATGGTGCTGTATTTAAGTAAAAGAGTGTTGCACTAAGCAAAAGAGTGCTGTAGTGGACAAGAAGTGTACTGTGTTAAGTAAAGGTGCTGTATCGAGCACAGGTGTGTTGTATTCATTATTTTAAGTTGTTTTCTTTTTGTTTCAATAAATACTGGTCTGTTTTGCACCCAACCACGAGTCTCGTTTTCTGTCTACATCGCTACCGAATAAGTCCGGCAGTCAGAACCAGGAAAGGGGAGTGCTTCGAAACTGCACGGGGCTCTGGAGCAGCTCAGAGGCTTCTGACTGGCCAGAGACAAAAACCCCATCCCCATTAATAATTCCTACAAGTTGGATATATTTCTTAAGGCTAAAGGAATCAAGAGATATGGGGAGAAAGCAGGGACAGGGTACTGAATTTGGATGATCAGCCATGATCTCATTGAATGGCGGAGCAGGCTTGTAGGGCCGAATGGCCTACTCCTATCTTCTATGTTTCTATGGCCTAGAAATTCACTTTGGGCCCGCCAGCTGGCGTGCGCCCAAAAGTTAGCGCTGAGCGCGGAGCCAGTTGCGCCCGTCAGATATTCAGTTTTTGCGCCCCAAGTTGGAACCGGGCGCTATTCCAGGGTGTGCCCGCTCCCGCTTGGGGCGCTGAAACTGAATTTCAGCGCTCTAGGCGCCGCTGCGCCACCCGCTGCGGAGCGGCAGGCTGCGGTACTGCAGGCCTCCTCCTTCTCTTAAGGGGGAGGTGCCTGCAACGGGGAGATCGCCGCTGGATAGTGCCGGCAAATGAGCCCGGCACCACGGAGAAGTGCCGGGTTCGTGGAAAGCAGCCGGCAATGCCGCGGGGGGGGGGTGGAGGAGGCCGGGGAAGGAGGTGCGGGCAGGCGGCCACCGAAAAAGCGGCCGGCCGCACCTCCACCTTAAAGCGCCCCACTAAGGCTACAGGATGGCCCCGTTTTCTGACCGCTGTTTGTGGCCGCTGCGGAAGAGGCGGCCGCAACTAAATATGGCGGTCGGGCCGGTAGCGGGGCATTGCGCACACCGATGACGTCATCGGTGGCGGCGCAGCGCTACTGGCTAATGCCGCCATTACCGCAGCGCTGAATATCGGCGAAAGCTCAGCAAGTGGCGCAAAAGCCCTCTTTGGGCGAAAACTGGTCGCAAAGCCTACTGAATTTCTAGCCCTATGTTTCTATGCTCTCCACCTTGCAGCTCCGAGCGATGTGTCCAGACTCACCGCAGTTATAACAGTACAAGTCCGGACAGCTTCTTACAAGATGGTCGTGTCCAAGACAATAATAACAAACCTTCACTTGGTTATCACGCAGTACCCGGAAGTACTGCATGCCTTCCATTGTCTCGAATTTCCTGCTGTATGGTAATGACCTGGCCCCCTCTGGGAACCGCACCTTTACAAAATAGATTCTATCTGCTACCCGTGTTCCTGGATAGCATCTCCTCTTTATTACCGAGCAAATTTTAATGTCTCATGACTCCAACTTTTTTATTAGCACATTATCCTCAATATAAACCGGCAGGTTTAAGAATGAGACCACCACCTCTTCCGAATATAGCAGAGATACCTCCAAGAACTTATCTCCAACCTTCAAACTCAGTAAAAGTCTTTCCACCTCCTCTCAATCACTGACCGTCACCTCGAACTCAACATTCGACTTTGGTCAGCAGGCAGTTTCCCTTGCCGCAGTCCTCATGTACCGCCTGGATAATATCCCAAGCTCGTGTCTCCTTATCCTCACACTGAACCACCACTGTGTTTTCTTTTCCAAACCTCCTGGGGTCATGGCCTAAATCTTTGGGCCTTTTTCCCCCACTCCCCCAACATTTTCTCCCCTAATTAAATTCATCCTGGGACATTGTCCTCTGAGGGGCTCGGCACTCCGGACCCCTCAGCAGCCATCTGGCTGCTGTTTGAGGACCAAAAAGGCCCTAAAACCTGAAGAAAAAAAAAATCCCATCACCAACTTTTTACAAACTCACTCCAACTTCCTGCAGTAATCAAGCACCCAGCAGCACCTGCTCACTCCCAGCCCCTCCCACCTAGAGAGAGCTGCCCACTGAGCCACAGCTGACACAAGTGAATAGCAATGCATGAGGAGGCACTGTTCACCAGGAAGGCAGTGACAAACTTGTGTTGCCTGCTGCAAGGTGACCTGTAGCTTGTCTCCAGGGCAAGCGTGACACTGTCTGTTGCAGTCAAGGTTATTAAAGCCTTGACCTTTGTTTGTCTCCAGCTCCTTCCAGGCTGCCACAGTAGGCAATAGTAATCTCAGTCTACAATTCATGCATGTGTACAGCAGGTGCCAGAACAAATAGCCCCCTTGTTTACCCCATGAACATACAATAAACAACAGGAGCGGGCACTGAGATTTGCTCAGAATACAAGAATCCCAAAAATCAAGGGCTTGCACCCAGATTGCACCCAAGTTGCCCTGCATGCTTCTGACCACAATACTAGCGCCTTTATAAATCACAAGGGATTCCACTCCGTTAAAGTGTAGCCACTTTGTTTCCATCTGCGCAGGATCACGCAAGTTATTGCCTACATTTCCAGCAGCTCCCATGAGGCCCTTATCTTACAGCAATCCTTCATTTTCCCCCATTGTTTCACCCCAAATAAAAAGTTCAGGATTGGCTCCTTGGAGACCAAGGACTCCCACTGGGCTTCATTCAGAAGTTCCAGCCACTCGATGTTCCTCTTTGTTGTGTATGTACCTTTAAGGGAATAACTGGTCTCAGACTGCAGTACCGGCAGTGACCACCCCTGTATAAAAGCCCCTAGCAGGCTTCTGTAGTTTCAGTTTCCAGGTTGTCTCCATTCAGTAAAGACTTGTTATAATCAACTCCTGCAGTCCGTGTCTCCATTATACACGAACATAATACTGGCGACGAGGAAGAAACGAACTTACCTGCAACTCGGCAGCACCTCAGACGACGTTATTGAAAGTTGAAGCCAGAAGAAAAAATAAATAAATAAATAATCCAAAGGAATTCGAGAAACGGGCGTCGGCCGTGGGCAACCGCCCTCCAAATCATCGAAGTGAAAAGTGCAGGAGAGACTGTCGATAGCCAGGCTTGGTTTTCCAGTCTGTGGTTTCCCAGCTAATCGGGCTGGTGGCAGGTAGTGCACTGATTCTTCCTGGGCTGCGGCGGGCTAGAGCTCGATCGGGTGGCTCTGCAATGGGGCCGGGCAGCGAGTCGGGAAGCAAAGAGAGAGAGAGAGAGGGTGGAGCACACAGGGCGCGGCCGGTGCTTCGCAGCCGGGCAGCGTTCGGACCTAAGAGGGAGGGAAGTGTCCCAGAGGGTCCGCTCCACGACAGGAACGGTTCTTCAATTAACGGAGCAAATATTGAAGCGCGATAGAAAAAGAAAAATACCGCGGAGAGCAGCGGCAGCGGCGGGAAAGCGCGGGAGGAGCCATCTTAACTCGGCGGGGAAGAAGGAAAAGCGCGGGAGGCGCCATTTTGATCCATCGGGGACGAAGGCAAAAAGCCACAGGCACCATCTTAGATTTTCAAGATGCCAAAGACTGGCGATATCACTGCCTTTGATAATGCAATAGAAGACTGGACCACGTATGTGGAAAGAGTCGAGGTATATTGCGAGGCAAACGAAATAGCCGATGAGAAAAAGGCATCGGTATTGCTAAATTTAATGGGCGCAAGAATGTACGGCCTATTGCGGGACCTGATTACTCCAGCCAAACCAAAGGCGAAGAGTTTTAAAGAAATTGTTGCTATCCTACAGGAACACCTAAATCCTACACCGCTGCTGATAGCAGAAAGATTTAAATTCCACAGGAGAAATCAGCATAAAAATGAGAGCAATGCTGATTACCTTACGGAACTACGCAAGCTATCAAAGCACTGCCAGTTTGGAGCAGGACTGGCAGATACCTTACGGGACAAATTTGTCTGTGGACTCCTGAGTGAAGGAACCCAGAAAAGGTTACTCTCAGAGAAAGAGCTGACGCTAGTTAAGGCTTTCAGCGTGGCAGTATCGTATGAAGCAGCAGCAAGGGGAGTTGCGGAAATACAACAAAAGCCACAGGAATACGGCACCCACGAAATGACACGGGGATTTGCAAAATATTATCGCTGCGGCAGAACAAACCATGACCAGAAGGACTGCTGGTCCAAGGACAAAATATGCAGGCAATGCGGAAAGATGGGACACATTGCACGAGTTTGCAGGTCTGGGAAGAAGACCAACGACAACAAAAAGGCTACGAAGGAACCGTACAGGAAAGTACAAAAGATGACGGGTAGTAGTTCCGAAGACCAGATGAGCGATAGTGAATCCAGGAACAAGAGACTAAGCTGTCTCGATCTTCACAACGTAATCGCAAAATAGGATCACCGAACCATTTGGGTCACCCTCACGATAGCAGGGTCCCAAGTCAAAATGGAATTGGATACAGGATCAGCTCTAACCGTCATGAATCGACGAGACTACGAGCGGCTACTCTCACACATACCTTTGAGAGAGACATCCATTGTCTTGAGGACATATACGGGGCAAAAGGTATACCCCAAAGGAAAAATAAGGGTGCCTGTCGAATACAATGGCAAGAAAATACGGAAAATGTATCTCTACATTCTGCAAGATGGTGGACCACCGTTATTGGGACGTGAATGGATCAGAAAGATAAGTTTAGACTGGCACTCCATTCAGGCACTGACGGTGGCTGGTAAAAAGGATGACGACGTCACTCCTGGATGATTGTCAACAATCTTAGCTGACGCCAAAGAGGTATTTCAACAAGAACTGGGCACTCTTAAAGGCGTAACCGCCTCGATAAAAATAGAGGAGAATGCAATTCCCAAGTTTTTCAAAGCAAGACCGGTAGCATATGCAATTCGCCCAGCCATCGAGGCAGAGCTGGAGAATCTGGAGAATGCAGGCGTGTTATCTAAGGTAGACTGGAGCGAGTGGGCGACACCCATCATTCCTGTCATGAAGAAAACGTTAAACAATAAGTCTGAGGAGCCAAGGAAGGTTCGCATCTGTGGGGACTTCAAGGTGACGGTGAATCCAGTCCTTCACACAGTACAATATCCTCTTCCAAGGATAGAAGATATCTTCGCCTCACTATCTGGAGGGAAGCGTTTTACAAAAATTGACCTAGCACAAGCATATTTACAGATGGAGGTTGAAGAATCCTCTAGGAAGTATCTCACGATAAACACTCACAAAGGTCTTTACCAGTATAATCGACTGGTATTCGGAATAGCATCAGCTCCAGCAATATGGCAAAGAGCGATGGAACAAGTCCTGCAAGGGATTCCGGGGACTCAGTGTTACTTGGACAACATCCTAGTGACAGGTGAAGATGACAGTGAACACCTTGCCAACCTAGAGCAGGTGCTCACTAGACTACGTGAACATGGGCTACGAGCCAATCGCCCCAAGTGCGAGTTTTTTAAGAAACAGATATCGTATTGTGGCCACGTGATTGATGAAGAGGGGTTGCATAAGTCCCCTGACAAAATTGAAGCGGTAGTTAAGGCTCCAGAGCCTGAAAATGTGTCGCAACTGAGGTCATTCCTCGGATTGGTGAATTATTACCATAAGTTTTTGCCGAATTTGTCCACAATTCTGCATCCACTGAACACCCTACTACGAACGGGAGTAGCATGGAAATGGAGCGATGAATGTAAGCGGGCCTTTCAGAAGAGTAAGGACCTAATCACTTCAAGAGAAGTATTGGCTCACTACAACTGGCGTGTGATGCGTCTCCCTACGGCATTGGGGCGGTACTGTCACATAAATTCCTTGATGGTTCAGAGAGGCCGATAGCTTTTGTGTCACGCTCGTTAACTTCAGCCGAGCGTAACTACGCCCAGATTGACAGAGAGGCCCTCAGCCTGGTGTGGGGGGTGAAGAAGTTCAATCACTACCTGCACGGTCAGAAATTTACTCTACTAACTGATCATCAACCTCTCGTCTCCATTTTCAACCCTCAGAAGGGCGTACCGATAATGACGGCACAACGGCTGCAGAGGTGGTCTCTTTTCCTAGGGGCACACCAATATGACATCGAGTACAAAGGAATTAAACAGCATGGGAATGCTGATGGATTGTCGCGCCTACCGTTGCCGACGGTGGAAGAAGAACTGGCAGTGGATCCAGTGGAGTTATTCCACTCGACTATAGTCGAATGTCTCCCTGTGACGAATGCAAACATAGAAAAGGAAACACGAAATGAGCCGACACTCTCCTGCGTCTATGATTTAACGGTGAAGGGATGGCCAGCACATGGCGAACTACTGCTGCCAGCATTCTCGCCGAGAAGAGAACAGCTGTCAGTGTGCAGAGGAACCTTGATGTGTGGATCCAGAGTAGTAATTCCACCCAAATTGAAGGATAGAGTGCTCAATGAGCTTCATGAGGATCATCTGGGAGGGGTAAAAATGAAGAACTTAGCCAGAGCGTTTGTGTGGTGGCCAGGAATCAATAGAGAAATCGAAGAGATGACCAAGAGCTGTACAGGATGCCAGTAGGTCCAAAACGCCCCACCACAAGCTCCTCTACATCCATGGGAATGGCCCTCATCTCCATGGCAAAGGGTGCACATTGATTTTGCTGGTCCATTTATGGACTCGATGTTTTTAATTGCGGTGGATGCACATTCAAAGTGGCCAGAGGTAATAAAAATGTCCTCAACCACCACAGAAAAAACTATCACAGTCTTACGAACCATATTCGCCAGAAATGAGCTGCCTGAACAGATTTGCTCCGACAATGGACCACAGTTTGTGTCTGAAGAGTTCCGGAGGTTCTTAAAGAACAATGGTGTTAAGCATTACACATCCGCCCCATACCATCCAGCCACCAATGGATTGGCTGAGAGGTTCGTTCAAACATTCAAGAAGGCTATCAAGGCAGCGGGTGGAGGCGGAGCTGAGCGGCAGAGCGACAGAGCGACTACAAGAGGCCCCAGAGGCTCAGGTAGGCCTCACCAATCTCCAATCTCAGGGAAGGAGAGAGGTAAAAAGTATTCAAGGTGTGACGTCACCACAAAGCGGGTAAGTGATTGGTTGGTAAGTATTTCTCCCTTTTTAAGCTTAAATCTCCTTGGTTTATAGTTTCTAAGGTGTGATATTCACCATCTAGAATCGAGGCAGAGGGTATTTAAGAATAATATTAATAAATTTAATTAATTACATAGAATGGGAGATCAGGCGATGTGTTGCTGCTGCAATATGTGGGAGCTGGTGGACACCATTGATGCTCACGGTGATCACATTTGCAATAAGTGTTGGCTGCTCGAGGAATTCCGTCTCCGTGTTGAAGAGCTGGAGACCGAGCTTCAAACACTGAGACACATCAGGGAGGGGGAGAGTTACCTGGGCTCTGTGTATCAGGAGGTAGTCACACCAATTAGATTAATTAATTCAGATGTAGTCCGTGGCCAGGGTCAGGATGGTGTGACTGGAAGTGAGGCATGTACGGGGATCCAGGAGGTAGTGTTGGAGGAGCCGCAGCCCTTGCACTTGTCCAACAGGTTCGAGGCTCTTACTCCCTGTGAGGATGGGAACAGGGACTGCGGGGAGGATGAGCAACCTGGCCACAGCACCATGGAGCGGGGGGCCATTCAAGTGGGGGGAGTTAAAAGAAATGTTGTAGTGGTAGGGGATAGTATCATTAGGGGGATAGATAGAGTTCTCTGCAGCCGAGAGCGAGAGTCCCGAAGGCTGTGTTGCCTGCCCGGTGCCAGGGTTAAGGACATCTCCTCTGGACTGGAGAGAAACTTGGAGTGGGAGGGGGAGGATCCAGTTGTCGTGGTCCATGTTGGTACCAACGACATAGATAGGACAAGGAAGGAGGTTCTGCTGAGGGAGTTTGAGTAGCTAGGGGCCAAATTAAAAAGCAGAACCACAAGGGTAATAATCTCTGGATTATTACCTGAGCCACGAGCGAATTTGGCTAGGACAAATAAAATTAGAGAGTTAAATGCGTGGCTCAAAAACTGGTGTGGGAGAAATGGATTTTGCTTCCTGGGACACTGGCACCAGTACTGGGGCAGGAGGGAGCTGTTCCGTTGGGACGGGCTTCACTTGGCCAGTGCTGGGACTAGAGTCCTGGCGGATCATATAACTAGGGCTGTAGAGAGGGCTTTAAACTAACTAGTGGGGGGGAGGTTCCTAGAGAGCAAATAATACAAATGACAACAGAGAAGGTCATAGACTTAGGTAGCAGTGGGGAAATTAAAAACCAGAGCATGTCAGGAAGGGGCAGAAGGTATGGAGTAAAAGGTAAAGTAATAAAAAGGGCAAAAGCAGGAACTAAGTGTCACAAAACATCTTTGAAAGTTCTCTATCTGAATGCACGTAGCATTCGTAACAAAATAGATGAGTTAATGGCACAAATAACTACATATGGGTATGATCTTGTGGCCATTACAGAAACATGGCTGCAGGGTGACAATGCCTGGGAATTAAACATATCAGGTTATTTAACGATCAGGAAGGACAGGCAGGAAGGAAGGGGAGGTGGGGTGTCTATGTTAATAAAGGAAGGAATCACTGTAATACAGAGAAATGATATTGGGTCAAAAGATCAGGACAATGAAACAGTTTGAGTGGAGGTAAGGAATAATAAGGGGAAAAACACACTAGTGGGCGTAGTCTATAGGCCTCCGAACTGTGGCAACTCTGTTGGACGGAGTATCAATCAGGAAATAGTTGAGGCTTGTAATAAGGGAACATCTATAATTATGGGGGATTTTAACTATCATATTAATTGGACAAATCAAATAGGGCAGGGCTGCCTTGAGGATGAGTTCATTGAGTGTATTAGGGATGGGTTTCTTGAGCAGTATGTAACTGAACCGACCAGGGGGCAGGCAACCTTAGGTCTGGTCCTGTGTAACGAGACAGGATTAATTAAAAATGTCCTAGTAAAGGATCCCCTTGGAATGAGTGACCATAACATGGTTGAATTCCATATTCAATTAGAGGGTGAGAAGGTTGGATCTCAAACAAGCGTGCTAAGCTTGAATAATGGAGACTATGAAGGTGTGAGAGCGGAATTGAGTAGAGTGGATTGGGGAAAATAGATTAAAGGGTAAGACGATACATGATCAGTGGTGTACATTTAAGGAGTTATTTTACAACTTCCAAAAAATATATATTCCACTGAGAAGAAAGGGGTGTAAAAGAAAAGACAGCCATCCGTGGCTAAGTAAAGAAATTAAGGATAGTATTCGACTAAAAACAAGGGCATATAAGGTAGCCAAATCTAGTGGGAGGATAGAGGATTGGGAAAACTTTAAAAGACAGCAAAATATAACAAAAAGATTGATTAAGAGAGGGAAGATAGATTATGAAAGTAAATTAGCAAAAAATATAAAAACAGATAGTAAGAGTTTTTATAGTTATATAAAAAGAAAAAGGGTGGCTAAAGTGAATGTGGGTCCCTTAGAGGATGAGACCGGGAAATTAATGGTGGGAAATATGGAGATGGCAAAAACACTGAATGAATATTTTACATCAGTCTTTACAGTAGAAGACACTAAGAATATCCCAACACTGGACAAAGAGGGGGCTAAAAAGGGGGAGGAGCTAAACACGATCAAAATCACTAAGGAAGTGGTACTAGGTAAAATAATGGGACTCAAGGCGGATAAATCACCTGGACCTGATGGCTTACATCCTAGGGTCTTGAGGGAAGTGGCGGTAGGGATTGTGGATGCATTGGTAATAATTTTCCAAAACTCCCTGGACTCGGCAATGGTCCCGGCAGACTGGAAAACTGCTAATGTAACACCCTTATTTAAAAAGGGCAGTAGACAGAAGGCTGGAAACTATAGACCGGTTAGCCTAACATCTGTGGTAGGTAAAATTTTGGAGTCCATTATTAAGGAGACAGTAACAGGACATTTGGATAATCATAATTTAATAAGACAAAGTCAGCATGGTTTTATGAAGGGGAAGTCATGTTTGACAAATTTGCTGGAGTTCTTTGAGGAAGTAACGTATAGGGTGGATAAATGGGAACCAGTGGACGTAGTGTATTTAGACTTCCAAAAGGCATTTGACAAGGTGCCACACAAAAGATTATTGCTTAAGATAAAAAATCACGGGATTGGGGGTAATATTCTGGCATGGATAGAGGATTGGCTATCTAACAGAAGGCAGAGAGTTGGGATAAATGGTTCATTCTCAGACTGGCAATCAGTAACTAGTGGTGTTCCGCAGGGGTCAGTGCTGGGTCCCCAACTCTTTACAATCTATATTAACGATTTGGAGGAGGGGACCGAGTGTAACATATCAAAGTTTGCAGATGATACTAAGATGGGGGGGAAAGTAGTGAGTGAGGAGGACATAAAAAACCTTCAAGGGGACATAGACAGGCTAAGTAAGTGGGCAGAGATTTGGCAGATGGATTACAATACTGGAAAGTGTGAGGTTATGCACTTTGGCAGGAAAAATCGTAGAGCAAGTTATTATCTTAATGGCAAGAAACCGGAAAGTACTAAAGTACAAAGGGATCTGGGGGTCCTGGTGCACGAAACTCAAAAGGTTAGTATGCAGGTGCAGCAAGTGATTAAGAAGGCCAATGGAATGTTGGCTTTCATTGCTAGGGGGATAGAATATAAAAATAGGGAGGTATTGCTTCAGTTGTACAAGGTATTGGTGAGACCGCACCTGGAATATTGCGTACAGTTTTGGTGTCCATACTTAAGAAAGGACATACTTGCTCTCGAGTCAGTACAAAGAAGGTTCACTCGGTTAATCCCGGGGATGAGAGGATGGACATATGAGGAGAG